>NW_004443978.1:8970412-8978252 GCF_000243295.1 Trichechus manatus latirostris | reverse complement strand
ACAAAGATTGTTACATTTTGTGTGTGAACTTTTTCATGGGTTTTTACAATAGAGGTCTCATACAATATTTGTCCTTTTGTGATTGACTTACTCCATTCAGCATATTTTATCAATTTTTAAGTGTACAATTCAATGACATTAATCACATTCACCATATTGTGCTACCATCACCACTATCCATTTCCAAAAGTTTCACATCACTCTAGACGGAAACTCCGGTACTCTTTCTGCAATGACTCCCATTCTCTCCACACCCCTGTCCCTGGTAACCACGAATAAACTTTTGTCTCTATGCATTTGCCTAATTGAGATATTTCATGTAAGTGGGATCATACAACATTTTTCCTTTTGTGTCTGATTTATTTCACTCAGCATAATGTTTTCAAATTTCATCCATGTCATAGCATGTATCAGAATTTAATTTCTCTTTTATGGCTGAAAAATATTCCATCGTATGTATACACCACATTTTGTTTATCCATTCATCTGCTGATGGGCACCTGGGTTGTGGAACCTCATTTCCTTTGACCTGATGTATCCTGTTCAGTTTTTAACAAAAATTGCAAGACATGATAAAAGGTATAATGAGACAGAGCAAGTATCAGAACCAGGCTCAGATATTGCAGAGATTTTGAAATTATCAGACCAGGAATTTAAAATAACCATGATTAATATGTTAAGAACTCTGATGGAAAAAGTAGACAACAAGAAATAACATACAGGTAATGTAAACAGAGATGGAAACTCTGAGAAAGAATTAAAAGGAAATACTAGAAATCAAAAGCATTGTAACAGAAATAAACAATGCCCTTGATGGCTTATGTGTAGACTGGACACACTGAGGAGAGAGTCAGTGAGTTCAAAAATACATCAATAAAATCTTCCCAAACTGAAGAGCAAAGAGAAAAAAGACTGGGTTGCGGGGAAATGGGAGAAGAAACAAATATCCAATAACTGTGGGGCAATTACAAAAGGTGTAACCTACACATAATGGGAATATCAGAAGGAGAAGAGAGAAAGGAACAGAAGAAATATTTGAAGTAATAATGGCTGAGAAACATAGCTGGCACAAGAAGGACAGTGTTTTGCCTAGCGTTTCCCTATCCATATCTCTAACTCTCCATAAGTGTTTGGTTACACTTTTCTTAGATTTTGCAGGTTAAAGTTCAAAATATTATCTGAAAATTATTTCAAAAAATATGAAGATAACCTAACCCGAAGTTGTGGATAAATTTTGGGTTATTTGCCAACGCAGTCTCCACCTAAATCAGGTTCTGGAAACTTCTCTTTTCTCTTTTCCTCACGTGGTTATATTAGCAGTAGGAAAATTCTCATTTGTATATTTTAGTATTTGCTCTTGTTATGTCTTCCAACACAGATGATTTATTCAATGCTGGGCACTTGAATAGAAGTTAGATTTTTAACCAAGAGAATTGCAATATTTCTCCAGATAGTTGGACATATACGATACACTGGGCTTCTGTAAGTGACTTTTGAAAAAACTGAAATACATCACACACACCAAAGAATGTACATAATGTGTATGTACATTTTACAGAATAATGCCTTGGAATCTCGGAGTTTTCTATGTGCTCTTCCCCAAATGCATCTCCTCACCTCCTGCCGTAAGTATTTACTGTTTCCTTGCTTTTCTTTTTTAGTTTTATCTTATATAAGTGGAATTATGCTTTAGACATTCTACTAAAAGTTGCTTTTTTTCCACCCAGCGTTATCTTTTTGAAATTCATCCATAAGCATTGTGAAATATACCAAATTTACTTATTCAGTCTACTGTTAACAGATAATAAGGCTATTTCTAGATTTTTTTGCTTCTGCAAACAATGATGCTTTGAGAAAAAAATTGTATCTTTTACCTGGTGCACATTATTGTTTTCCTGGGGCAAATGTGTTAGAGTAAAATTGCTGGATCACAGGATATACATATATATATATATATATATATAAAAAAGTTGAATATATAATATTCAACTTTTCTCCTTAAAGCCACATTATTTTATAAAATAATTTTAACCCAATTATATTCTTAAATTAGGTATAAGCATCGTCATTGCTCCAAATCCTTGCTAATATCTGGTATTGTCAGACCTTTTGTTTTTCATTTGTATTTCCCTGATTACAAACATACTTGAGGATGTTTTTGCGTGTGTGTTAGCCATTAATTGTTACTCCTCTGTGAAGTGTCTATTCATGTTTATTAGTTTTCCTATAAAGCTATTTGTTTTTTATTGATTTATAAGAGTCATTTATATATTTTTATTCAAAGTATTTACCTTATATATGTGAGGCAAATATCTTTTCCCAATTTATGGCCTGCCTTTTTTAAAAGTTGTTAATTTCATGTAGCTGAATCAAGCTATCTTTTCCTTTGTGATTTTCTTTCTGTGTTCTGTAGAAATGATTTTTGTTTTGTAGAAGATGTTTTCAGTGGTCCATGTCACATCCCATCAGTCCACAGTCTGATTTCAGCAAACAAATGTGTTGGACTCTATAGGGAGTCCCTGGGTGGCAAAAAAAGTTAAGCTCAGGACTACTAACCTCAAAGATAGGCGATTCGAACACACCCAGTGATGCCTTGGAAGATAGCCCTGGAAATCTGCTTCTGAAAGGTCGGAGCCTTGAAAATCCTATGGAGCAGTTCTATTCTGCATACATAAGGGTAATCATGAGTAGAAATCAACTCAGTGGCAACGAACAACATATGAACTTGGACTCATATCAGTGATTTCATTAATGAATTTTCAAATGTTGGAATAACTTTGTGTTCTAAGAATAAATCCACCTTGTTGTTGTTAGGTGTTGTCAAGTTGATTTTCTACTCATAGCAATCCTGTGTGGCAGAGTAGAACTACCCCATAGGGTTTTCTAGACTGCAATCTTTACATAGAGTTTTCTAGGCTGTAATCTTTACAAGCCCACACAGTTCTGTCAGTTTGTCGCACTGTGGGGGCTTTCGTGTTGCTGTAATGCTGGAAGCTATGTCAGCGGTATTCAAATACCAGCAGAGTCACCCATGGCAGACAGGTCTCAGTTGAGCTTCCAGACTAAGACAGACAGGGAAGAAGGACCTGGCACTCTACTTCTGAAAAGAATTAGCCAGTGAAAACCTTACGAATAGCAGTGGAACACTGTCGGATATAGTGCCGGAAGATGAACTCTGTAGGTTGGAAGGCACTCAAAAGATGACTGGGGAACAGCTGCCTCCTCAAAGTAGAGTCAACCTTAATGATGTGGATGGAGTCAAGCTTTCGGAACCTTCATCTACTGATGTGAAATGACTCAAAATGAGAAGAAACAGCTGAAAACATCCATTAATAATCGGAACATGGAATGTACGAAGTATGAATCTAGGAAAACTGAAAATCATCAAAAATGAATTGGAACACATAAACATTGATATCCTATGCATCAGTGAGCTGAAATAGACTGGCACTTGCCATTTCGAATCAGACAGTCATATAGTATATTATGCCGGGAATAACAAATTGAAGAGGAATGGAGTTGCATTTATCATCAAAAAGAACATTTCTAGATCTATCCTGAAGTACAAGTCTGTCAGTGATAGGATAATATTCATATGCCTACAAGGAAGACCAGTTAATATGAATATTATTCAAATTTACGCACCAACCACTAAGGCCAAAGATGAAGAAACTGAAGATTTTTACCAACTTCTGCAGTCTGACATTAATCAAACATGCAATTAGGATGCATTGATAATTACTGGTGATTGGAATGTGAAAGTTGGAAACGAAGGATTGGTAGTTGGAAAATATGGTCTTGTTGATAGAAATGATGTTGGAGAACACATGACAGAATTTTGCAAACCAATGACTTCTTCATTGCAAATACCTTTCTTCAACAATATAAACCATGACTGTACACGTGGACCTCATCTGATGAAATACACAGAATCAAATCAACTACATCTGTGGAAAGAGATGATGGAAAAGCTCAATATCATCAGTCAGAACAAGGCCATGGGCCAACTTTGGAACAGACCATCAATTTCTCATATGCAAGCTCAAGTTTAAGCTGAAGAAAATTGGAAAAAGTCCATGAGAGCCAAAGTACAAACTTGTGTATATCCCACCTGAATTTAGAGACCATCTCAAGAATAGATTTAACGTGTTGAACACTAATGACCGAAGATCAGACGAGTTGTGGAATGACATCAAGGACATCAGACATGAAGAAAGCAAGATGTCATTAAAAAGACAGGAAAGAAAGAAAAGACTAAAATGGCTATCAGAAGAGACTCTGAAACTTGCTCTTGAATGTAGAGTAGCTAAAGGGAATGGAAGAAATGATGATGTAATAGAGCTGATCAGAATATTTCAAAGGGGAGTTTGAGAAGACAAGGTAAAGTATTATAAAGAAATGTGCAAAAACCTGGAGTTAGAAAATCAAAAGGGAAGAACACGCTCGGCATTTCTCAAGCTGAAAGAACTGAAGAACAAATTCAAGCCTCAAGTTGAAGTACTGAAAGATTCTACGGGGAAAATATTTAACAACCCAAGAAACATCAAAAGAATATGGAAGGAATACAGAGTCATTGTACCGAAAAGAACTAGTGGACGTTCAACCATTTCAGGAGGTAGCATATGATCAAGAACCTATAGTACTGAAGGAAGAAGTCCAAGCTGCACTGAAGACGTTGGCAAAAACAAGGCTCCAGAAATTGATGAAATAACTATTGAGATGTTTCAACAAATAAATGCAGTGCCGGAAGTGCTCACTCATCTATGCCAAGAAATTTGGAAGACAGCGACCTGGCCAACTGACTGGAAGAGATCCATATTTATGCCTATTCTAAAGAAAGGTGATCCAGCCAAACGTGGAAATTATCAAACAATATCATTAATATCACACACAAATAAAATTTTGCTGAAGATCATTCAAAAGCAGCTGCAGCAGTACATCAAAAGGGAACTGCCAGAAATTCAGGCTGGATTCAGAAAAGGACGTGGAACAAGGGATATCATTGCTGATGTCAGATGGATCCTGGCTGAAAGCAGAGAATACCAGAAAGATGTGTACCTGTGTTTTATTGACTATGCAAAGCCACTTGACTGTGTGAATCATAACAAATTATGGATAACATTGCAAAGAATGGGAATTCCAGAACACTTAATTGTGCTCATGTAGAACCTGTACATAGATCAAGAGGCAGTCATTCCAACAGAACAAGGGGATACTTCCTGGTTTAAAGTCAGGAAAGGTGTTCATCTGGGTCATATCCTTTCACCATGCTTATTAAATCTGTATGCTGAGCAAATAATTTAAGAAGCTGGATTATATGAAGAAGAGTGGGGCATCAGGATTAGAGGAAGGCTTATTAACAACCTGCAATATGCAGATGACACAACCTTGCTTGCTGAAAGTGAAGAGGACTTGAAGCACTTACCGATGAAGATCAAAGACCACAGCCTTCAGTATTGATTGCACCTCAACATAAAGAAAACAAAAATCCTCACAGCTGGACAAATAAGCAACATCATGATAAACGGAGAAAATACTGAAGTTGTCAAGGACTTCATTTTACTTAGATACACAATCAACACTCATGGAAGCAGTAGTCAAGAAATCAAGCGACACATTGTATTGGGCAAATCTGCCACAAAAGACCTCTTTAAAGTGTTAAAAAGTAAAGATGTCACCTTGAAGACTAAGGTGCATCTGACCTAAGCCATGGTGTTTTCAATTGCCTCATATGCATGATAAATAAGGAAGACGGAAGAATCGACATCTTTGAATTATGGTGTTGGCGAAGAATATTGGACTGCCAAAAGAACAAACAAATCTGTCTCGGAAGAAATACAGCCAGAATGCTCCTTAGAAGCAGGACAGCGAGACTTCATCTCACATACTTTGGACATGTTATCAGGAGGGATCAGTCCCTGGAGAAGGACATCATGCTTGGTAAAGTACAGGGTCAGTGAAAAAGAGGAAGACCCTCAATGAGATGGATTGAAGTGGTGGCTGCAACAATGGGTTCAAGTATAACGATTGTTGAGGATGGTGCAGGATTGCGCAGTGTTTAGTTCTGTTGTGTACAGGGTTGCTATGAGTTGGAACCGACTCTACGGCACCTAAGAACAACAACAACAATCTTTACAGGAGCAGACTGCAAGGTCTTTCTGTGGAGTCGCTGGGTGGGTTCCAACTGCCAACCTTTGGTTAGTAGCAGAGCCCTTAACCATTGTGCTACCAGGGCTTCTTAAATCCACCTTAGTCATTATATATGTACGTGTATATATATATATATACACACACACATGTGCGCACACTCATATTTACGTATATATATACATATATGTATATGTGTGTGTGTATGTATGTATGTGTCTATATATGTATGTATGTGTGTATATACATATATATATTTATAAACCAAAACCAAACCTGTTGCTCTTGAGTCAATTCCAACTCACAGCAACCCTATAGGACAGAGTAGAACTGCCCCATAGAATTTCCAAAGAGCAATTGGTGGATTCAAAGTGCTGACATTTTGACCTTTTAGTTAGCAGCCTGAACTCTTAACTACTGTGCCACTAGGGCTTATATATATATGTATATGTGTATGTGTACGTATATGTATGTATATATACACACATATATAATGGATTCAATATACTAATATTCTACTAATACTCTGTTTAGGACTTTGTTATTACTAGTTATATTTGTAAATTTCCCTTCTCACACTGTGTTTGTAGAGCTTTGTTATCAAGATTGTTCCTCTTTCTGGCTCCAAAAAGTTTGTACAGGAGTAGAGTTGTCTATTCCTTGCACGTGTAGTTAAATTGAACCATTCAGCCAATCTGTCTGGGTCTGATGTATTATCTGTAGAAAATTTCAAAGTTAATGATTAAGTTTCATTAATTATTATAACATCCTTCAGATTATTCTATGCTTTGAGTCATCCTTAGTAAATTATGTATTTCTAAGAACTTGCCAATTTCATCCAAATTTGCTGGCATAGTCAAAATATCCTTTTATTATCTTCTAATGTTTATAGCTTCATAGTGAGATATCTTTTTTCTCTCCCAATTGTTGGCGCTTTTCTTCATCCCTCCTTCCCTCCCTCCCTCTCTCCGTGCTTTCTTTCTCTCCTCCTCCTCCTTCCTTTCTGCTCCTCCCTTCCTCCTCCTCCTTCTCCTTCTTTTCCTTCTTGTCTTCTTTTCCTTCTGTCTCTCTCTCTCTCATAAATCTTGCCAGAGATTTGTCAATTTTATTACCCTCTTCCAAAAAACCAACTTGTGGCGTAATTGATTTTCTTGGTTGTAGCTTTGCTTTGTATTTCATTCATTTTGCTTATCTTTATTATTTACTTCCTTGTACTTTACTTAAGTTTTTCATTCTTTTACTAACTTCTTATATTTCTCTTAAGTATAGCTTCTTATGTAGTATGTATATTTCAAGGTTAGAACTCAAACTACCCCCTTTGCAAAGACCCCAGAGTTTTACTGTTATTTCATTATTGTTTAAAATATTTTCTAATTTCAGTTATTATTTCTCTTTGACCTATGAGTTACCTAGAAAATGGATGATATCTATAGATCAACTGTGATAACTATTAATTTTTTTTAGATTTTTTTGTGCTTTATTTATGCATTTTTAGTGCGTTCAAATTTTAACAATGCGAATTACTTTTTTTGTTTTTGTTTTGTTGTTTTTACTTTTTTTTTTTTTATTCTACTTCAGGTGAAGGCTTACGGAACAAATAGTTTCTCATGAAACAGAAGTACACATGTTGTTTTATGACATTGGTTAACAACCCCACAACATATCAACCCTCTAACTTCTCAACTTTTTTTTT
>NW_004443978.1:8933999-8954152 GCF_000243295.1 Trichechus manatus latirostris | reverse complement strand
TGTTCCAGTCTCTCCACAACCTCTCCAACATTTATTATTTTGTGTTTTTTGGATTAATGCTAGCCTTGTTGGGGTGACATGGTATCTCATTGTAGTTTTGATTTGCATTTCTCTAGTGGCTAATGATCATGAGCATCTCCTCATGTATCTGTTAGCCACCTCAATGTCTTCTTTGGTGAAGCGCCTGTTCACATCCTTTGCCAGTTTTTAATTGGGTTATTTGTCTTTTGTTGTTGAGGTTTTGTAGTATCTTGTTAATTTAGAGATTAGAAGCTGATCATATTTCTCATAGCCAAGTCTTTTGATGAGCATAAATGTTTGATTTTTAGGAGCTCCCAATTATCTAGTTTCTCTTCTGGTGTTTGTGCATTGTTGGTAATGTTTTGTATTGTTTATGCCATGTATCAGGGCTCCTAGTGTTGTTCTATTTTCTTCCATGATCTTTTTCATTTTAGATTTTATATTTAGGTCTTTGATACATTTTGAGTTAATTTCTGTGCATGGTGTGAGGTATGGGTCTCATCTTATTATTTTGCAGATGGATATCCAGTTATGCTAGCACCATTTGTTAAAGAGACTATCTTTTCCCCATTTAACAGACTTTGGGACTTTGTCAAATATCAGCTGCTCGTAGGTGGATGAATGTAGGTCTGGATTCTCAGTTCTGTTCCATTGGTCTATGTATCTGTTATTGTACCCGTACCAGGCTCTTTTGACTACTGTGGCAGTATAATAAGTTCTAAAAGTCAGGTAGTATGAGGCCTCCCACTTTGTTCTTCTTCAGTAATGCTTTACTTATCTGCGGCCTCTTCCCTTTCCATATGAAGTTGGTGATTTGTTTCTCCATCTCATTAAAAAAATGCCAGTGGCATTTGGATTGAGATTGCATTGTATCTGTAGATCACTTTGGGAAGAATTGACATTTTCACAATTTTGAGCCTTACTAACCATGAGCAAGGTATGTTTTCCAGTTATGTAGGCCTCTTTTGGTTTCTTGCAGTAGTGTCTTGTAGTTTTCTTTGTGTAGGTCTTTTATGTCTCTGGTTAGATTTATTCCTAAGTATTTTTATCTTCTTGGGGACTACTCTAAATGGTATTGATTTGGTGATTTCCTGTTGGAAGTTCTCTTTGTTGGTGTAGAGGAATCCATTTGATTTTTGTATGTTTATCTTGTATCCTGATACTTTGCTGAAATCTCCTATTAGTTCCAGTAGTTTTCTTGTGGCTTCTTTGGGGTTTCCTGTGTATAAGATCATGTCATCTGCAAGTAGAGATACTTTGACTTCTTCCTTAACAATTTGGATGCCCTTTATTTCTTTTTCTAGCCTAATTGCTCTTTGGCTAGGACCTCCAGTACAATGTTGAATAAGAGTGGTGATAAAAGGTATCCTTGTCTGGCTCCCGTTCTCAAGGGGAATGCTGTCAGACTCTCTCCATTTAGGATGATGTTGCCTGTTGGCTTTGTATAAATGTCCTTTATTATGTTGAGGAATTTCCCTTCTATTCCTGTTTTGCTGAGTTTTTATCATGAATGGGTGTTGAACTTTGTCAAATGCCTTTTCTGCAACAATTGATAAGATCATGTGGTTCTTGTCTTTTGTTTTATGTGACGGATTACACTGATTGTTTTTCTAATGTTGTACCATCCCTGCATACCTGGTATAAATCCCACTTGATCATGGTGAATTATTCTTTTGATATGTTGCTGAATTCCATTGACTAGAATTTTGTTGAGGATTTTTGGGTCAATGTTCATGAGGGATATTGGTCTGTAATTTTCTTTTTTTGTGGTGTCTTTACCTGGTTTTGGTATCAGGGTTATGCTGGCTTCATAGAATGAGTTTGGTAGTATTCCATCCTTTTCTATGCTCTGAAATACCTTTAGTAGTAGTGGTGTTAACTCTTCTCTGAAAGTTTGGTAGAATTCTCCAGTGAAATCGTCCAGGCCAGGGCTTTTTTTTTTTGTCGTGAGTTTTTTAATTACCTTTTCAATCTCTTCTTTTGTTATAGATTTATTTAGTTGTTCTACCTCTGTTTGTGTTAGTTTAGGTAGATAGAGTATTTCTAGAAATTTATCTGTTTCCTCTAGGCTTTCAAATTGGTTAGAGTACAATTTTTCATAGTATTCTGTTGCGATTTTTTTAATTTCGGTTGGGTCTGTTGTGATATCTCCCATCTCATTTCTTATTTGGGTTATTTGCTTCCTCTCCTGTTTTTCTTTTGTCAGTTTGGCCAAAGGTTTATCGATTTTGTTGATCTTTTCAAAGAACCAGTTTTTGATCTTGTTAACTCTTTCAATTGTTTTTCTACTTTCTATTTCATTTAATTCTGCTCTAATTTTTATTATTTGCTTTCTTCTGATGTCTGAGGGCTTCTTTTGCTGCTCTTTTATTTGTTTGAGTTGTAGAGTTAATGTTTTGATTTTGGCACTTTCTTGTTTTTGGATGTGTGCATTTATTACTATAAACTGACCTCTGAGCACAGCTTTTGCTGTGTCCCAAATGTTCTGGTAGGATGTGTATTCATTCTCATGTGATTCTGTGAATTTCTTTATTCCATCCTTAACTTCTTCTATAAGCCAGTAGTTTTTGAGCAAGGTGTTGTTCAGTTTCCATGTGTTTGATTTTTTTTTTTCCCCTTTCTTTTTCTGTTATTGACTTCTACTTTTATGGCTTCATGGTCAGGAAAGATGCTTTGTAATATTTCAGTGCTTTGGATTCTGTTAAAGCTTGCTTTATGGCCTAATATGTGGTCTATTATGGAGAATGTTCCACGTGCTCTGGAAAGAAAGTATACTTGGCTGCTGTTGGGTGAATGTTCAGTATATGTTTATGAGATGAAGTTGGTTGATTGTAGCATTTAGATCTTCTGTGTCTTTATTGAGCTTCTTTCTGGATGTTCTGTCCTTAAGCGCAAGTGGTGTGTTGAAGTCTCTTACTATTATTGTGGAGCTGTCTATTTCTCTTTTCAATGCTATTAGAGATTGTTTTATGTATTTCGGAGCCCTGTCATTGGGTGTGTAAATATTTATTATGATTATGTCCTCCTGGTGTATTGACCCATTCATCATTACATAGTGTCCTTCTTTATTCTCTGTGGTGGATTTTACTTTAAAGTCTATATTGCCAGAGATTAATATTGCCACTCCTGCTTTCTTTTGATTGTTGTTTGCTTAATATATTTTTTACCATCCTTTGAGTTTTAGTTTGTTTGTGTGTTTAAGTCTAAGGTATGTCTCTGTAGGCAGCATATAGATGAATGGTGTTTTTTTTTTTATCCATTCTGCCACTCTCTGTCTCTTTATTGGTGCATTTAGTTTATTTACATTCAGCGTAATTATTGATAGGTATAAGTTTAGTGCTGTCATTTTGATGTCTTTTTTTGTGTGTTATTGACAGTTTCTTTGTTCCACTTAATTTTCTGTGCTAAGTCATTTTTCTTTATATATTTTCTTTTCATCTTTTTTCATTATTGTTGATTTTGAATTTGCTGAGTCTTTATGTTTTTCTTCTTTTTTATTTTAATGTGTAGGATTGTTAGTTTCCTTTGTGGTTGCCTTAATATTTACCCCTATTTTTCTAAGTTTAAATCAGTTGTTTATTTGTATCACCTTGACTTCCTCTGCACATGAAAGATCTATGACTACATTTTTTTGTCTCTCTTTTTTGTTTTAAGGTTGTCATCTTTGACATGTTGATGTCTCTGTTTCCCTGTTTACGGTGTTTTAGCTTTGTTTTATTTTTGTGACTTCCCTATCTGGGTTTATTTCTGGTTGCTCTGGCCTGTGTTCTAGTCTTGGCTTGTTATCTGATGTTATTGATTTTCTAACTGGAGGACTCTTTAGTATTTCTTGTAATTTTTTTTTTTTTTTTTTTTTTTTGGCGAATTCCCTAAACTTCTGTTTATCTGGAAATGCCCTAATTTTGCCGTCACATTTGAAGAGACAGTTTTGCTGGATATATCATTCTTGGTTGGCAATTTTTTTTCTTTCAAGGCTTTATATATGTCATCCCATTGCCTTCTTGACTGCATGGTTTCTGCTGAGTAGTCTGAGCTTAGTCTTATTGACTCTCCTTTGTAGATGACTTTTCGTTTATCCCTAGCTGCTCTTAAAATTCTCTCTTTATCTTTGGTTTTGGTAAGTTTAATTATATGTCTTGGTGATTTTCTTTTGGAGTCTACCTTATGTGGGGTTTGATGAGCATTTTGGATAGATATCTTCTCATCTTCCATGATATCAGGGAATTTTTCTGCCAGCAAATCTTCAACAATTCTCTCTGTATTTTATGTTATCCCCCTCGTTCTGGTACTCCAATCACTCATAGGTTATTCCTTTTGGTAGAGTCTCACATAATTCTTAGGGTTTCTTCATTTTTTAAATTCTTTTATCTGATTTTTCCTCAAATAAGTTGACATCATGTGCTTATCTTCAATCTCACTAATTCTGACTTCCATTGCCTCAGTTCTCCTCCTATGACTTTCTACTGAGTTGTCTAATTCTGAAATTTTATTGTTAATCTTCTGGATTTCTGTTTGCTATCTCTCTATGGATTCTTGCAGCCTGTTAAATTTGTCACTGAGCTCTTCTGTAATCTTCTTAAGTTCCTCTGTTGTTTTGTCTGTGTTTTCCTTGGCTTGTTCTGTGCTTTGCCTGATCTCCTTCCTGATGTCTTGAAGAGTTCTGTATACTAATCTTTTGTATTCTACCTCTGGAAATTCCAAGAATTTCTCTTCGTCTGGAAAATTTCTTGATTCTTTGTTTTGGGGGCCTGCTGAAGCCATCACGGTCTGCCTCTTTATGTGATTTGATATTGACTGTTGTCTCCGAGCCAACAGAAAGTTATTATATTTATTTACTTTATGCTTGCTTACTTTGTCTTAACTTCTTGTTTTGTTTTGATATGCCAGAATAGGCTACTCATGTGAGCTCGTTTGATTATTGGCATCTTTGATATTCTAACATCCTGTCGCCAGGTGGTTAGATCTGTTACTAGGTATGTGAGCCCAGGAGTCCATTTCTTTTCTTGTATGGATTCAGCTCAGGTGTCCAGATAGTAGGTCACCAAGTGTGTGGTGCAGGCTCTTACCTACAGTCCTAGATGGGCAGGGGTGACTGGAGTAGGCATAGGTATCTGGCTGCAGTAGGGTATCACGTGCTGAGCAAGGCATGGGGCTGAGACTGCCCCTGAGTGCCTGAGAGGAAAGTGTGTCCCTGTTGCCTAGAGTGTGTAGGTGGGTGGGTTTTACAGCCAGATTATGGGCACTCAGTGCTGTTGGCTGTAAGAACTGGGAGGCACCACTTATTCTTGGACCCCTGTCGCAGGTGGCTAGGTGGCATGGGTGAAGCCACCAGTCCTCAGGCCCCTGATGCGGGTAGGTGGGGACCCTGCTTAATGGGCAGATCAGTGTCAACTGTCATGAACCTCCCACCCCACCATATAGCTGATACAGTTGAAGTTAAGCTTGAGGTATATACCCTGTTGTATTGTGCTAATAAAGGCCTATTGCTGCTGAAATGGGCCCACACGGGTCTATGCAGAGGTGAAAGCCAGTCAAATTCTGTGGAGCCCTTATGACTGTACCTAGGCAAAGGAACTGTGCCTGCCCTGAGTTCCCAGCTTAGGGGAGCTGGCAGATTATTTTTTCCTGTTCCCTCTCCAAGGCCGGGAGAATGGCTCAGGGCATGTTATGTGCCCTACTTCCAGCCCAGGGGACGTGGCAACTGCTGAAGCCATCCAGGGCCCCAGTGCAGATCGGGGAGGAGGCAGGTAAATGGGAGAGAGTTTCTTTCCAAACAGGGTGTTTTTTGTTCTGTGTGGTGGGTTAGATGCATGTACTTATCTTTTGCCGATTGAGTGCCGCTTTTCACTGGCTCTAGAGGCTTGAGTAGACTGTCCGCCGCTTGGTCTCTCCAGATGTGGAAAACATATCCCAAACGCCACTGCTTGCCTCACTGTGCACAGTAGCCAATCCGGCCTGCAGGGTGCTGGTTCCTGCCAGGTCAGGTCTGGCAGCTCCTCACTGCTTCTGAACCATCTCTCCCTTCCCCTGCCACTCAGTTCTATTCCTCAACTTTACCTTTGATGTTCAGGACTCCTAGACTGTCATAGATAATTGATTCACTTGTTTTTTCAGGTCTTTGTTGTAAGAGAGACCACAGGAAGTGTCTGACTACTCCATCATCTTGGCCCTGCCTTCTATAGTTATCTGTTACACAGTCAAGTTTGTTTAGATTTTTCCATGTATTTCCATTTTCTTTGTTCACCACTCCATCTTGCATTTTAACGCTTCCTTCTGAGATCATATTCCTTTTTTGCTGTGATTTCTACTTTGACCCATCGGTTATTTAGGGGTGTGCTGAGCTAACCAAAATGTTAGCAGTTTGAATCTACCAGCCACTCCTTGAAAACCCTATGGGGCAGTTCTACTCTGTCCTATAGGGTCACTATGAGTCGGAATCGGCTCCAAAGCAATGGGTTTGGTTTGGGTTTGTTTAATGGCCACATATTTGCAAGTTTCCTAAATTTCCTTCTGTTATTGATTTCTAATTTCTTTTTATTGTGGTTGATAAGAACACGCTTTGCATGATTTCAAGCCTTTTAAATTAATTGAGACTAGTTTTATGTCTATCCTGGAGTTTTACGTCTATCCTGGAGAATGTCCCATGTGTACTTGTGAAGAATATGTTTTCTGCTGCTGTTGGGTGGAGTGTTGTATAGATGTGTGTTAGGTATAGCTACGCTGTTGTTGTTAGGTGCCGTTGAGTCACTTCTGACTCATAGTGACCCTATGTACAACAGAACAAGACACTGTCCAGCCCTGTGCCATTCTATAGCGGTAGTGTTGTTCAAGTTTTATTTCCTTGTTGATACTTGGTCTAGTTGTTCAATCCATTAATGAAAGTGGGTTATTGAAGTCTTCATCTACTACTGTTGATTTATCTATTTCTCTCTTCAATTATGTCATTTTTGTTTTATGTATTTTGAGGCTCTGTTAGTATGTGTATATATGTTTACAATCATATCTTCTTGATAAATTGACACTTGTATAATTATAAAATGTCCTTCTTTGTCTCTAGTACTAATTTTTGTTTTAAAGTCTATTTTGTGTATTATTAGTGTAGCCACTCAGCTGTCTTTTGGTTCCCGTTTGCATGGTGTATCTTTTTCCATTCTTTTGTTTATTTACCTATTTATGTATATGAATCTAAATTGTGTCTATTGTAGACAGCATATGGGATCATTTTTTACCCATTTTGCCAATCTCTGCCTTTTTACTGGAATATTTAAACAATTTCCATTTAATATAATTATTTATAAGGTGGGATTTAGGCCTGCCATTTTGCTATTTGTTTTTTCTATGTCTTATTTGTTCCTCTATTCATCCATTACATCCTTCTTTTGGGTTATGTAGGAATTTTCTAGAGTACATTTTAATTCCCATATTATTTATTTTACTATTTTTTTTTTTTGAGTTATTTTCTTTGTGGTTGCCCTGGGTATTACAATTCATATCTTAATTTAAAACAACATAGTTCAGATTAATACCAACTTAACTTCAACTTTGTACAAAAATGTTGCTTTTCTATAACTCCATTCCATTCACCTTGTTTGTGCTGCTATTATCATATAAACTGTGTTTACACATTTTATGTCCATCAATACAGATTTGTAATTTTAGCTTTATGCAGTTAACTTTTAAACCACATGAGAGAAAAATAGAATTAAAACCAAATAATACATTTATGCTGTCTCTTATACTTACCTATGTAATTACCTTTATCAGTGCTTTTTATTGTTGCATGTGGATTTGAGTTACTTGCTAGGGTCCTTTCATTTGAGCCTGAATGACTCCCTTTACTATTCCTTGTAGATCAGGTCTTCTAGTAACCAGTTCTTTTAGTTTTTGTTTATCTGAGAATGACTTAATTTCTCTTTTATTTTTGAAGGCTAGGTTTGATGGGTATAGAACTCTTCTTTGATGGTCCTTTTATTTCAGCGGTTTGAGTATGTCATCCCACTGTATTTTGGCCTCTGTAGTTTCTGATAAGAAATCAGCTGTTGATCTTATTTGGAATCCCTTGTATATCCTTTGCTTCTCTCTTTCTGTTTCAAGATTCTATCTTTGTCTTTTAACAGTATGATTATGATGTTCATAGGAATGGGTGTCTTTGAGTTTATAGTACTTGTAGGTTGTTGAACTTGTACAGATTAACATTTTCATTAAATTTGGGAAGTTTTTAGCTATTAATTTTAAAAATATTCCTCTGATTCTATTTTGCCTTTCCATCTGGGACTCCCATTATATATATTTTGGCATACTTGATGGTGTCTCACAGCACTCAGAGGCTCTGTTCATTTTTCCTCATTCTTTTCTTACTATTCCTTAGACTGGATAATCTCAACTGATATATCTTCATGTTTGCTTATTCTTTCTTCTGACTGCTCAAATATGCTGTTGAGCCCCTCTAGTGAATTTTTCACTATAGTTCTTGTAATTTTCAACTACAAGATTTCTATTTGGTTCTTTTTAAAAATATATATATTTCTCTCTCTTAATTGATATTCTCTATTTGGTGAGATGGTTTTATGTTTTCCTTTTTTCTTTAGATATGTTTTCCTTTGGTACTATTTAGTTGTTGTTAATTTCCTTTGTGTAGCTCCAACTCATGGCAAACTTTTTTATAACAGAACAAAATGTTGCCAGCTCCTGTGTCATCTTAATGATCATTGGTATGTTGGAGTCCATTGTTGCAGATATGTTTTTAACCCATCCCATTGAGGGTTTCCTTCATTTTTGTTGACCCTCTACCAAACATGATATCCTTTTCTAGCAATTGGTCTTTCCTGATGGCATGTCCAAAGTAAGCAAGTTGAAGTCTTGCCATCCTCACTTCTTAGGAACATTCTGGTTGTACTTCTACTAAGAATGATTTGTTTGTTTTTCTGGCAGTGCATGGTATATTCGATATTCTTTGCCAATGCCACAATTCAAATGCATCAATTATTCCATTTTCCTTTATTATTATCCAAAATTTCCATGTATATGAGTTGACTGAAAAAACCATGGCTTGGATCAGACACGCCTCAGTCATCAAAGTGACATTTTTGCTTTTTAAAACTTAAAAAGGTCTTTTGTAGCAAATTTGCCCACTGCAACACATCACTTAACTTATCGATTGCTGCTTTCATGGTTGTTGATTGTTGATCAAAATAGAATGAAATAATTGACAACTTTGGTTTCTTCTCCATTTATCCTTATGTTTATCAGCTTAGTTATAAGAATTTTTGTTTTATTCATGTTCAGGTGTAGTCTATACTGAAGGCTGTAGTATTTGACCTTCTTCAATAAGTGCTTCAACTCATCTTCATTTCTGGCAAGCAAAGTTAAGTCATGCACATATTGCAAATTGCTAGTGAATCTTACTCCAATTTTGATGACATATTCTTCATATAGTCTGGCTTCTTGGATTATTTGTTCAGCATACTGATTAAATAAAAGTGTATCGAATAAGTATGGAATGCTGGATACAAATAAAGAATAGTTATCAACTAACAAATATTCAATGAGTAAGGAATAACGAATAAGTAAGATAAATTGATAATGACTGTTGATTGGGAACAAATAATAAAGATCAGTTCAAAAATATGGCCTTGGTGATAAAAATGATGCTGGAGATTACATGATAGAATTCTGCAAGATTAACAACTTATTCATCAAAATATTAATCGGTGACTATACACATATACCTTACTGGATGGACTACACCGGAATCGAATAAACTACATCTATGAAAAGAGACGATTGAGAACCTCACTATCATCAGTCAAGACAAATCCACGGGCTTACTGTGGAAAAGACTATCAATTGCTTATGTGAAATTCAAGTTGAAACTGAAGAAAATCAAAACAAATCCACGAGGCCCAAAGTACAATTTTGAATTTACCCTGCCTGAATTTAGAGACCGTCTCAAGAATAGATTTAACACACACACTGAACACTAATAACCAAAAACTTGAAGAATTGTGGGAAGACATCAAGGACATTATACATAAAGAAAATGAATGATCATTAAAAATACAGAAAATAGGGAAAAGACCAAAATGGATGTCAGAAAAGATTCGGAAACTTGCTCTTAAGTGCAGAGTAGCCAAAGTGAATAGAAGAAATGATAAAGTAAAACAGCTAAATGGAAGATTTCAAAGGGAGCTCAAGAAGACAAGATAAATTATATTTACTTTAGACTTACTTAAAATAGCTGATTTGAAGTCTTTGTCTACTATGTCCAATGACTGTGCTTCATCAAGAACAATTTCTATCAGCTCTTTTTTTCTGTGTACGCGTTATACTTTCTTCTTTTTGTTTTGTGGGTGTGTGTCTTATATTATTTTTAAAAATGAGAAATCTTAATATAATGTGCCAACTCTGAGAATTAGTTATTTGTTGTTGTGGTTGTTGTTGGTGGTGGTGTTATTGCTGTTTTGTTTGTTTGTTTGGTTTTGTTTTTTTTGCAATAACTCTTCATTCCCCCCACCTTAGTCCTTGACAACCACTAATCTACTTTTGTCTCTACGCCTTTGCCTATGCTAAATATTTCATATAATCGGGATCATGCATTATTTGTCCTTTTGTGTGTGACTTATTTCAGTTACCAAAATGTGTTCAAGGTTTTTCCATTTGGTCCGGGCTTTCAAGCCTTTTGAGAATATACCTAGATGTGGATGCTGGGTCATATGGTAATTGTATGCTTAACTTTTTGAGGAATGACCAGATTGCAGCTGCACCATTTTACATTCCTACTAGCAATGGGCAAGGTTCCAATTTCTCTATATCTTTGCAAACACTTCTAATTTTTCATTTTTCTTATAATAACCATTGGAATGGGTGTGAGTGGTATCTCCTTGTGGTTTTGATTTGCTTTTCTCTAATGGCTAATGATATTGACCATCTTTTCATGTGCTTTTGGCCATTTGTATATCTTCCTTAGAGAAGTGTCTATTCAAATCGTTAGTCCATGTTTTAATTGGGTTCTTTGTCTTTTTGTTGTTGAGTTGTAGGAGTTCTTTACATTAAAGCCTTATCAGTTATACGTTTCTCAAATATTTTCTCCCATTCTGTAGATTGTCTTTTCACTTTGTTGATTAATTCTTTGATGCACGTAAGTTTTTAATTCTGATGAAATCCAATTTATCTATTATTTCTTTTGTTGCTTGCTGTGTTGGTGTCATATCTAATAACCTATTCCCAAAAACAAGGTCCTGAAGCTTCACCCTTATGTTTTCTTCTAGGAGTTTTGTGGTTTTAATGCTTATATTTAGGTCTTTGATCCATTTTGAGTTAATTTTTGTATATGGTGTGAGGTATGAGTAGCTGGACTCAAACTTTAACATCTCCTCAAAGGACTAATTTTTCATTCTTTTGATAATTTTTATCATCTTATTAAAAATTTGGAGGTTTTTAGACAAAACATTTTATTGAGAATTTGTTTTATTTTAATGCAGGTTATTGATGGAAACATTTTGAAAAAAAAAATAGAATTATACCAAATGCAGGTTTGTATTTTCAAATTCTCCTGCTACTTTTTATAAGTTTAATTTATACCCTGTTTAGCATTTAATGCATTATACACTGGTGTTGTTTTTTGAAATAACATAGTTTACAATAGAAACAGGGTTTAACTTAGAAATTTTTCTTCTGAATAGTATCTGGAATGGAGTGCTTTGCTATTCACAGCTAAATGTTTGATGTTGTAGTTGGAACTCTTATTCCTTGGGGACTTCAGAATGTATTACTTGTAGATTATTTTACGTGCTTAAAAATTGGAAATATGATTTTATTGGTTTCCTGTATTTAAGAGGTGTTTAAAGGCAAATAAAACATTGGAAGTTGAAAACTAAAGGATATATTAATCTTGAACAGTATAAACTTGTAGCTTGCCATAAATACAGGTAGTTATGAAGCTTTAGTCATCTTGTCTAAGAGGAAGTGTCAACTAAATCCATGCCTCTCAGTCTTTGATGTGCTTAGGAATCCCCTGGGGATCTCTCTAAAATGCGAGGATTCAGCAGGTTTGGGCCAGGGCCTGAGATTCTGTATTCATTACGGGCACCCAGGGAAGGCCCACACTGCTGGTGCAGGGACCACATTTTGAGGAAATGCTATGGATGAATCACGAATTAAATCCTGAGAAAAACGATTTATTGTTAAACAAGTGAAATATTTAAGTACTTAAAGGCAGCATGGCTGATAAAATTTTAAGAAAACCTCTGCAATGAAACAAACTCTGGAGACAGAAGTGCCATACATGATGCACCAGTCATCTTCTGCAGCAGATGTTGGCAAAGGAGACTGGATTCATATGAATTAAGGGGAACAAGTCAAGGGCAGGTAGTTATTGCTGTTAGCTGCTTTCACGTTAGCCCCTGACTCATGGCAACCCTAAGCACAATAGGATTGGACCATTGTGATCCATAGGGTTTTCACTGGTGATTTATAGTAGATCGCCAGGCCTTTCTTCCTAGTCTCTTAGTCTGGAAGGTCTGTTGAAACCTGTTCTGCATCATAGCAACACACAAGCCTCCACTGACAGATGGGTGGTGGCTGTGCATAAAGTGCTTTGGCTGTTAATGGAACCTAGATATCCCTTATGGATGCCAAGAATTCTACCACTGAAGCAAGGGCAGGTGGAATGTACTGAAACACCCAGGAGAAAGTTTATCTCTGCCACCAGGGGGCGCACCACCACAGCTTTTCAAGGTTCAAGTCTCTTCCTGGACTGAGGAAACCAGGAGGGCCAGGGCCAGTCAACCTCCAGATGGGGGCCGCCAGTCACCTGGTGGATGAAATGCCACAGGGAAACCGATGCGGCCCTGTCTGATGGTGAGGCCATCCCACTGCTTTGGAACCTGACCTCAGGACTTTTAGTTCTCACGTTTACAACTGTGAGATTGTTACAACTGAAGTGGATTCTACAGATGGTGCTGTCTGATTCAGGGCGTCCAGAAAGAGGGGTGCGCTGTGATTTTCCTCATCAGGACAACACAGTCCCTTTCGTCTCTTTCTTTTGAGTGTTTTGTGTTTTCAAAGTGCCTCATATCCCTCTGAGGGGGTGTGTGGACTTTCCCATTATGAATGAGGAAACTGAGGCACAGGAACGAAACGGACTACACCTTAGCTCTGTGACCAAACTGGACTCGGAAGTTCAGCTTCCTGCTCAAGCCAGGGAAAGCTGACCACCTGGATGGGCCACTGCTTGCCCTGCCCTCTTAGGGCTCCTCAGAAGCAAGCCTTGGGGACACAGAGCACCAGGGAACTCTGGGGAAACTGGTTCACTTTGGAAGGCAGGACCGGCCTGACCTCGCCTCTTTCTCGGTCCCGCCAAAGTCCAACCACAGCAATTGCTTTAAGTCAAGTTGTCTTAACTACTTACACATGAACAGATTCTTTTAATTTTTCCTTTTTTTTAATTAAAAAAATAGGACATACTGATGGCAGAAAAATAATTCTAAAAATATAGGAGTATAAAATAAAAAGTCCCTCTTCATTCACTAATCCCCACCACAAACCCTGCAATCCCACCCATCTGGATGTAACCATTGGTAACCACCTACATACACACACACATACACACACAGATACATACACAAATGATTTTACTTAGCATTACAAAAATGGGATTATATAGTTCATATTGCAGCTTAGCTTTTTCACATAAGAGTATATCATGGTCTATTAGATTAAGATTTGAAATTTTAAAAATTGAAAACATTTTACAGGTCTACTTTCCTGATTTAAAAACATGAGATCTCTAAGTCTAATATTTCTAGGTTAACCAAAATAGACCCTCAGGGCCCTTCTCCAGGCCCCTCTACCACATTTGGCATCCAGTCTGCCAAAGTGTACATAGACAAAGTAAAATTAAAAGGGTTTACATGCCTGAATAATCCTAATAGAATATGAAAATTGCTAAAATTGTGAACGCTTTTGTCATCTGAGGATTTAGATTTGTAATCCTGCTATTATTTCTATTGCTCTGAATTATTTTTTACAGGAGTCATTAAAAAAATAGTAGTTGTGTGAAATAGAGGACAGATATAGACATAGCTGTGGTGTGTGTTTGCTTATTCTCTCCCAAACATTCAAAACAATTACAAATATTGATATAAAGCATCTAGTATTTTTACTTTTCAGATTTGCACTTCAAGAGCAACCAAGAATACATCTCAAATTGTCCCTTTCTCTAGAACCAAAGACAAGCCAAACCATTTGCTGTGGATTCAACCCTAACTCACGGCGACCCCATGTGTGTCAGAGAAGAACTGTGCCCTATACGATTTTCAGTGGCTCATTTTTCGTAAGTAGATCCTCAGGTCTTTCTTCTGAGGCACCTCTGGGTAGATTCGAACCGCCAACCCCTTGTTTGTGTTAACTGTTAGCACCACCCAGGGGCTCCTTCTCTTGAACAGTAGGTCTCAAACCTTAATATATAAGCATCTCTGGCAGCTTGTTGATAGTGTAGATTTCCAGCGCTCATGAAAGGCTCCTGAGTCCCGTTTCCTCAGGATTGTGTTGGGAATCTACGTTTCTAACATGCTCTCCATGGCCCCTTCATGTCCACCAATGTTGGCTTGAAAGGAGGCTCCATGTCTCTGCCAGGGACTGGGTGTGACTCTTCTGTGAGGAGACTGATTCTACTTTTCTTCACATAGAAGAAAAAGGTCTGGAAAGAATGCACAGGAAATGGGTTGTACCGACTTTTTCAATTAATAGCTGCCTCAAAACTGTATGCACAGTCTTAGGGGTTCTTCTGTCCTTGGCTCTAAAAGCTCAACCCCCTATGGGGGTCAGTTGATCCGTTGTCCTGCAGTTGCCATTGGGCAGTCTCTGCCTCTCCTTTCGTAGTGTGACTGGTGAGAGAGACTTCCATGATGGTTTCAGTTCTGACTGAAGTTTCTTGGGAAGCTCGCCAGTCAAGGAGGTCATTTGTCTCGACAGCCTATGCAGTTTAGTTATCGGTGGCTTACACTAAACTTGGGAGCAAACTGAAGCATCAGGTAAAAACAATCTACCCCCCTGCACCATACAGAGCGTGAATCACAGCTATCCACCACAGAGTGGTTGGACTCCACAAGACACAGTTGAGTGACGTAGCCTCCCTCTACCTGAACTTCAGGGACAGGCAGAAATGACCTATGGTGACAGAGGTGGGAAGAACGGTTATCTTCGGGGATCATTGCCTGGGGGCTGGCACAAGTGAGCCTTGAGCGGGGCTGGAAATGTTCTATACCTTCATCTAGAAACTATGCAGGGATCATCAAGCTAAATGGTCAAGCTGGGTTCATTTTACGGTGCGTATATTATACCACCAAAAAACAAAACAAAACAAAAACGCAGAACTAACTAAAACATCCACCCATCTTTCAGTCTGCCGTACTGTGGTGGCTTGCCTGCTGCTAATGATGCTAGAAGCTATGCCATCAGTATTTCATATACCAGCAAGGTCACCTACGGTGGACAGGTTTCAGCGGCCCTTCCAGACTAGGAAGAAAGGCCTGGCAATCCACTTCTGAATATTAGCCAACGATTATCCTATGGATCACAATAGAACATTGTCTGATATAGTGCTGGAAAACGAGCTCCCTAGATTGCAAGGCACTCAAAATACACAGTGGCCGCTACAATGAACTCGGGCTTACCAACAGATGGTGAAGATGATGCAGGACTGAGCAATGTTTCCTTCTGTTGCACCTGGGGTCTCTCTGAGTCTGACTGACTTGATGGTAACCACCAACAACAACAGCAACACAGTACACCTCAACAAACTGAATTTAAAAAGATGGATCGAATTGAAAACAGCAACTGCAACTCCAAAGATCAGATAAGAAACTTAGGGGGCAGTGAGTTTATGTTAATGAGACGGGACAACTCAGAAAAGGAGTGTGAGAATGGTTACACAACTGGAAGAATGTAATCACTGTCACTGAATTGTACACGTAGAAACTGTTGAATTGCTGTATGTTTTGCTGTGTATATTCTCAACAACAAACAATCAGTAAAACTAAAAAAAAAAAAATTTGGAGAAAGAGACCCAAGATATATGATTGAAACAAATAAAGCAAGTTAAAAAAAAAAAAAAAAGCTAAGGATCTGTGGATATGGCAAAGGTCCACCATGAAAAAAGACATCTAGAGTCATATATCTACGTAGTGAGTCTAAATCACTAAAATATGGACACAGTCTGGTGAGAAGAAAATTAAAAGTTGAAAGCAGTTTCTTTTGACACCAGTCATGGACTGAACACATAACAGGGCATGAGCCCCACCTGAAATGTGATGCTCTCGAGGGCCTGGTAATGAACAGGAGGGTGGACTCACACACATGTGAGTGATGAGTTTGTTTTCCTTTGCAATACTGCCAGCCCACAAAGAGACTGCAGGAGCAATTTTACTTGCATGTGAGTAGGCAGCTGACAAGAACGGGGAGGAGTTATGGGTTGCCAGGCCTTTCTCAGTGAAATTATGGTTTTGCTTCAAATCTGGGTGAGTGTGCACGTGCAGGGTGATGTATCTGGAGGTGAAGAGCAGCTGATCGATACAATCAATATCAGTGGTGGAATTGTCTACTTCCACATGAAAGACCTGGGTTGGATTCCTGGCCAATGCACCTCATGTGCCAGCACCACCTGTCTGTCAGTGGAGGCTTGCTTGTTGCTGTGACGCTGAACAGACTTCAGTAAAGCTTCCAGACGAAGACAGACTAGGAAGAAAGGCCTGGCGATCTACTTCTGAAAATCAGCCAATGAAAACTCTATGGATCATGATGGTCTGATCCACAACCAATCATGGGGATGGGGCAGGACCATTTCATTGTGCATGGGATCGCCATGAGTTGGGGGCTGACTCCACAGCAGCTCACAACATCAACGACACATTTGAGTGATGCAATTTCATGAGGCACCAAGTGGGAATTATACATCTGAGAAGTCTCTGAGGGATAGTCCGCGGAAGTGTTCCTTTCCCTTTTATTCCCCCATTGGCTAACACTTGAGCTTCTTGGTTTAAAAGTCTTCATAGGAACAACCAGTGGTCCTTCTCTCTTTACCTAGGCCACGTCTGTCTGTGTCCTGGGGCAGCCCGAGGAGCCAGTGGCTTCTCTGGTTTTCTCCCTCCCTCCCATCTAACGTGTTGTCTGATAGGACTGGCACTGTTGGGTGTTATGGAGAGACAGTCTTGCTTTGTGGCGGAAACTGCTCTTTCAGGTCTGGGCACTGTGGCCAAGGAGAGCCTGGAGACCTGGAAACAGTGCAAGAGGTCACAGGAGATGTGCGGTGACTGGACACAGACCAGGCTCTGTCCACGGAGTTGAGTAAGAGCTGACCTGGGCTGACAATGAGCAAATGCGGTCATGGGAAGCTTTTCATTTTTTGTCATAAAGATGGAGAGATATGAGGAAGAGAAACCACATCTATTGCCCAGGTCAGGCCCAAAGTCTCTACACAGAGATGCAACTGGAATATTCACAGTAGGTAAAATAGGGGGCATGGGCGGTGACCCCCAGCACCCAGCCAGGGTGAGGGAGTGCTCTTGTAATATTCCTGTCATGCCCTTGTGAAGACCCCTGCACATCTTGGGGTGACACTTGTTTTCAAGCAGGCAGATACTCAGACTGAAGAGGGCCCTGGAATTTTCTCCCAAGACTGCGTGCACAAAATGTGAGGTCAAATGCAAACAGATTGAGAAGTAAAAGGCAAAAGCCACCTCAGGATTCATGAGATTCTCGATGGTGAAAGATAAAAAGCACATTCATCATTTTGGCTCTGGCTCATCCAAATTCAGTTTCCTGGAGGAGTTTCCAAAGACTGGGAGGGGGCAGGTAGGACAAAAACAATTGTTATCCTTGGAAGAGGAGCCCCCTGGGGCCTGGCTCCCTCCCCTTCTTGGTGCTGGGTGATGACTTGAGAGCTGCTCTAGCCCCAAGCTTGCTACCTGGGAGAAGGGAGAAGAGAACTTCCTGACAGAGGCAGATTCCCACAGAGGATCCACTCAGCCTGCTCCAGGTGAGGAAGCCAGCAGACCTGATGTGTTATCAGGCTGCTGACCACAGCCCCCACTATTCTACCCTGGGTGGTGGCTGGTTGCTCAGGGGTCTTTCTTATTTATTTCAACATTCTCCTTTTTCCTGTCAAAATGAATATAAACTAATCATTTCTATGTGCCCCAGGAGCTAGCTAGCTTGCGGGCATGTCCTCTCTCTCTCTAAGTGCTATTTTTCAGGGAATTGCCAATTCCTGGTTTTTTCCCCCTCCCTCTTCTGGCTCCCTTCCTAACAATCTCCCATCACTAAATTATACAATTCCTTGCGCCTATGACATTTTTTCCTCTGAGCTAGTTAGTTCCAGATTTCTTCTCCCATCTTTCATTTTCCCTAATTTTTCTAGAAAAAGCATTTTGACTGTCCTTTCGTTAGTTGAATGAAGACAGTTTCTCAGCTCCTACACGTTCCTTTCCAAGTCTCCGAACACTTGATAGAGGTAACACCTGCCAAGCTGAGGTACGTGCATATTTCTAAACCCTCGCCAGTACCTGGTAACCAAAGCAAAGGGACACCACACGGTAGAGAAGGTGCTGCGTGTCTGGGAAGATGCCAGGCTGAGAAGACAGGTAAATGAATGATACGTCCAGGAAACAAAAGCCACTCAGTCCTTGCTGGGTGAAATGGCCCCTCTTGTGGGAAGGAAGCCACCTATGATTCCCTGCTTTGTCTTTTGCTGTGACCCTGCTGTCCCCAGATGCTGCTAGGGGTAATTTCAAAGGCTGTAGTAGGAGGTCACCCACAGGTGGGGGCGTATTTGGACTCTGGTTTTCTCCCAGACCTAAGAGTGGGGAAACCTCTACAGAGGTTACCCCTCCTTCCTCCCAACCAGCCAGACGTCCTGCAGCTTGGATTCCCTGCTGTCACTGGATTCCACTGGAGACAGCCACCCAGATAGGCACCTCCTTCCCAGGGAATCCTCTTCGGAACAACCCATTTTTTAAAGCCCCACCACAAAGGCCTTCTGGGGCACTACCTTATCTCCTGCCAGAAACCCTAGGGAGGCACCAGGGAGGCAGGGCAGTCCGCGGAGAAAGGGAGTGCTGAGGCAGGGACCACTCGATGTCCTCTCCAGAAGGGTACCTTCTACAGGGCTGTGGGCCGTCCAGACTCTAGAACAGCTAACACAGTCACTGGGGCGGGGGGTGGGGTGGGGTGGGGCATGAGGCAGAAGAGGAGCTGGAGGCAGGGGGACGGGGGAGCAGACTAATGCTCCCTGCAGAAAGACAAGAGCCCCCTCCCACGGTTGGCCATGGTCCTTCGATTCACCTCTCCCAGGGATGCTGCCAGCTGTCCTCCTCCTCTCAGCCACAGCATGGGGCTTGGTCCAGCAGGATCGGGGAGTGAAGTGTGAGTCCGAGCCAGATGGGGGAGCCAGGACACCCCAGCGAGCAATGCAGCCTCTAGGAAGTCCTGTTCACGCAGGGGTTTCCCCTCAAGAGGCATTAGGGGGGAAACCCAGGAGGCCCGCAGGAGGAGGCGAGGCTGGTGGCTGGGCATGGGCAGTTAAGTGCACCCGCGGCGCACCCTCTCTGGGAAGCTGGAGGGAGGCTGAAGAGACCCTCACCTGTTGGCTGCACGTGTGTGCCCTGAGAGGTGGACCCCCGGGCCGCCCCCTTCACCCCGTCCCCAGCAAGAAAGGACTGTGCACAAGGCTCCTCACCTCCTCATTTCCTCCTCACGCTCCCCTCGCCCAGCTGCGACCAGCCAGCGCCGGCTGCGTCCAGGGCACGACCCCCGCCTGCCCTCCCCCGCCCCCATCAGCGGCGACCCCGTCCGCGCGCCCCGGGCCCAGCAGCTGCCGTCGCTGCAGGCTGCGGAAAGGGGTGCGCTAGCCCTCGCTCCAGCTCGCTTGGGGCTCCCCGCGTGCTCCGGCCCCGACTCGGCCCCGACTCGGCCCCGGCTCTGCCCGGCTTCCCGCGCGTGGACCATGGAGTAGGCGGCGGCCCGGGACGCGCTCTTGCAGCCGGCGAGGCCGAGCCAGCCCTGGGTGGCCTGGCCAGCCGGCGGACTTGGCCAGCGGCGGGCCCACCTCCCGTCGGTCCTTCCCCGCTCCTCCTCCT
>NW_004443978.1:8912219-8933536 GCF_000243295.1 Trichechus manatus latirostris | reverse complement strand
ATGCAGCCGCCGGGCGACGAGGACCGCGCGCGCCGCCGCCGCCGCCGCCGGAGGGACCTTCTGCTGAGCCAGCTCTGCTTCCTGGCCTCGGTGGCGCTGCTGCTCTGGTCGCTGTCGAGCCTGCGAGAGCAGAAGGGTGAGTGCTCGCCGCCCGCCCCGAGTGGGCGCTGCGGCTCAGGCCTCTCGGGAGCTCCCCGGGCTGGGCGCGTGGCTGCTGCGGGCGGCCTGGCAGTGCTGCTCAGCTGGGGCCGCTGGTTGAGCACGCTTGGCCCGTGGCGGGGCTGCTGGACACGAGGACCCTTCCTCCTTTTACCTCGGAGGAGCTCAGAGGAGGGTCCCCTGAAGGCGAGGACTGCGGAGCTGACAAGTGTCCAGCCGGCTTGGGCACGTAGCTGCCCTCAAGCCTCTTTACCTGTGCCTCGTGTTTCTGCCCTCTTAACAGCCAGCCGAAGGGACTGGTGGTGGCAGTGGGGGAGTGGGAGGTTTCCTACCCCAAATGGGTCCCACAAAGGCCAGTAATAAAGTTGTCCCTGTTTAAGATTAGGTACCTGGGCGAGTATACCACCTGTATACTCTTTGGCTTGTTGAAGGAATGAAGGGGGCTGGTTGGCTGGTTGACACATAGTTCTCCATATGTTTTCCCTGTAAAACAGGTAGGATGAACCGGGTAGAAAGCTCCATACCTGCCTTTCCAAAACAGGTGCTGGAAAGTACAAATAGAAAAAGAGTGTTGGGCATCCAGCCAGGGTTCGGGAATGCTCTGGTTCCCTTAAACTCACTGGGAAGACCTGGATTCCTTTTCCGCAGCTCCTTTTTGCAGACTTGTAGCTCTGGAAGAAATGATTTGGACTCGACTACCCAACTCTAGCCATTCCCCTGCACGTTGCCCTTTCAGTGGGTTGCCTTTTAACCCACAACTTTGTCTTTGGCCTTTCTTGAGCTGAAATAGACCTTGTGGACAAATGTCTTCAGAACCATTGTCTGCTGAAAATGGTTTAGACACGGGGGTGCAGCTGTTTAAAAACTAAGGAAAGTCTTGGAAGAATAACTGTTATAAAATTGTTTTATAATTTGGCCATTAAAGTGGTACAGTTTATGAGAAAACAGCCATATAAAGGGCTGTGAGAAAAAGCAGTTACAAATATGTGCTGTGGTGTTAAGATCAGGCGTAGCTCTAATATAAGGTGTTATGAAGTGCAGAATAAAGACATTTTGATAGTGATGGTAAAATATTTTTAAAGGTGTCATCAATTAAGAAAGGAGTCTTTTGCAAATTGGCTGGTCATGTGCTTAGTGGTTCAGCCAGATGGTCGTCCTCATTCAGGTCTGAGCAGACCTCTGGGTAGACTTCATCATATATGGTAATATGAGAGAGTCCGTCTTGGTCTCCAGTGAAACAGTTAGGATTCCGCTTCTCTCTCCCTTGCTCCTGAATCTCAGATTATCAGGTCTTGGAGATGAATCACTCATGGGACTCTGCCAGGGTAAGAGAAGACAGGAAGCTCTCCAAGGGCAGATGCAGACCTGTCACTCTTCTGTCTGTTGACTGTTTCTCACTAAGAGGGTTTTTATTAACTCCTTTTTAATCTTTCCAAATGTTATGAGTGAAAAGCTGGTTTCGAGCTCACGCCACCTTTGGAAAGAGCCATTCCATGTCAGTTATATGCCGGCCATTTTCTTGCAGATTGGGTCTCTCTGAGTCACAGAGTTCCTACCTCTTTCCAGGACATAAAGACCTTTTCTCTGGATGGAGAGTGTGACCCATAGTTAAGTCAGTCACCTGCAGGGGGCTGGCTGCCTGGCTTCTGGGAAAGCTGGGATGTTGGGCAAGTGGTGGGGGCAGGCACTTTGCAGACTTAATACCTGGTGACCATACCGTCATTGTGAAGTGGTTTCCCCAGCAGGGACATTTATGTTCAGGAGCCATAGACTCAGACGGCACAGCCCTTTCCCCGTCCCTTACCTTTCTCCTTTTCTCCTTCCCACCCTTCATATATTCACATTCAGCCCCTTTTGCCCCATTACCATAAATGTAGGATTTAAGAAGACTGTAATCCAAACAACCAAAGACCTAACAGTGAAAAACCAGCAATGTTAAGGAGGATGCAGTCCAGCCTCTGTTTATTTCCCCCAGATGCCATGCTAATTGCAGTTCTGTCTCTGATCACCTTTTCCTCCATTAGATATTGAATGCATAGATATTGTAATAGATAGATATTGTGATGCATGGTAATATTTTGCAGCATGGCACAGATTTTTCAAGATAATTTGAACATATTAATTAGAGTGTGTGGGTCTGCAAACTTATTATTTTGGTTGGGAAATTGCCGTTCAGCATACTTAAGCGTTTGAATGGTGACATTTACCCTGGAAACTTGTGAGCCGCTCTGTTTAATGGTTCTTTCCGTATGGATAATAAGTTTGGAAGTTAGCCTTGTTTTAAAGATAGTGACTCAGAGAGGCTGAGTGATTTGCTTAAGGTCACACAGCAATTGAGGAGTAGAGGAAAAACCCAAACCAAGGAAGCCTGGCTCTTTGCTTCCACCTCTGTTCCCTGGGATCCACACCATCATCTTGGCACACTATTGTAATATTTAAATAATCAGAGAGGGGGACCTTCATAATGAAAAAAAGCAATCTTTTTATTTATTCACCTTGGAAGCCATGCAGTGATTGTTAAATGTAACTTCTTAGAAGCTTGTTTTTGAAAACTTTTTTTTTTTAAGGACAATTATTTTACCAAACCAAAATACAGATATGGGGCAGTGATGTTATATAATGTTGTATAACATTTCTAATCATAGGGGATCTGAGATCCCTTTCTTGATGTTTAACCAAACTCAGTACAGATTATTTTCTGCTGCGATGGGACAAAAAGATTATTTAATTTAGGTCGGGATGTATTAGTGCTGGAATTAAAACAAAACATTAATTCTAACAATAACAAAAGCAATAATAGTAACTAGAATTTGGTGGACTCTTAAGTACCAGGCACTGTAGTGAGTACTTTATATGCATCGCCTGTTTACTTGGCAAACACTCTGTATATGTCTGGGCCTTCGGTAGCTTGGACGGAAAGAAGGGCCCTAGGTGCACTGTTTACATGGTTGTTGCCAATGAAATCTCATTTTTGATCTCTGTTTTCAAAACTGATTGCAGTAAGGTGTCGGATATTTTAACAAGGGCTTTATATTTGCAGTGAGAATGGATTACTTTTGCATATTTTGAGTGGTTTAAAAGTATTTTATATTTCTTTGAAGTAACAAACCTGGTCAGCTTTTTCCAAAATGATGTGGGGAAAGCCCCGGGGTGCTAACTCAGGAGTAATTAATAGACGTTCCCTTTTGGAAGTTCTCAGGGAGGTGGTGGTGAATAAGAGGAAAACTGTGCCCCTGTGAGTACACACATACACCGCCATATGTGCACATATCTGTATGTATAGAGAACTTTGCGATACTTCTGTCCCAGTTACTGTTGCTGTGTGACAGACCACCCCAAAGTGTTGTGGTGTGAAACCACCGTTATGTTAATTGATGCTCATGGATGCAGTGGGTCAGGAATTAGGACAGGGCACAGCAGGGGTAGCAGCTTCCTGCTCTCTGGGGCCTGGGGCCTCAGGTGGGAAGATTCAAAGCCTGGGTGACATGCACCTGGGAGCCGTAGTCACACGGAAGCATCCTTGCTCACATTGGCTGGGACCTCAGGTGGCCTGCCAGCCAGCACACCTACATGTGGCCTCTCCACGTGACCTCTCCAGTGGCTTAGTTTGAGCTTCCAGAGTGTGGTAGCTGGGTTCCAAGGACAAGTGTTCCAAGAGGACAAGGTGGAAATGTGTGGCGTTTTTGTGTCCTAGCCTCCGAAGTCACACGGTATCTCTGCTGTTTTCAGTTGGTTGAGACAGTGACAAACATCAGCCCAGGTTCAAGGAGAGAACACACAGACCCCGCCACACAGTGAAGGGGTTTCAGGGCCACATTGTGAAAAGGGTATGTGGGATGAGAAATCTTGGGGTCGCCATCTTTGGAAAATCTAGGAATTATAACTTAGTCATGATTATAGACATTTTCCAAGGTGGTAAATGGGGAATAAATAAATAAGTAAACAAAATATTTATTTATTCACATACATACTTATATTTATGTGTGTATATATGAATTATATTTCACGCATGTTTATTCATATGTATATTTTAGAGTCCCTAGGTGGTACAGATGGTTAACATGCTTGGTTGCTAACTGAAAGGCTGGAGGTTCAATTCCATCCAGAGGCACCTAGAAGAAAGGCCTGGCTCTGTAATTCTAAGAAACCAGTGGTTGAAAACCCTGTGGAGCGCTGTTCTCCTCTGATACACATGGGGTCACCGTGACTCAACGGCCACTGAGGTTTCGTCTTTACCTTTGTGGCTTCCCATTCCTCCAAGATCACAGCCCCGCTCCTTTATGTGGCTCACAGGCAGCTGTGCAGGACTCTCCAGCCCTGTCTCCTGCTCTACTTCCCACCCTCTTCCTGCTCCGGCCGCTCTGGCCTTTATGCTGTTCCTCCAAAGGGCAGCGCTGCTGCTGCCCTCAGAGCTCTTGCATGTGCTGGGCCCTCCGCCAGACTGCGCTTTCCCTCACTGCAGCCCCTTAGTCCATGGTCCTTCACTTCTGGCAGAGCTAAGTCCCCATTTTACCCACCGAACACACTGTTTTCCCGTCATAGCACTATCAGATGGTCATTATGTATTTATTTGGTGGTGGTTTGAATAACGTCTCCTGCACCAGATTGTGAGCTCCAAGAGGTCAGGGACCCTGTTAATGTTCCACAGTCACCCAGCCCATGGTTAATGCTTAAAAGATATTTGAAAATAAATTTTGAATTACAGTGCCTGTGATAAAACCTTATTTTTAGCTGCCATTGAATTGGCCCCTGATTCTGGCAACCCCATGCACAACAGAACGGAATGCTGCACCTTCCCCATACCTGGTCCTGTGACAGCCTCGCGATCAGTTGTGGGTTGGACTTTGTGCTCCGTAGGGTTTTGTTTGGCTGATTTCCAGAAACCAGGCCTTTCTTCCTGGTCCACCTTAGTCTAGATGGTCTGCTGAAACCTATTCAGCATTATAGCAACATGCAAGCCTCCACTGACAGATGGGTAGTGGCTGCACATGAGGTGCATTAGCTGGGAATCGAACCTGAGTCTCCCACATGGAAGGTGAATTACAGTATATTAGGAGCTCACTAACTGGCACGTGGAAACCTTGGGTGATGCAAATGGTTAACGTGCTGAGCTGCTAATTGAAAGATTGTAGGTTCGAGTCTATCCAAAGGTGCTTTGGAAGAAAGGCCTGGAGATCTACTTCAGAAAAATCAACCATTGAAGACCCTATGGAGCACAGTTCTCTACTCTAACACACGTGGGATCGCTATGAGTCAGTGTCGATGCAACATCAACTTTTTTTTTTTTTTAGCTAGTACACACTTCGTGTTTATGGTTTATAATTCTATCCTCAACCCACTTCTCATGGGACAACACTGAGCTGCAGAAAGGTGGAGTGACTTGCCTGGAGTCATTGAGTTAGGTGACCGGATTTGAACTCAGGGTTGCCTACATCCGTGCCTACCTGCCTCTGCATTTCCCAGCCTCAGCTGCTGAGGCCACGCATAAAAGATGGGGAATCACACCGCCTTTTCCAGGCAGTCGGAGTAGAGGAGTAACAGAAGGTTGTTTTCATAGAAGCAGTATTTTAGAAACACATTGCTTTTCAACCTTTTCTATTTTCTGCTTAAACATATATAGATGTGTCTCTTTCCTCTTGGCTTTTCTTAGCTGCTCATCAACCCAGATTTTTCTCAAAGATTTCCTTCACTTGCAAGCCTTGAATCCTTGTGGGAAGATTTTTTTTACCCTGGAGGGTTGGCCAAGCCAAAAGAATTGCAAAACCAGCTATTTGCTGAGAATTCTGAGGCCTGGTGGAACTTGGCTGATAAAACAGGATTTTGGCAACTCTGTCTTCAAGGAGGTTTCTTTTCCTTGAGTGAAAGAGTGTTCTAGGGGAATAATAGTCCAAGACTTTTATAGTGGGAAACTGAGGCATGGGGAGTTAAGAAAACATTCCGGAAGCAAGTGGGTGGTGCAGCCAGGAAGGGGATTCGATTCTTTTCTGGCTGTTCTGCCTTTCGTTTCTTCAGGACTTGTTTTGAAATTATTTTTGTTTGCAGTATGCTGTAGTTTCCCTTAGGTGTTATCCTGTAGGATTTTAGAATTTGAAGTGTTAAGGATTCAAGTGGAGGAGCTTCTGTTTAAGTGGGGGTGTGGGTCTGTCCAGGTAGTTTTAATCATTGAACCCCAACATATCAGGCTTGGAGAACATCTTCCAAACTCTCTCCTGTGGCTACAGGTCAGATCTTGTTGGGCCCACCTGCTGTTCTTCCCTCATCCCTCCTCTGGCCTGGGTGGTAAGGCCCCTCACTGTGCTCGTCTTGAGGATTTCCTACCCCTTAACCCTGCCCATGGAAACCCTGGTGCCGCAGTGGTTAAGAGCTACGGCCGCTGACCAAAAGGTCAGCAGTTTGAATCCACGAGGTGCTCCTTGGAAACCCTACAGGGGCAGTTTTACTCTGTCCTTTAGGGTTGCTATGAGTCAGCAGCGGGTAACCCTGCCCATACCTTCTTAAACAGTCAGTTTATGAACCTTTCAGGGAATCCCATAAGCGAGTTCCTGCCTGGATACTGACTGGTACGAGATACAGGGACCTTTGTTCATTTATACCACCCTCATGGTGCTTACACGTTAGTGGGTAAAGGGCACTGAATGGCTAATTTTCTAGAGTTATGAGAAATACGGAGCCCTGGTGGCACAGTGGTGTTAAGAACTCGGCTACTAACCGAGGGTCACTGTGAGTCTGAATCCACTGGACAGCATTGGGGGTTGGGGAAACCCTATGGGGCAGTTTACTCTGTTCTGTAGGGTCACTGTAGGGCTGCTTTGAGTTGTAATCAATTCAAGGGCAACAGTGTTTTTTTTGGCGGGGGTTATGAGAAATACAGTTTGGCACGCGGGAGGCCTGGAGTTGCTGAAACCTAAAAAATAAAAAGAACCAGGTTGAATGCAGAAAGAAAAGGCAAAATAATAGAAAAATGGGCAGAAGATACGGGCAGGCAATTTACAAAATAGCAATTTTGAATGGCCAGTAGGCACAGATAAAAATTCTCAGCCTTAATAGTAATCAGAGAAATCCAAATTAAAAAATAATGAAATACCATTTTTTATTTATCAGATTGGCAAAAATTAAAAATGTGATAATATGAAAGGTTGGTAAGGGTGCAGGAGAAGCAGCTTCTCTTACTTAATTCAGGTGCGGATGTAAACTGGTACCCTAGAGACTGTGGGGGACCATACCAGGGAATTGGGCTTTAGATGCAGACCACAAATGAAGCCTTGACTTTCTTACGATATTAATGGTGCAAAAAGGGGGCCTGGGATTAGAATGGCAATCTGTAGATTTGAGACCTGGGTGGACACTCACTTTACCTGTACCTGCGAGCAGGCAGTGCCGGGTGTTGGTCCAACCCTTTCAGTTTAGAGCTTAGAGATTGGGTGGGAGTTTGAGGGAATAGAGAAAGGCTTCTGTCATTTCTGGAGTGGTCCAAACCATTAGAAATTGCTAATTTAGATAATGAAATCTAGCAATTATGTCTTGCTTGTTAATAACCTTTTCTAGGAGAGGGTGAACAAATCACTTGTAATTTGGTTTGGGGGAATTTCACATTTGCAGCTTTGAATTTTTCTCTTTGTTTCTCCTTTTGTGCTTTTGCATTTTTTTTATCTTCTCAGAAGTCATTCTCTCTCTCTTTCTCTGTCACACACACATTCACACATACAAACACACGCGCGTGCGCGCACACACACACACACTCTGGAGCCAGTCTGCCATTGAATTTGAACCTGTGGAAGACAGGAAGTAACATGCAGGTGTCTTGAGGGAAACAAAGGACATTGGGGAGCATGGGTGACCGGGGGTGGGTGTGCTACAAGGTGACATCAAGAAATCAATAAGAGTATTTTAAAGAAAGAATATGAAAAATTTGTTTTTGGACATTTTGACTTTGAGAGCGGGTGGACTTCTAGGTGGAATATATTGCTGACAGTTGAAAGTCAAGGTTATGAGCAGTTGGGGCTACAGATAAAGATTTGTGAGTAAGTTACATAAGGGTGAAAACTGTATCTTTGGTTAGACCCACAGTTCTTTATCTTGCCTGCACACTGTAATCACCTGGGGGAATCGTTAAGCATTACTCCTGTCTGTATTCCACTCCCAGATGATCTTATGTAACATTCCAGGGTGTGGCCTGGAAATTGGGATTTTTTTTAAAGCAATGCAGATTCCAACATGCAGCCAAGTTGAACACCACTGGGTTAGATGAATACTGATTGTTTACCTTCAAGGTCCCTGGGTGGCGCAAATGGATTGTTCCCAACTGCTAACCTAAGGTTGGTGGTTCTGACCCACCCAGAGGCCACAGAAGAAAGGCCTGGCAATCTACTTCTGTAATGATTACAGCCAAAAAAAATCCTATGGAATAGTTCTTCTTGGTAACACAGGGGGTTGCCTTGAATCGGAATTGACTCTATGGCAACGATTTTTTGTTTTTGTTTTTGTTTTACCTATGATAGCTATGTAAATGCTATTCATAGCCAAGCTGTCCAGTACACTGTGATTAATATTCCTTTCCTGAAAATGAATTAATACTTGTTTTGTTTGCTCAGTTTTCTAAGTCTTTACCGCTAATTTCAGCCCAGACTCTTCAGTTGTCTTATTCTTCTCTAAGCATGTACAGTGATACTCGGTATTCTATCGGGTTCTCTTTTTGAAGAAATTTTTACCACGTTCTCTTGACCTGTTCAGGTCACACAGGTTGCTTGCTCAGTCAGGTGCCCCACTGCTGTCCGTCTAGACAACTCCCTCAGCTTCATCGTGGAGATCTGTTTTAGCTCTCTCTTCTTACCTGAAAGCCCTGTTTCCTGGAACCTGTGTATGTGTCTGTCTTGGTTTATTCTTCCGTTTGTGGTGTACATCTGTGGGGAGCACATATTCCAGATCCTTCCTAAAACAGGGAGCGTGGAAAGTCAACGTTGGAAACTTGCGTGTTTGAACGTATATCACTCTACCTCCACACTTAGAAGAGCTAGGCTGGGCTAAGGATTTAGGTGGGAAAACGTTTTCCTTCTAAATTTCGAAGTCACTGCGCTGTTCCCGTTTCGCCTCCAGCGTTTCCTCTGAGAAGTCTGATGCCATCCTAGGTGGGTTTTTTTTTTTTTTTTTTTTTGTATAAAACCTGCTTTTTCCTCTGAGAGCCTATATGACCCTTGCTTTGCTCATAAGGTTCTAAACTTTCACAGTGATATGACAGATCTGCTTCTATTTTCACCCATGTTCCTGGGCACTCAGGTCCTTTTAATCTGAATACTCCTGTGCTTCAGTTCTGGGAACTTCCTTGAATTATTTTTTTTTTTAATGATTTCCTTCATTCTGAGTTTCTTGTTCTCTCTTTCTGAACTATTATTTGGAGTCTGTGGGTGGAGTCTGTGGGGTTGGAGGTTCAAGTCCAACCAGAGGTGCCTTGGAAGAAAGCCCTGGCAATCTACTTCTGAAAAATCAGCCATTGAAAACTCTATGGAGCACAGTTCTACTCTAACATACATGAAGTCACCATAAGTTGGAGTCGACTCAACAACAACTGGTTTTCTTTTTTTAATCTATTATTTAGATGTTTGACTTCTGGACTGATCTGATTTTCTTATCTCTTCTTTCCTATTTTCTCTCATTTCTGGCAGATTTTCTCAGCTGTATCGTCCAACTCTTACGCTGAACTTTTAATTTTTGCTATCAATTTTTAATTTCCAAGAGCTCATTCTGTCTCCAAAAGTTATTTTTATAGCAGCCTCTTCTGCTTCATCGATGCACTATCATCTCTTACATCCCTAAGTGTATTAATAGTAGTCCTTCGAAGTATTATTTCCCCGGTATGGACTCTGTCCAGGTCGCTGTCATATATTTGTTTTTGTCTTTCATTATGTGCTTTCTTCAAATGCCAGGTGGTCTTTGGTGTCTGCTCAGATGCATGGAAACTGCATGGAGAAGGGTCTTACCGCTTTTGAGCATCTCTGTAATGTGATCTGGCTGGAGCATTTCACTGGGGAATGCTTCATGTCTCTATCTGTAGGTTTTTATTGGGGTGGGGAGTGGTGGTCAGATTTCCTAGAGAAATATTGCTCAGTCTCCTTTCTGGAGGGTGAAGACCTGGTTACCCTTGGGAGTCCAAGGGGAGAAGAAAGCTGGGGTGGGCTTGGGGCAGGCTCTATATGCAGCCTGTAAGTTTCCATGGAATCCCCCTGCTTTTAGTATGGGTGCTCCAGCCCACTGTGACTGGACCTCCAAGCTTCTTGGGTTGGGGTGGGAAGTCTCTGGACTGTGTAGAATTTGAGACGGAATCTCAGACTAACTTGAGTCTTAAATCGAGTTTCAACGAAACCAGCTGTTTTCAGGCCCGTCTTCCCCCCCCCCCCCCAACCCACCTCACTTCCAGAGACAATGATGAGGACAATTCTGGGGCCTTCGGGGACTTCTCCAGGAAATGAGTGTGGTTCTAGACTTTCCTCTTTGCTGCTGAGGGCGCTGAGTTCTTGGGTCTGCTCTCAGTGGTCACTGGCCCTGTTGCTTTCTAGCTTCCCATGTTTTTTATTGTCTCTTCTTCCTTTCTCTGTTTCTTTGTTGGTTTATGCTTTTAAATATTCTCTATAAGCTTGTGTGGGGAAGAGAGGTTTGGCAGGGAGCAGTGAGAAATTTGTGTAGTTAATTTTGCGGATTTAACCAGAAGTCCCACAAGACTTTTGGAAGCCCAACGGCGTTTCACAGGTGCCCTGCCCTGTGCTCTCAGAGCACGCCCTGTGCCTTCCCCTGGACTGCATTTTCAGTATAAACTCATGGTATCTGCTTCAGATGTCACTAAGGGGTGGCAGCGTGAGATTCACCAGGTGTGCGTTTTGAAGATGATGGGAAAGAGTTAGTAATTGGAGGAAAGTAAACCGCAACTTACGCGCCCACCTTGCTGACTTGACACTGTTTGATGAGCCGGTTTCAGGATGGGCGGGGGTAGATTAATAAGGGAGGAACGAAGGACTGGAGAGCTGCATCTCTGACGAGTCAGTCTGTGTAGATGCATGGCAGACCCGGTAAAGATTGCAGGCTGTCACCTCTGAGAGGCCCGGGCTAGAGCCAGACACTAAGAGTGTTGGCTGTCTGTTCTCCCCAGGAGCTTCCTCTTGAACTTGTCGTACAGGCATGATGACAGACAATTGCTTTGACAGATTCACCAGCCCCTACCCCCCGAATCCTGTCAGTGTAGACACATCCTTACTTTTGTTCTTTTCCTTACACTCCAAGGAAGTGAAGCAGAAATTGTCCTGAAACCCATCCTTTTTGTGATGTCAGATATTGGCTGTTGCTCTGTGGTTTGCCATATGCAGTGACCCTCTGGGCTTCCTTGTGCGGTGTTTCAGGCCTGGCCCGTCTGCCATGACAGAGGTTTTCCTGCCTAATCCCTTAGATTGTCTTTGATTCTGGAAAAGCATGCACCTCATTTGACAGTAATAACTTAGTGAAAATATTGATAACTATAGTTGAAAGGATGGCTTGGATTATCTCCCTAGTTGGCCTTTCTATGGATTCCCTACGTGGTGCAAACAGTTAAGCACTCAGCTGCTAACCAAAAGGTTGGCAGTTCGAATCCAGCCAGAGGCACCTTGGAAGAAAGGCCTGGTGATCTACTTCTGAAAGGGCACACCCATGCAAACCCTTTGCTCAGGTTTGTTTTTTTCCAACATATTATTGTGTTTTAGGTGGAAGTTTACACAGCAAGGTAGTTTCCCACTGAATAATTCATACACAAATCGTTCCATGACATTGGTTGCTATCTCTGCAATGTGTCAGCACTTTCCCCCATTTCTTCCCTGCCTTCCTTGTTTCCATCCCTCCAGTTCCCCTGCCCCTCCTTGCCTTCATCTCTTTACTTTTGGGCAAGCATTGCCGTTTGGTCTCATATAGTTGATTGTTCTAAGGAGCACATTCCTCTCGGGTGTTTTTGTTTATTTTGTAGGCCAGTCTGTTATATGGCTGAAAAGTGACTTCTGGGTGTGGTTTTAGTTCCAGGTTAAAAGGGTGTCTTAGGGTGATAGTCTCAGGGGTTCCTCCAGTCTCTATCAGTCCAGTTAAGTCTGATCTTTTTTATGAATTTTAGTTTTGTTCTACATTTTTCTCCCATTCTAACCAGGACCTTCTATTGTGACCCTGGTCAGAGCAGTTGTTAGTGGTAGCTCGGCTCCATCTAGTTCTTCTGGTCTCAGGCTAGACAAGGCTGTGGTTCATGTGGGCCATTACTCATGTGGACTAGTGCTTCCTTGAGTCTTTGATTTCCTTCGCTCTGCTTTGCTCCACATGGGAAGAGACCAATAGTTGTATCTTAGATGGCCACTCGCAAGCTTATAAGACACAGGCACTACTCACCAAACTCGAATGTAGAACATTGTCTTTGTGAACTATGTTATGCCATTTGACTTAGATGGCCCTCAAGACGATGGTCCTTACCCTTCAAGCACAGTAACTCAGTCCCACAAGATGTTTATATGCCTAAGAAGTTTCCATAACTATGGTGCCTATGTGCTCTGTTATATATGGGGATATGTATGCAGCACATACATACATGTATATACAAATGCCAACGACTATACCTATATATGCACGAGCATGAACTCCCATATGTCCTCCCAGACCTATATAGCATATATGTCTACCTATGTAACTACTCACAAATTTTTGGTTATTACTGTTGTTACAGAATTGTATAACATTTATTGCAGTTGTCCTTTATTCTTGCGTACCTCTCAGCGTCTTCATTTACCTTGGTCACCTTACGCTGACTTCCCCCATTTTGTGTATTGCCTTTTCCTTTACCAGAATTAACATGTGTCTACTATCTAGAAAGTGATTCTCCCTCCCTCCCCCTCGCATCCCTGGTAACCATCAAAGAATGTTGCTTCATGTAAACTGTTCTTAACTTTTTATAAAAATGGTCTCATACAATATTTTTCCTTTTGATTGACTTATTTCACTTAGCATAATGGCTTCCGGATTTATCCATGAGATGTTTCATGGATCATCGTTATTCTTTATTGTTGTGTACTATTCCATTGTATGTATGTATCACATTTTGTTTATCCATTCATCCATTGGTAGACACTTAGGCTGTTTCCATCTTTTTGCTGTTGTGCTATGAACATGGGTGTGCATTTGTCTATTCCCGTCACTGCGCTCACTTTTCTAGGATATATACCTAAGCGTGGGATTGCTGGATCACGTGGTATTTCTGTTTCTAGATTTTTGAGGAAACACCAGACTATTTTCCATAGTATTTATATCATTTGACACTCCCACCAGCATTGTATAAGAGTTCCAGTCTCCCCACAACTCCGCCAGCATTTGTTTTTTTCTGTCTTTTTGATCAGTGTCATTTTTGCAGGGGTGAGATGGTATCTCACTGTAGTTTAGATTTGCATCTCTCTAATGGCTAATGATCGAGAACATCTCTTCATGTGTTTGTTAGCCACCTGAATGTCTTCTTTGGTGAAGTATCTGTTCATGTCCTTTGCCCGTTTTTTTGATTGGATTGTTTGTCTTTTTTGTTGTTGAGGTGTTGAAGTTTTCTATATATTTTAGAGATTAGATCCTTGTCAGATATGCTGTACCAAAATGTTTTTCCCAATCTGTAGGCTCTCTTTTAATTCTTTTGGTAAGTCTTTTGATGAGCGTAGGTATTTGATTTTTAGGAGGTCCCAGTTATCTAGTTTATCTTCTGTTATTTGTGCATTTTTAGTTATGTTTGATAGTGTATTTATGCCATAAATTAGGACCTGTAGCTTTGTCCCTATGTTGTCTTCCAGGAACTTGATAGTTTTAGGTTTAATCTTTAGGTCTTTGATCCATTTTGAGTTAGTTTTTGTGTATGGTGTGAGGTATGGATCTTGTTTCATTTTTCTGCATGTGCGTATCCAGTTTTGCCAGCACCATTTGTAAAAGAGACTATCTCATCTCCATTGAACAGAATTTGACACTTTGTTGGAGATCAGCTGTCCCTAGCTGGATAGATTTACTTCTGGGTTCTCAATTCTGTTCCGTTGGTCTATGCATCTGTCGTTGTACCAGTAGCAGGCTGTTTTGACTACGGTGGCTGTTCTGAGATCATGTGTTCTTAGATCGGGAAGTGTGAGGCCTCCTATTTTGTTCTTCTTCAAAATGCTTTAGCTGTTTGGGGCCTCTTTCCTTTCCATAGAAAGTTGGACATTAGGTTTTCTGTTTCGTTAAAGAATGTTGTTGGGATTTGGATTGGGATTGCATTATATCTGTAGATCACTTTGGGTAGTATTGACATTTTCACAATGTTAAATCTTCCAATCCATGAGCATGGTATGTTTTTTTCATTTATGTAGGTCTCTTGGTTTCTTGCAGTAGTGTTTTGTAGTTTTCCTTGTATAAGTCTTTTATGTCCCTGGTTAGATTTATTCCTAGGTATTTTATCCTTTCGGGGACAATTGTAAATGGTATTGTTTTCTTAATTTCCTTTTCGGAGTTCTCCTTGTTAGTGTAGAGAAACCCCAATGATTTTTGTATGTTGATCTTGTACTCTACCACTTTGCTGAACTCTTCTGTTAGTTCCAGTAACTTTCTTGTGGAATCTCTGGGATTTTCTGTGTATAGGATCATGTCATCTTCAAATAGGGATAGTTTTACTTCTTCCTTACCAATTCGGCTGCCCTTTATTTTCCTTTCTTGCCTTATTCCTCTGGCTAGGACTTCCAGTATGATATTGAATAAGAGTGGTGATAGTGGACATCCTTGTTTGGTTCCTGTTCTCAGGGTGAATGCTTTCAGTGTCTCTCCATTGAGAATAATGTTGGGTGTTGGTTTTGTATATATGCCCGTCACTAAAGTTGAGGAATTTCCTTTCTATTCCTATTTTGCTGAGAGTTTGTATCAGAAAAGGGTATTGGATTTTATCGAATGCCCTTTCTCCATTGATTGAGATGGTCATGTGATTATTTTCCTTTCTTTTATTTATGTGATGAATTACACTGATTGATTTTCTAATGTTAAACCACCCTTGTGTCTCTGGTATGAATCTCACCTGATCGTGATTATTATTTTTTTTGATAAGCTGTTGAATTCTGTTGGCTAGGGTTTTGTTGAGAATTTTTGTGTCTATATTCATGAGAGCTATTGGTCTGTAATTCTCTTTTTTTGTGGTATCTTTACCTGGCTTTAGTATCAGGGTTATGCTGGCTTCATAGAATGAATTAGGGAGTATTCCTTCCTTTTTTCTGTGTTGTTGAATAGTTTAAGTAGAATTGGTGTTAACTCTTCTCTGAATGTTTGGTAGAACTCTCCAGTGAAGCTACCTGGGCTGGGTTTTTTGTTGTTGTCGGGAGATTTTTAGGACATCTTCGATTTTTTCTTGTTACTCTATTTCAGTTTTCTGCCATTGTTTGTGGTAATTTAGGTAGGTAGTGTGTTTATAGAAGTTTGTTCATTTCTTGTAGGTTTTCAAATTTGTTAGAGTATTATTTTTAATAATATTCTGTTATGATCCATTTTATCTCAGTTGGTTCTGTTGTAATGTCTCCTGTCTCATTTCTTATTTTGGTAATTTGCGTTTTGTCAGTTTTTTCTTTGTCAGTTTGTCCAGTGGCTTGTCAATTTTACTGATCCTCTCAAAGAACAAACTTCTAGTCTTGTTGATTCTTTCTTTTGTTTTTCTGTTTTCTATTTCATGTCTGCTCATGTCTTTATTATTTTCTTTATTCTAGGGACAGTGAAATTCTTTTGCCTTTCCATTGCTATTTGTTCGAGTTGAAGAATTAAGCTATTTATGTGTGCATTTATTGCTATAAATAGTCCTCTGAGCACTGTTTTTGTTGTGTCCAGAGGTTTTGCGATGTTGTGTTTTCATTCTCATTTGATTCTAAGAATTTTTTCATTTGCTTTTTAACTTCTTCTGTTACCCAGTAATTTTTAGGTAAGATGTTGTTCAGTTTCCCTATATTTAGTCTTTTTCTTTTTCTTTCTGTTATTGATTTCGAGTTTTATAGTGTTACGATCAGAGAAGCTGCTTTGTATTATTTCAGTGTTTTTGAATTTATTGAAGTTTGCTTTGTGGCCTGAACTATGGTCTGTTCTGGAGAACTATCCATGTGTGTTGGAGAAGAATGTGCACTATTCTACTGTTGTGTGACGTGTTCTGTCTATGAGGTCAGTTGGTTGATTGTGTTATTTGTATCTTCTGTACCTTTGTTGTTTCTTTCTGTTTGTTCTGTCCATCATCGAAAGTGGTGTGTTGAAGTCTCCTCCTATTATTGTAGAACTGTCTATTTCTCTTTTCAGTTCTGTTAGCATTTGTTTTATTTATTTTCGAGCTCTGTCTTTTGGGTGTTTTTTTTTTTTTTTTTTTTTGGTTTGGCCATTCTAAAGCTCTTCCTATCATACTTCTACAGAGGCTGATTTATCCTTAGATCTGTTTGGGTGAAAATATACTGTAAAGATTTTATTTTATGAATAAATTTAAAAGTGCATGTTTAATTTTCTTCTGTTAAGATGGACTTACAGAAGGTAATTATCCTAAAAATTGTTTTTTTTTTTTAATTTCCACTTTAATGGTGAAAACATTAAGTTCACTCCTTCATCTGTTGAGCATTTACTAAGTATCTGCTGTGTGCAGGTCTGGAGTAGTAGGGGATACCAGATGATTGAACTCAGTGAAATAAAGCCCTGTGCACCTGCGGAGAGAGGCAGATGCCACAGGGCTTGGGGCTGAAGGACAGTGAATGGGTTTTGAATGTGATTAGAAATTAATAAGAAATGAATAAAAGAATTGCTGGTCAGCAGAGCAGATAACACTATTCTGCATAGTATCATTGCAGAATGGGAGCAATACTTTTTTTTATCCTTTCTCCAGAAAGAACTGATGGGCAGTGAATGGAGTGAAGAAGTAGATGGAGTGTACCTGGTTAGGCTAGACCAGTTGTATGAGTAGGCAGGGAGTGAGGGCATCAAATGTGTGACCACAGAGTTCAGGTAGGATAGAGAGGCAACGCTAAAGGCTGCATGGGGCTGTTGGGAATGCGAATAGGGTGAAGTGGAGGGTTTGAGTTTAGGATAAGGGCAAACCAAGGTTCAGTAGGGAGATTTGTTTGGTGGAAATGCTTCCTAGACTAAGGAGAAATGTCTTCATGACTATAAGTGGGACAATATAATTTTTTGGATATGTAGCTTAATAGATGAAACAGTGAACTTAACATTTTCACCATTAAAGTGGCTAAGGAACCTTGATGGCACAGTGGTTAAGCACTCAGCTGCTAACTGAAAGGTCAGCAGTTTGAACCTACCAGCCGCTCTGTGGGAGAAAGATGTGGCAGTCTGCTTCTGTGAAGACTTACAGCCTTGGAAACCCTGTGGGGGCAGTTCTACTAGGGTTACTATGAGTTGGAATTGACTCAACGGCAACGAGTTTAGTTTGGTTAGCATGTCCATCCCAAGTTTGTTAAGTACTCCTCCCTCCCTCTTGCCTCCATCTCTTTCTCCCTTCTTTATTCCTGACCCCCTTCTCTTCCTTCCTCCCTTCCTTCTTTCCTTCTCTCTTAGCTCTTGTACACATGAAACTGGTAAGAGTTGCTGCCACTTGAAGGCTAATAGTCATGGGTAAGAGAATGCTTTGTCTTCACCATGTATCTTTTTTTTAATAGAAAATTTTATGGAAATAATTGTAGATTCACATGCAGTTGTAAGAAATAATACAGAGCGGTCTCTTGTATATCACTCCCAGGTTCCTCCAAAGGTAACATTTTTGTAAAACTATAGCCTAATATCATCACCAAGGTACTGATCTTAATAGAAACCACCCATCTTATTTGGATTTCCCCAGTGTCACTTGTACTTATTTGTATTTGTGTGTGTGTGTGTATGTGATTTGCCTAGTTTTATTTGTACTCGTGTGTGTGTGTGTTAAGTTCTATACAATTTTGTCACCTGTGTAGGTTTGTATATCTCTGTCACTATAGTTTTATCATTTTGAGAATGCCATTTAAATAGAATCTAAGAGTATGCAGTGTTTTGAGTTTGGCTATTTCAGTTAATGGCCTTTGAAATTCATCCAAGTTGTTGCATGTGTCAGCGTTCGTTACTTTTTATAGATGAGTAGCATTCCATTATATGGAGGTACCATAATTTATTCACTCACCTATTGAAGAACATTAGGGTTCTTTCCAATTTGATAATTACAAATAGAACTTCTATGAACATTAATCTCCAGGGTTTTTCTTTCCTTTTCTTGCTTTATTGCACTGGTTTGGATTTCCAGTGTTGTTGAATTGGAGTGGACATCTTTGCCTTGTTCCTCATCTTAGGGGGAAAGCATTCAGTCTTTCACATTAAGTATGATGTTTGCTTCAGGTTTTTTGCAGATTAAGCTGAGGAGGTTTCCTTCTGTTAGTTTGCTGAGAGTATTTATCAGGGATGGATGTTGAAGTTTGTGAAATGCGTTTTCTGCATCAGTTGATATGATCATGTGGTTTTTCTTCTTTATATTGTTAATAATATGATGGATTACATGGACTAATTTTTGAGTATTGAGCCAGCCCTGCATTCCCTAGATAAAAGCTCCACTTCATCATGGTGTGTTATTTATTCTAGATATTGCTGAATTTGATTTTCTTATATTTTGTTGAGGGTTTTTCCGTCTATTTTCATGAGCAATATTGGTCTGTAGTTTTCTTTTTTTGTCCTGTCTTAGTCTGGTTTAGCTATAGGATTATGCTGACTTCATAATATGAGTTAGGAAGTATGCCTTCCTCTACTCTTTTTTTTGGAAGAAGTTGTGTAGAGTGGATCCTGCTTTTGAATTTGTTATAATATTATGAACATTTCTCCATGGCGTTAAACTTAGAAAATAGTTTTTAATGTCTGCATAATAATAGTAATATTAACAGTACAGTATTTTTAGTGTTATAAGCATTTGCCAGACTTGAAGCTCTGTTCTAAGTTTTTTTGTTTTTTTTACCTGTATTGACTCCTTTAATCCTCACAACATCCCTATGGAGTAGTTGTTATTATTGTCTCCATTTTACATGCAAAGAAAAATAAGACACAGAGAGCTTAAGTAATTTACTCAAGGTCACACTGGTTGTAAGTGGCAACGTAGAATTTGAACCTAGACTGTTTAATTCCCGATCTCACGTTCTTTATTATGTTGTATCCTTTGATTATATCATAATTTACTTCATCCAGCCTCCGTTTTGGGATATTTAGGTTTTTCCACGTTGTCACTATGGTGAATGTTTTTGTACAGAAATTCTTGACAATCTCTGACAATTTCCTTAGGTTGGATTCCTAGAAGTGGTGTTTCGGGGTTAAAGGGCATGCCCACTGTAAAGGCCAACACATACTGCTATATAACTTTCCAGGAATTTGTACAAATTTGAAATCCCACCAGCAGTGCTTGGGGATGTCCTCAATTAAATGTTCTCTTGCAAGGATTGAATATTATCATTATTTTATATATTTTCAATTCAGTGTGATTGAAGAAAGATGGCATCTCATTGCTTTAGTTTGCCTTACTTCTTTACCGAAACCAAAAAAACCAAATCCTTTGCCATCAAGTCAATTCTGACTCGTAATGATCCTATAGGACAGAGTATAACTGCCCCATAGGGTTTCCAAGGAGTGGGTAGTGGATTTGAACTGCCAACCTTTTGGTTAGCAACCGAGCTCTTAACCACTGCGCTACCAGGGCTCCCTTCTTTACCAGTGAAGCCAAATATTTTTACAAATATTTGTTGACCATTTATATTTCAGAGGTTTGTGCATGTCCTTTCTCCATTTTTTCCAATGGGATAGTAGTGTTTTCCTTAATGATTTGTATGAGCTTTTTGTATATTCTATATGTATGTCTTTTTATCCTATTTCAAAAGTTGTACGGCATATAGAAGATTTTCATTTTTATCTAGTCAAAACTCTCTCTTCCCTTTGTATTTTTCATTGTTTTATTCTTAGATTTAAGCTGTTAATCATATATACATTCCACATAATCCTGTATGCATTTTTCCACTTTTATGGTTTAACGTTTTTAAAAAAATTCAACTATTTGAAGTTTATCTTAGCATAAGATACAGATTTCATTTAAATAATGAGCAGTTAGTTCGAGCATTGCTTATTGAATAATCTTTCCTTTACCCATAAATTTGTGATGCCACCTTTGTTCCATGCTGACTTGTTTCATGTACCAGAGACATTTTTTGTGATATCTATTTTGCTGTATTCACCCATTAATTAATTGTCATAATTTATTAGCGTGTTAACATCTGGTAAGGCAAGATTCTTCTTTTGGAAAAAACGATCATTTGCTGTTATTACTTGTTTATCCTTCCAGACAAACTTCATAATCTTTGTTAAATTTTTCCCAAATATCTCCTCTGGGTTTTGATAAATCTATAAATAATTTGTGGGAAAAATGACATTTAACAGCATTGATTCTTCTCATTTGTAGTGTACTTCTCCATGTGATGTTGGATTTGACTTATTAGCGTCTTCTACGGAATTTTGCTTTTATATTCGTGAGAGAAATTGACACATAGCTTCTTTGCCAGGCTTTGATATCAAGATTATACAAGCTTTGTAAAATGAATTGATAAGATTTCCATGTTCGTCTATGTCCTGGAGTATTTTATGAAGTATGGAAATTATCTGTAACTTGAAAATTTGAAAGAACACTTACAATACTGTCTGACTTGTAGTCTTCATTGAAGGTAATTTTGGACAAACATTTAAATTTCTCACATTGATATTTTCTGTGTAGATAACTTACGTTTTCCCAAGCGTCACGGTCATTAAGAATTAAAAAATTAACAAAACTATTCATTGCATTTTCTTGTTTCAATTTATTTTGTAATAGTGATTATGTAATCTTTCTCACTACTAACTTACGTGTTTCTTTTTTCCTTAATCAAACCTGCGTTTGTTTGGTTTATTTTCTCAATTCTTTTGAAAATGCATCTCGTCTTTCTTTATCCACTTTACTTTCCCCCCGATTTTCTAATTCATTGATTTCAACTTTAATGTTTCTTAAAATTCTTCTCTTAATTCCTTGGTTTTATTTTCTAATATCTTGAATTCGGTACTTCATTTATTTATTTTTATTCTTTCTTGCTTAATGATGCCTTTCAACACAGCTGTAA
>NW_004443978.1:8893072-8903670 GCF_000243295.1 Trichechus manatus latirostris | reverse complement strand
GGATTCTTGATTCTCTGTTTGGCTTAGTTTTTCGGATCTTTGTTGTGGAGGGACGGCGTGGTGCTTCTGCCTAGACCGCCATCTTGCCGGAGTCTCCATTATTGGTACTTTTTGAATAGTCTTGTAATTCTAGTTTTTTTATGCAATTTATTACTTAGGAGAGTGATTTTTGATTTCTAAGTTTCCAGGGTACTTTTTTGTCTATACTTTAAATAGCAATTTCTAATTTTCTTTCATTTTATTTAGAGACTATGAGCTTTGATTGTGGGTTTTTTTTTTTTTTTTTTTTTGATGGTTTCTCTTGGAACATGACTTGTTTGTAATTTAGATAGCCATTTGTCTGTTTTCCATGTCTATCATCTTTCGTTATTTCATCTTTTTGTCTTTTACTCTTTATTCCGCAAGAGTATCTCCTTTTTTTTCCTCAAGGATTTGATTTCAGCACTAGTGGGTGTGGTCTTTATTGCCTTTTATTCTCTTTTATATTTCGTTCTTGCATTTCTGGTTTTTCAGTCATTTCTTTATTCACCCAGGTCCAGATTAGCTAGTTCCCATTGTTATTTTAGCCTCTCTATCCAATTTTTATGGAGTCTGGGTGGTGCAGTGATTAAAAGTTCAGCTGCTAACCAAAGGGTCTGCAGTTTGAATCCAAGCCCTGCGGGGCAGTTCTATTCTGTCTTACAGGTTTGCTATGAGATAGAATTGACTCGACGGTAACGGGTTTGCTTTTTGGTTTTTTATCCAATTTTTGTTATTTCTTTCATATAGTCTATGTTTCCTTGCATATTTGTTGAGATTCAAAAATATACTCTTTCTAAAATTTACTTCTACTTCCTATGATACGTTAGTTTCAGAAGCACAGTGCTTCCTTTTTTATGTTGCAGAGGGTTTTCAAAGTCCTTTTGAGTTATTTATCTCTGACAGAGAAGACCCAGGCCACATGTGTGCCCGTCAGTGGATCCCCTGACGCCTCCAGGCCACTCTCATCACCACTTGTCACCTGTGTCAGGTTACTGTTGGCATCCCTTAAGCAGAAGGCCTGGCTGATATGCCTGGTCGTTGGCCACATTCTCAGTGTTTATGTTGATTTTTCTAGGGTGACTCAGCTTGACTGACAGGTGATCTCCTGGCCCTGCTCCTTGGTAGTTGGAACATTTAGATGGAGCTTTCTTGATTATGGAGTTCCTGGGTGGCGCAAATGGTTACAGTGCTTGCTGCTAGCTGAGTGGTTGGAAGTTCGAGTCCACCCAGGTGTACCTTGGAAGAAAGGCCTGGCGATCTGCTTCAGAAAAATCAGCCATTAAAATCTGATGGAGCACAGTTTTACTCTGAGACACATACGGTTGCGATGAGTCGGAATCAGTCAAATCAATGGCAACTGATTTTATTCATTGTAGTTTTCATCAGTCTAGAATTCTTCTTATTTTTTCCTTCTAAAGACAGTGCAAGAAAATCTACCACCACCTCCTTTTGTATCCCTCCTGCGGTTCTTTCTGTCTCTCTGCTTTTCTGTTAATCTACAGAAGGCATTATACCACCATCATCCACCCTTTTCTGTGACTAAGTTGCATTTTCGGAAATTGTCGTCTCTCAATGGATTGATGGCAGAAAGGCATATTCATGGGGTGGGGGTGCCCTGGAAAGCAGTTCCTTTCAACAGCAAAACCTTGTGTGTCTGAGATACCCACTACTGTACCCACTGCCATTGAGTCGATTCCGACTCATAGTGATGCCATAGGGTTTTCAAGGCTGTAAATCTCTACAGAAGCAGACTGCCACATCTTTCTCCCACGGAGCCGCTGGTGGTTTTGAACTGCCAATCTTTCGGTTAGCAGTCAATCACATTAACCACTGTGCCACCAGGGCTTCTTTAGGTCTCTGCATCTGGGGACTGGTGGTGCTCTGCCATGGTCCACCTGCCGTGTCGCCGTCTTGTGCTTCTGTGGTTCATCCACACGCAAGGTCTTTTTATGTTTCTGTATTTCCTTCAGTGGGAACCTGGGAAAGTGTTAATCAGTTGGCTAATGACCATGGTATCCCAGAATGGCTGTTCAGATTTTAGCTTGAAATTTGTAGTTTGTTTCAAATGAAGAAGAAATTTATTTCATGGAAAGTGCTATGGGATTCTGAAACAGCTGACTCTGTCTCATAATAACTACCTTGTGATTGCATTTTCCAGATTGACAACTCTTTCATGTATTTGTCCTCACGTAATTATCTTCACAGACCTGTGAACTAAGTATTACTATCCTCATTGGCATTAAAGCGGTTTACCCAAAGTCCCACAGATGGACAGTGACAATTTTGAATTTATATCTTCTGATGAAAAATTCTTACACTCTTTCCATTGTGCTAAACATCTTTGAGGAAAGAGGTTACTGAACATTTCCTGTCAGGAAGTTGGACAAGAAGTTACCTCAGTGTGGTAGGCAGACCAATGCCCCTTCCCCAAAGATGTCCATGTCCTAATCCCTATGAATATTCTGTGTTACATGGCAAGGGGAATTAAGGTTGAAGATGGAATTAAGGCTGCTAATCCACTGATTTTGAGATGAAGAGATTGTCCTGGACTATCTGGTGGGCCCAGTGTAATCACAGGGGTCTTTATGAGTGGAAGAAGAAGGCAGCAGAGTCAGAGGAAGGGAAGGAGCTGTGACCACAGAAGCTGAGGTCACAGTGATGTGATTGCTGTTTTTGAAGAGGAAAGAGGCCACAAACCAAGGAATGTGGGTGGCTTCTTAAAGCTGGAAGAGCCAAGGAAATGAAATCTGCCCTGGAGCCTCCTGAAGGAACACACCCTCCTGACACTGTGAATTTAGCTCAGTGAGACCCTTTTTGGACTTCTGGCCTCCAGAACTGTAAGATAATAAATTTGGGCTGTTTTAAGCCACTAATTTTCTGGTAATATGTTATAGTAGCAACAGGAAACATGTATCCAGTGTATCAAACATTGTCCCTGGTTTAACTCTCTGAAAAGCATGAACAGGAAGTCCTGGAGTGATTGTGCTTCCATCACATGGGCATTTATATGGCATTCATATGGCATTCACCAGGTCTTTATTTATACGTTTATTTGCTCGTTTTGTTGTTATTAATCTCACCCAGTCAGCTCCCTGATAGCAGGATCTTGGTCCGTTGCATTCACTGCTGTACGCGCAGTATAGAGGAGAAGCTCAAGAAATACATGTGGAACAGTTACTTTTTGCCCAGATGATGTTGCAATGAAAACCTCATTTACATCCTTATTAGAATATTGTTAACTATGTAAGTAATAACAGGACTAAAAGGAAAGGAGAAACTGAATTAAGGGTATGCCACCCTCCAAAATCAAACTATTAATTTTCACTGTTCCCTTCTAGTGTGTGATCATATGCATAAATATTTCTTGCATAGCTAGTAAAAGATTCCTGCACACTGAATGGCCCTCTCATAAATTATGAGAGGTGGTCATAAAAACATAAATACAGGGTTGTGTGCTGCATTTTTGACTTTCGCATAGATGCTCCGTGTTGTGTTTTTGACACTTAATGTATTTTAAACAAAGGTGACTCAGTTTTTTATAATTGCCATTTCCCAGGCTGGTTCACATCACTTTGAATATATAGGTTATCATTAATTATTTCTTGTTGGACATGTAGGTTATTTAAAATATTTTGTTACTCTTATTCAGCCACTTTTGTGCAGGGAACTGTTATCAGTTACTTTAACTCTCTAGTTATTACTATGTTCTCGTAACATCACAGGACTCTGCAAATGGGTAAAGCTGCTGAGAATGTTTGTTACATGGTTTTTGTGTTTCTGTATAAATCTCTGTCCACTAGGTTACGTGCCTTAGAATTTTTTGAATGGCTTGTTAACTTTGGTTTAAACTTATTCGGAAACCCTGGTGGTGTAGTAGTTAAGAGCTGTGGCTGCTAACCGAAAGGTCAGCAGTTCGAATCCACCAGACGCTCCTTGGAAACCCTATGGGGCAGTTCTACTCTGTCCTTTAGGGTTGCTATGAGTTGGAATCGACTCGATGGCAATGGGTGTTTTTTTTTTTTTTTTTTTTTTTTTTGGTTTAAACTGATTTAGACCGTGTCCTCCAGAAAGTATCCATTGTCCCCACCTCATTTCTTCCATCTTATCTTGCACTTCCATGTAAAATTGTTCCCCCTCAGAAATCCGCAAAGCCTGTATGACAAGTGGGGCAGTGATGGCAAAAAAGCAGTGCCAACGTGGGAAACACCAAGGGGGTGATTTGTATCAGACTCAGGCATCTCCTGACAATATGTCACATGATGATCCCTGCTTTTTAAATATCATTTTGTTCTTTTTATCTTCTCTTCCTGACAGTTGCATTAGTTTTCCTACACACTGACTGCTCTGCTGTTAACAAAATGAGAAGGAAAAGCAAAATTTTAACCATAGACTCAATTTTGCAGGAACGTTGAGAAGTTCAGGCATAGGGTGGAGAGGACTCTGGTTGTACAAGCCAGCACTGTTAACTGAACCACAAACAACAGCTCCAAAGCTGTGATAGGAAGGATGGCCTCTCCGAGGCACTTCTGGACAGTTGCTTTGCTTCAGATGGGAAGAACATCACCTTTCAGTCTAGAGCCAAGAAAACCATAAATGGACACATCGTGTTCCGCCTTGGGTAGGATGCACCCCATGGCTTCTCAAGTTCCTACGTGTCCCTTGATGCCTCTTTCACCTTGGTGTGTGTTTTCCCATGTTTTTCTAGTCCATTGGGAAGTAAGGTAGGAAGGAGGGAAGGAGAAAGAGAAGACAGAGAGGTTTGCTAGCCTGGGTGAGCTCTCTTCTGCTGCACACTCTAAGCATCAGCACCGAATGAGGATTTATTGTAGGAGACACCAGAAATGGCATCTTTTATGTTGTCATTGTGCAGGACTGAGCTGTGTTGTCCATTATGAAGGACAGTAAAACTTCATGACTTTCATGCATTTTTATAGTTTCCACCATGAAAACGCTCATGGATAGGAAACTTGGCTCTCAAGGGTGAGAGACAATACTCACAACTGAAGAAGCACTGAACAGTGAGTCTGGAGATGGGTTCTAGTCCTGCTTCTGTTACTAACCCTCTGTATGCTCTCTCTTGCTCTCAGTTTTCTCATCTGTAAAATGTGAGCATTTAAGCTAAGTTGTCTTCACGTTTGTAATGCTGAATCTCCCTAAGTTTATTATTAATTTTAAATTGGCAGCCTTCTGAAAGATGCTGGAAATGTGCTTTCTTCTAAAGCTAATTTACAGCCAGATCAGTAGAATTTTGCTTCTGAGAGTTACTCTTGTAAATATGATTTTCTGTTGGTTTTACAGAACTCGGTGAATGTCTTCGACATGTCATACATTTTTGCTCTTAGTCTAGACCAGTGTTTTTCAAAGCGAGGTCTTTGGATCAGCAGCATCAGCATCCCCTGACATCCCCTGTGAGTCTGCTGGAAATGCAGAGTACTGGGCCTGGCACCCCAACCCAAAGAATTAAAATCTTTGTGGATGGGGCCCCAGAAAGTTTCTTTTGCCAAGCTCTCTGATTCTGTGTGAAAGTTTGAGAAGCACTGCTGTAAGCCATGACCGTGAATAGATGCTATGATGTTGCCCCGCACACATAAATAAACTCTCAAGCATGAATGACTGTACTTCAGAGAGGCCTGGTGGTATTCATTGCCACTGAGTCAGCTCCTACTCATGAGAACTCCATGGACAACAGAGTGAAATGTTGTCTGGTCCTGCACCATCTTCACCATCATTGCTGCCCCTGTTTACATTGAGTGCCTTCCAATCTAGGGGTCTAATCTTTCAGCACCGTATCAGACGTGTTCTCTTGTGATCCATAAGGTTTTCATTGGCTAATTTTCAAAAGTAGATCGCCAGGCCTTTCTTCCTAGTGTTTAGTCTAGAAGCTCCACTGAAACCTGTGCACCATGGCTGACCCTGCTGGTATTTGCAATACCAGTGACGTAGCTTTCAGCGTCATAACAACACACAAGCCACCAGAGTGTAACAAACTGACAGACAGGTGGTGGTCAAAGAGACAGAGAAGATCGTATTTGAAATGCCAAGATAGAGACCATTCTGTGTTAGAGAAATAACTGCTGCTTTATCAAGAGCCTGACAATAGTGAGAGGGAAAATGCAGCTCTTCTTGGGGTAGAAAGTAGGATGAGCTTTCTCTGTAAAAATGGTGTAGTAGTAGTAGTAGCGTCAGAGCCTGTCTGACTTCAGGGGGGATAATGACCAGGATCAGCCCAGAGCTAATTCCTGTGAGGTGGAGGTCAGACATATGTCTGCCCTCCAGTCTTTTTACCAATTCTGACACCAGCTGTCCCTCTCACGGCACTCTCTACTTCTCTTCTGGGTTTGATAATCGATTGCAGTGGCCACATAGAACTCACAGACCATACATACGATCCTGGGGTTTATCAAGGAGCTAACAGGATACAACTCGGGATCAGGATCAGGAAGCACCCAGGCAGAGGCTACTTCTTCAGTGCAGGACAGCTCTCCCAGCTCCTGTCAGCTGTGCAGGCCTCCTCTCAGCCCCCTGAGGACAGGCTCCTCCTGGCTCCCTAAGGACAGTTTCCTCTTGGCCCTGCTGTCTGTCACACTGACTCTGCTGCAGTGGTCCCTTCTGGGCCTGTCGCCACTGGCTCTGCTGTTGGGCCCCTTGTGGTCATCTCACTGTTTTTAGTGTTACAGCCCTTGACCCATGTTACAGCTCTTTTAGGATGTTCCTGTCTCTCTCTCTGCTGCTTGTCTCTTCTCTCTTCCTTCTGCTTCTTCCTGCTGCTTCTCTTCCTGCTTCTTTCTGTCTGAAAAACCTCTGTGGGGTTGGCTGCATATATACACAACTCCTTGTCAGTTTCAAGGCATGGCATCTCCCAGCAGGGGCCACAGACTAGTCCCCTCTCAGGAGGCCACAGATACGTCATTTGCACAGTAGGATAGAGATACTTCCTTTGCATGGTACATTGACCAGTCCCTGCGAGGTGCGTGCCAATCACAGAGCAGGCTGTAGCGCAGGACTCGACAAAAAGTCTCAAACTGCAGGTTGCTTACCACTTACCAGGAAACTCAATCAACCTGGACAAAAGTGACAAACTCTCAGGGGCAGAAAACGAGGGCAAAGGCAACTCCTCAGGGCTTAGGGGAAAAATCTCTCAAGCTGTTTTTCCAAAGAACCAAGGCAAAAGGCCACATAAAGGAACTCATACCACCACATTGTCCTTATGGGTCAGTCGTTTGCATTTTCGCATTGAAGTCTGTTCAGGTCAGATGCTGGGTCTCCCCATGTTTTCAGTACATAGCATGTTGCTCTGCAGAGAGAAGAAGGTTAGTAAGTAGCTGCTGAATGAATGAATGAATGAAGAATGAATGGATGCATTTCCATTTGCAGATGGAGAAAGCATTGCCTAATGGACCTAACATGAAACTCCAGCCCAGGTTTTTGCCTCTATTCCATGGCCTGACCACCTTGAACAGAGCATGAGTTATTTTGGGAGTCCCATGGCCTGTAGAAGCTGACCAAGGAGCCAGGCTCTGCTGCTGTGTCCAGGATCCAAGCCTGCATGAATGCTTGGAGCTTTGCTGAGGCTGGTATAAACTGAGTGCTACAGGAGACACTTTTGCCTTTCGTATGGCAGGGCTTAGGAGACCAGTTATCTCCTGTGATGCAGGAGCCTGCTGTGGCTCTGAGGGTGGATGTAGGTGTTGAGTAGAGAGGCTAAGACCACAAAATAGCTCGGGAGGAAGCAAGCAGCTTGTGCCTGGGGCAGCATGTGCTCTCGTCTCTGCCTGGAGGGGTAATAGACTGGCCCATATTTTGTTGTATGCTTCTATCCTCCACCCCACAGTCTTTTTAGATAAGAAAAAACTAATCTGAATGAACATCAAGGGTATATTGAAAGGCCAACAGATAAGACAGAGGACTCAGACAGGGCTGCATGTATGGAAAAGGAGGGTGGGTGTTCCTTGGGGATGGTGTATCTTCTGATAGCTCAGGGTCTGCAGGTTAGAAGCGTAAAAAACAAACCAAAAAACAAACCAGTTGCCATCGAGTTGATTCTGACTTATGGTGACCCCATGTGTGTCAGAGTGGAATTGTGCCCCAGAAGGTTTTCAGTGGCTGATTTTTCAGAAGTAGATCAACAGGCCTTGCTTCTGAGGTGCCTCTGGGTGGACTCTGACCACCAACCTTTCTGTTAGTAGCTGAGCACTTAACCATTTCTGTTACCCAGTGACTCCTTAGAAACCTTACTCTTTATTTATTTTTAATAGTTGGATCTGGTAGTTTTCCTCTCCCTCCCTGCATGGTACAGGCACACCTTGTTTTATTGCCCTTCACTTTATTACACTTTGCAGATACTGTGTTTTTTTAAAAATTGAGGATTTGTGGCATCTCTGTGTCAAGCAAGTCTGTCGGCACCATTTTCCCAACAGCAAGTGCTCACTTTGTGTCTCTGTCACATTTTGGTAATTCTTGCAATACTTCAGACTTTTTCATTATTATTATGTCTGTCATGGTGATCTGTAATCAGTGATCTTTGATGTTACTATTGTAATTGTTTTGGGGCGCCACACCAATATAAGACAACAAACTTACTGGATAAATGTTGTGTGTGATCTGAGTGCTCCACTGACCAGCTGTTCCCCTGTCTCTCTCCCTCTCCTTGGGCCTCTCTATTCCCTGAGACACAACAGTATTGAAATTAGGCCAATTAATAACCCTACGATGGCCTCTGAGTGTTCAAGTGAAATGAAGAGTCCCACGTCTCTCACTTTAAATCAAAAGCTAGAAATGATTAAGCTTAGTGAGGAAGGCATGTTGAAAGCCAAGACAGGCCAAAAGCTAGGCCTCTTGTGACAGTTAGCTGAGTTGTGAAAGCAAAGGAAAAATTCTTGAAGGAAATTAAAAGTGCTACTCCAGTGAACACATGAATGATAAGAAAGCAAAACAGCCTTATTGCTAATATGGAGAAAGTTTTAGTGGTCTGGATAGGAGATCAAACCAGCCACAATATTCCCTTAAGTCAAAGCCTAATCCAGAGCAAGGCCCTAACTCTTCAGTTTTGTGAAGGCTGAGAGAGGTAAGGAAGCTGCGGAAGAAAAGTTTGAAGCTAGCAGAGGATGGTTCATGAGATTTAAGGATAGACACCACCTCCATAACACAGAAGTGCAAGGTGAAGCAGCAAGTGCTGATACAGAAGCTGCAGCAAGTTATCCAGAAGATCTAGCTGAGATAATTGGTGAAGGTGGCTACACTAAACAGCGGATTTTAATTGTTGACAAAATAGCCTTATATTGGAAGAAGGTGCCATCTAGAACTTTCATAGCTAGAGAGGAGAAGTCAATGCCTGGCTTCAAAGCTTCAAAGGACAGGCTGACTCTCTTGTTAGGGTTTAGTGCAGCTGTTGACTTTAGGTTTAAGCCAGCGCTCATTTACCATTCTGAAAATCCTAGGGTCCTTAAGAATTATGCTAAATCTACTCTTCCTGAGCTCTATAAATGGACCAACAAAGCCTGGATGATAGCACATCTGTTTAGAACATGGTTTATTGAATATTTTAAGCCCACTGTTGAGACCTACTGCTCAGAAAAAAAGATTCCTTTCAAAATATTACTGCTCATTGACTCTGGTGGAGATGTACAAGGCGATTAATGTTGTTTTCATGACTGCTAACACAACATCCATTCTGTACCCATGGATCAAGGAGTAATTCCAACTTTCAAGTCTTATTATTTAAGAAATACATTTCATAAGACTATAGCTGCCATAGACAGTGATTACTCTGATGGATCTGGGCAAAGTAAATTGAAAACCTTCTGGAAAGGATTCACCATTCTAGATGCCATTAAGAACATTTGTGATTCATGGGAGGTCAAAATATCAACATTAACAGGAGTTTGGAAGAAATTGATTCCAGCCCTAATGGATGACTTTCAAGCTTCAGTGGAGGAAGTAGCTGCAGATGTGGTGGGAATAGCAAGAGAACTAGAGTTAGAAGTGGAGCCTGAAGATGGTGACTGAACTGCTGCAATCTCATGATAAAATTTTAATGGATGAGGAGTTGCTTCTTATGAATGAGCAAAGAAAGTGGTTTCTTGAGATGGAATCTACTCCTGGTGAAGATGCTGTGAACATTATTGAAATGACAATAAAGGATTTAGAATATTACATAAACTTAGCTGATAAAGCAGCTGCAGGGTTTGAGAGGATTGACTCCAATTTTGAAAGAAGTTCTACTGTGGGTAAAATGCTATCAAACAGCATCGCATGCCACAGAGAATTCTTTGTGAAAGGCAGTCAGTGGATGTGAAAAATTAATTCACTGGTGTCTTATTTTAAAAATTGGCACAGACACCCCACCCTTCAGCAACCACCAGCCTGATCAGTCAGCAGCCATCAACATCGAGGCAAAACCCTCCACCAGCAAAAAGACTACAACTCCCTGAAGCCTTAGATGATGGTTAGCATTTTTAGTAATAAAGTATTTTTTTTTTTATATTTTATTGTACTTCAGGTGAAGGCTTACAGAACAAATAATTTCTCATGAAACAGAAGTACACATGTTGTTTTATGACATTGGTTAACAACCCCAC
>NW_004443978.1:8842835-8885791 GCF_000243295.1 Trichechus manatus latirostris | reverse complement strand
TTGTAGATTTGTTTGTTTCGTACCTTTTTTTAAAAAAAAATTTGACTATGTCTGAGCAGGCAGACTGTGTGTTCTTTGTTGTTTGATCGTCTGTGCGCTCAATACTTTTCACCTCCTTCTCCAACTGGCAGGGTCAGTCATTCAGATATGGTACAGCAGGGCAGGTCTAGCTGAAGAGGAGTTACTGGGATGGGTAGTTTGTGGCACTTACTATAGCCACTAGGGCGGGTCGGTAATCAGTGCAGGGCAGGTTCCAGTAGGCTGTGCCTGTACTGCTTGGTGGTGTGACGTCAAGTGCCCAGTGCAGGTAGTCAGGATGCAGTGGGGAGATTGTTATGTGTGGTGCTAATATGGATATGGGAGAGAGGAGAGAGGAATAGGAGCCAAAAAACATACAAACAAACAAAAAAGAATGCTAGGGGAGCTTGCCATTGGAATGGAGAGATGAGAGAGTATGAATTGGAGAAAAACAGCAAGTGGAAGAGGAAGAAAAGAATGAATAAATAAAAATGAGAAAGGTTAAAGAACTTCAAAGTTCCTAGGAATCCCACCGATGCAGCTGTGAGGTCTGGGGAAGTTGCTCTCAGGTTTCACAGTACAGCCTGGCTAGAAAGCGTAGAGGTATACAACGCCTGGTATTCAGGGATCAGAAAGAGAAGGAAGATATAGAGAGATGAGAAACTGAGCAATGAAGAAAGACAGAAAGGGGAAAAGAGGGAAAAGAAAACAAAACAAATTTACAAAAATAAAAAGAACAAGAAAGGCCCCCAAAAAAACAGAAAAAAAAAAACAGAAAAAAAAAAACCAACAAAAAGAGAAATGCGCTCAGGGATCCCTCTGCACGTCTGTGGAAGCTTAAGGGGAGTTCCTTGCCACGCAGCTCCGTCTGGCCAGAATGGGCTATCAACTCAAGAAAAGGAAAAGAAAACAAACAAACGATTCAAAGTGAACAAAGGAACAAAAGCCCCGGGATCCCACCAGCGTGGTAGCCCAGACCGGGAAGCAGCTCCACACTCGAATGGAGCTCTACAGCCCCTCAGGAAGAAGGAAAGATGGTGCACGGAGCCAGGCAGTCGAGTGAAAGGAGGGGGAGGCGGCGAGAGGCAAGCAAGAAATCCATAGAAGCAGGAAAAAAAAAAAAAAGAAAAGCAACACCAGCAGCCAACAAATGGCACTCAGAGAGCCAGCCAGTGCAGGCTGGTGTTTCTGGACAAGAAACTGTGTCCGCAGGAAGCAGAGGAGGCCAAGTGTGGGTGAAGTAGGGTAGAGAGTGGGAAAATGTATATCACAAATTGCCGGCGCTCTGGAGACCCTCAGGAAGAAGCAAAGATGGCGCACGGAGCCAGGCACTTGAGTGAAAGGAGGAGGAGGTGGTGAGAGGCAAGTGAGAAATCAAAAGAAGCAGGGAAAAAAAAGCAACACTAGCAGCCAACAAATGCCACCCAGAGAGCCGCCCGTGGCCGCGGGAAGCAGAGGAGGCCAAGCCGGGGCGAAGAGGGGTGGGGGGGTGGGAAAGCGCACACCGCAAATTACCGGTTGTTTTGTCTCCTGCTGGACACTCCGTGAGGCTGCTTTCTCGTACCCACGTTTGCTGGTCTCCGATAGGAGTCCAAGATGGTGGATCTGCGCTGTGTTAGCTGGTAGGGGACCTCTGCATGAATTTCTCCTCGCTCTCCGTTCTCTGTCAGTTTTCTCCCTCCATTTGGTGCTTGGCTGAGTTCTTTATCTCTTCTTTTGATGTTTTAGGGTTTCAGGATTGTTGTATTCTCTGTTTGGCTTAGTTTTTCGGATCTTTGCTGTGGAGGCACAGCCTGGTGCTTCTGCCTAGAGCGCCATTTTCCCCGAACTCCGCAATAAAGTATTTTTTAATTAAGGTATGTACGTTGTTTTTTTAGACGTAATGCTAATGCACACTTAATAGGCTATGGTATAGTGTAAACATAACTTTTATATGCACTGGGAAACCAAATAAATTGTGTCGCTCTGTTAACTGTGATATTTGCTTTATTATGGTTGTCTGGAACCGAACCTGCAGTATCTCTGAGGTATTCCTGTGTTCCCTAAGGAACTGCCCAGATACTTCCCTGTACTTCCAAAGCCTTCAATGAACTTTAAAAAGTAACAATAATTGTATTAGTTGGCACTTAGCCTGGAATAATGGTAATGAGAAATTACAGCAATGCTGTGAACCCGTGATGAACTCAGTCTTCGTCAGCATCTAGGGTAGTTATCACATCATGCCCCTTTTTTGTTAGGATTCTTTAAACCACCAAGTTTCAGGAGCTGCACGTGTTCATTCAGTTTTCCTTTCCCTCCTGAAGCAGTGTTCTTTCTGTAGTGGGCAGTGATGTTGTGAGATTAGAAGTCATGGTGCCCTTTGCTGGGGGGAGACAGGCATGGGTAAGGGCCTGGTGACAGGTGACATGGCCAGCATCTGGTTCGGGGTCTGGGTTTGGTTAGCCCAGTGGCCCTTTTTGCCATGTGCTCCTCCCCTGCCTGGGCTGCCTGCACTGGACCTGCTCTACCATCTGGTCTGTGAGTAATTCTGAGAAGGACCTCATGAGAATTACCTTCTGAATGGGCTAGGCATGGGGTCTTAGAGTCAAGCAAGTCTGTGTTCTCCAAAGTCAGCATCTATTCACGTCACATGCCAACTCATCATGGCTCAGGTGTCTCTGAAGCACCCGAAAACTGGCAGGGCCAGGCTGGAGTTAGGTCCCTGTGTTTCCTGCCCAGTACCTCTGTCCTCTGGTTCTGTGTCACCTCAATACAGGTGCATGGGAATTTGAATGCAGTGATAACTGCATGAGCTTTGATGTAGGGTTTGAAATCTGCCCCAGGGAGAGGAAGCCCAGCAGGGTGGAGCCATGGGCAACAGATGTGCTCACGTGGGATTTTGCTGTCTTCTCACCAAATCGTGCCCCCCCCACCCCCCATGGCCCCACACTGGAACTCTCCCTCCCCCCTCCATCTCTCCTTCTGAACCTAGCTTTCAGTTGATCTTCCTTCGAGAGCCTGAATCACTCTAACATTTCCCTGCTGCCTTTTCTGTTTTTAGCCCAAATTGGAAGTGACAAGAATGATTTGCAGAGAGAATATGATTCATTTTGTGACTTTTTAGCACTTCTTTTGAAGTATAATATATGTATATACAGAAAAGTGTACCTATTATAAGTGTATTACCAGTTGCCATTGAGTTAGCTCTGACTCATGGTAACCCCGTGTGTGTCAGAGTAGAACTGTGCTCTGTAGGGTTTTCAATGGCTGATTTTTCAGTAGTAAGTCACCCGTAGACACCTCTGGGTGGGCTTGAATCTCCAACCTTTTGGTTAGCATCTGAGCTTTTTAACAGTTTGATCGTAAGTATATAACTCAATGAGTTTTCACAAATTTAACACCAGCAGCCAGATCAAGAAACAGAGCATGGCCAGCACCTTGGAACCCTCCCTGTGGTCCTTGCCATTTACCATCCCCTGTCCCTCACCCCGCCAAGAGTGACCACCATCCCAACTTCTCACAGCATAGATGTGCTTTGTGTGTTTTTTTGTACTTTATATTTTAAAAAGCAAAGATGCCACTTTGATAACTAAAGTGTTCCTGACCCAAGCTATGGTCTTTCCAATTGCCTCATATGTATGCAAAAGCTAGACAGTGAAAAAAGAAGACAGAAGAATTGATGCATTTGAATTACGGTGTTGGTGAAGAATATTGAATATACCGTGGACTGCCAGAAGAACAAACAAATCAGCCTTAGAAGAAATAAAACCAGAATGTTCCTTAGAAGTGAGGATGGTGAAACTTTATCTTGCTTAATTTGGGCATGTCATTAGGAAAGATCAGTTGCTAGATACGGACATCATGTTTGCCAAAGTAGAGGGTCAGCAAAAGTGATGGAAGTCCTCAATGAGATGAACAGGCACACTAGTCACAGCAATGGTCTCAAACGTATCATGAAGATGGTGCAGGACCAGAAAATATTTCATTCAGCAACAGACAGCAATAAGGAGAATCTTCTCTGTGTGTTCTTTTGCTCAGTGTTAAGCTTCTGAGATACATCACATCATAGTTGTGGATTATTTATTATCATTGTTGAAAAGTATTTTATTGGGAGAATTGATAGACATTTGGGTCATGCCGCTGTGAAAATTCTCGTACATGCCTTTCTGTGATCGCATGTACGCATTTCAGTTAAGCGTATACCTCAGAGTGGAATTGCTGGGTCTTAGGGTTTGGCTCTCATAAATTCTAATAAACATTTTTCCAAAGTAAATGTACCTATTTAAAGTGTAATTGAGTTTTAAACCAAAGTGGATAATTGGATTTGAACTTCATAGTTGCACTTGTTGGATTGAAAGGCCTCACCTACAAGCCATGGCAATGAAAGAGTCCAAACCTTCTGGGTCTAGAGAAGGCGCCTCCTCGTGGCTGTCCCAGCCTGCACCTGTGTTTGGTTTGGGCCCCTGCATCATGCAAGGGGGTGAAAAGAGACACACCAAAGTCACACCCCTCACCCTCTAGAGGCTGAAGCAACAGCACCAAGAATTATTGCTACTATTATTATTACTACTACTATTGACCTTCCTTCTCCACCTGTTCTCCTCTGTCTTCCTCCCCTTTCTTCTCGTCCTCCACTTCCTGCTTTCCTCCTGTTTCTCTTCATAGACTTCTCTGTGCCTCTCCTCTAAGAACCTCTCCAAAAAGGGGTTTGACTCCCACCCTGCACACACCACACACACATACACATACATGTACATACACACGTTCATGTACACACATGCACACATGTATATACACACATACCCATACACATGCACACACATATGCACACACACATACATACATGTGTACTATCATGGGTTGAACTATGTACCCCCAAAAAATGTGTATATCAATTTGGCTGGGCCATGATTCTCAGTATTGTGTGGTTGTCCTCCATTTTGTGATTGTAATTTGATGTTTAAGAGGATTAGCGTGGGATTGTAACACCCTTACTAAGGTCACATCCCTGATCCAATGTAAAGGGAGTTTCCCTGGGGTGTGGCCTGCACCACCTTTTATCTTAGAAGAGAAAGAAAGGAAAGGGAAGCAAGCAGAGAATGGGGGACCTCATACCACCAAGAAAGTAGTGCCGGGAGCAGAGCATGTCATTTGGACCTGAAGTTCCTGCACTGAGAAGCTCCTAGTCCAGGAGAAGATTGATGACAACAAGGACCTCCCTCCAGAGCTGACAGAGAGAGGAAGCCTTCCCTTGGAGCTGACGCCCTGAATTTGGACTTCACTAGACTGTGAGAGAATAAATTTCTTTTTGTTAAAGCCATCTACTTGTGGTATTCTGTTAGAGCAGCACTAGAGGACTAAGACAAATACACAGTACTGCACACATACACACATGCACACATACATACATAGATGCACAGTACTTCACATGTACGTACATGCACACACACATACATACATGCACAGTACTGCACACATACGTACACACACACGTACATACATAGATGCACAGTACTGCACACATACATACATGCACACACATACATAGATACACAGTACTTCACACATATGTACATGCACACATGTACATAGATGCACAGTACTGCACACATACATACATGCACACGCATACATAGATACACAGTACTTCACACATGTGCATGCACACACATGCACAGATGCACAGTACTGCACACATACATACATGCACACACGTACATAGATGCACAGTACTGCACACATACATACATGCACACACATGCACAGATGCACAGTACTGCACACATACATACATGCACACACGTACATAGATGCACAGTACTGCACACATACATACATGCATGCACACACATACATAGATACACAGTACTTCACACATATGTACACGCACACACATATATACATGCACACACACTCTCTGCAGTGTGGGAGGAATGGCTGCTGAGGTAGTAACACAGAGCAGGGGAATCACAGCGCACAGAAGAGTGTGAATTATGTGGGAGAAAGTGTGATCACAATAACTGGAGCTCTTCAAAAAAGCTTACTAAAAAAACCGAAAACCAGAACAGGTCTTTCCCAAATTACTGTATCTGGGTCTGTCTCCGCACCCTGGAGTCTGGGCCTCAGCGACAGCCCCTTTCACTCATGTTCTGCATGGCATTCACAATATGCCAAGCTGTATCACACAGATGGGGAGAAGCACCCCGAACAGCCTCAGATAAAAATAACAGGGTGTTGCGCTTCTGAAATAGCATGGTGTGTTTCTAGCCACCTGCCGCCTGTGACGGGAATCCCACCACCAGCCTCCCCCTTGGCAACCTCGAGGATGTCTCCCCAGGTAAGGGTGTGAGACTCGGGCCTGGGGCCACACCACCCACATGAAGGCCTGCAAGGCCGTGGCAGCTCAGGGGGCCCAGCTGAACAAGGAAGCCTTCAGGCACCATTTGATATAAGGACTCTTCCTTGGGACCTTTGTCAGCATATGCAAGGCAGGTGTACCTGGGGCAGGTAACACTTTTCTCCTTCATTGTGTCTGGGGATGGGGGGGCGGATGGCAGAGAAGAACAGATTGGCATCAGCTGCATCCATAACCGGCTTGGTGGGGCGGGGTGCGAGCTCTTCATGTCCTCTTGGCAGTCCTGTTGTAAATTGTTCTCACCTTAACTGGTGGTTCTGAGGGCACAGGGGTCTGGTGGAGGTCAGACGGCTACCTTGCCTCCCTGGCCCATTGGCCACTGTCCCCAGCCCTCCGTGCAGCACCGTGGCAGTTACCTAAGCCTCCTTGAGGGAGGACTTTGGAGAGTTCTCTGGAAGTGGAGGCTAGACCGTGGATGACTTTCCACCTTGGACGTCCCATGCCCAGGATGTCTGTGGAGCCTGGCTCTCAGCCAAGCCCCGAGGCATGTGGCTGCCATCTAGAGGGACCCCTGTGTGTCTCTCTGGGCCATGGCTGTGCCTGCAAGAAGTGGAGAAGCAGACAGGACTTACCCTGGTGAGCTGGGCATGGGTGGGTGCATCCTGGGGAGAGGCCCCTGCCTGGCTGGGAGTGAGCGTGCAGAGCCAAGCATGTGGCTGACCAAGCCCCCACCAGGCAGTGTGGACAGTCCCTTCCCCTGGCAGATGTCACCTCTCCTGGATCGCCTCCAGGCCCCAGCTGTGGAAGTCAGCCTCTCTCCGACCCCTGGCACACCCCTCGGATTGTCCAGGGTGCTGCAGTCCCTCGTACTGGGGAAGCACGACCTGGTGCTATCCCCGTCTCCATCGGTTTCTCTGTCTTCTCTGGCTGCCCCACCTAAGGGCCTAATAGAGATGACTAGTTTAATAAAGTGTTGATACAGTGGTTTCCAATGCCCCCTTCTATTATTTTTTCCACCCATTCAGTGTCTTGGAAGATTCTGTAGACCAACAAAGCCACATTACTAAAGCATTAATTGGCTCATTTTCCTCTGAAAATCATCAAAGACCTATATGACCGCAAGCCAGGGCTTCCCTCCATACTGTAGTTACTGAGCTCGAACCTGAGTTTATATAAGCTCAGCTGAAAGCAGAAACGTCGGAGCCTTGCTTGGAGTAAACTGTGATTTTGAAATAGTATGCAGACCTCACTGCCTTCTTTCTCTCCCAGTAGATGCCCAGAATTCTGAGATCCTTTCAGTTAGGGTGGCTTCTGAGATGTGTGTTTGCACCGTATAAGTGTATTCCTACTCCCCACAGCTTCCCAACTCTAGGTTGCTGGGAGCTGCATGGACAGGAAAACTCCCTCCAGGGTGTACATGCGTGCAGACAGCTCAGGGCAGCCAGGGCATCCTCGGTAGGTGCTACCTGGAGTAAGTTATCTCCCTGCAAAGGAGTGAATACATAAGGAATCATAAGCCTCCTTCTAGAGGTAGGAATCGTAAGCTTCTTTCTAGAGGTTGTCCATTGTCTTGGTTGACAGAGTCTGAGTTTTCTGCAAGTGAGTTTTGAGGGAGAATCCCTGGGTGGTGCAGAGGGTTACTGCACTTACTTGGCTGCTGACTGAAAGATTGGAGGTTCGAGTTCACCCAGAGGCACCTTGAAGAAAGGCTTGGCAATCTGCTTTCTAAAAATCAGCCATTTAAAACCTTGTGAGCACAACTTTACTCTGACACATACGAGGTTGCCTCGAGTTGCAGTTGACTCCCCAGCAACTGGTGTTTTTAGAGTTTAAAGAGAGGGTCCTCAGGGACAGAGGGAAGCAGGATAGCACCGGAGGAACACTAAGTTGGGGTGTGGTCTCTGCTGGGGTGTAGCTGACCCCACAGGGGCTCCAGAGGACAACCATGTCACAGAGTGGACCCCATCTTGGGCTGCCCTTTTGTAGCCCAGTGTTAGCTGCTCACTGGCACCTGGCATGGGGGGATTGACTTCCCAGGCAAGGTGGTCCCTGTTACCTGAGGGCAATTCTCTGGAGAAGGAGACAGCTGAGAGCCGTTAATGGCCAATGCTCACAGCAGTGGGTGATGGGGCACCATCAGTGAAGGGGTCTGAATGGGCACCCTATGAGTACCACTGCACTCAAGGACCTGGTCAGCGGCAGGCCACCCCATCTCCAAGCCCTGCACTTGAACAGGGCCCTAAGGACCTGCTCGTTCGGGTCAAGCCACTTGGACCTGTCTGCCTGGTGATGCTGGGACCTTGCAGTAGTTGCTGGGACAGCAAAACCACTGGATCCAAGAAGACCACGTGAGTAGGCAGAGCTGAGCTTCACAGCTGCGGCTTCAGGGTAGGGTAGGTCTGGGGGCTCAAGGCGTTTGCAGAGACACTCCTGTTTGAGGCTTGCTGAAGATGTTGTTGGCGTTTCTACTCAGCCATGTGTTCTTGTTTAGTACATGTGCTCTTTGCTGTTGGTGTTACTTGGCTGCTCTCGAGTCAGCTCCAGCTCATGGTGACTTTATGTATAACAGACCGAGAGGTTGCCTGGTCTGTGCTGTCTCCGTGATCTTTGATATGTTTGAGCCCGTTTTTGAGGCTCGTGTGTCAGTCCATCTCACTGAGGCTTTTCCTTGTTTCTGCTGAGCCTCTACCAAACACAATCTCCTTTTCTAGCAGTTGGTCTTTCCTGATGATGTGTCCAAAGTAAGCAATATGACGTCTCACCATCTTTGCTTCTGAGAAGTATTCCAGTGTTATTTCTTCTAAGACTGATTTGTTTATTCTTCTGGCAGTCCATGGTCTCTTCAGCTTTCTTTGCCAACATCACAGTTTGAATGTGTCAGTTCTTCTGTTTTCTTTGTGCATATCCAGCTTTCGCATGCACATGAGATGACTGAAAAGACCACGACTTAATTCAGGTGCACCTTTGGTTTTTAGAACTTTGAAGAGGTCTTTTGCAGCACATTTCCCAGTGCAGTACATCATTTGATTTCTTGACTGCCGCTTCCATGGACACTGATTGTTGATCCAAGTAGAATGAAATCCTTGACAGCTTCAATTTTTTGGCTTCTTTCACGGTGGGGGAGGGAAGTCTATTAAACCTCTCCTGGACAACATTTGCACGTATAGATGATAATTATTTAGCATCGCTATCAATTTACAGAGTTGTGAGTTGTAAAATACCTCAGTTTTTCGGATTTGTGTAGATGCCAGGAGGGCTGGGAAGCTCCCTCGACACCGCCAGAACCACAGCTCTGTGCTGTCTGTCCCCACCCTCCCCCGTCCCAGCCATCCTCTCAGACCTGGGACCCTTTCCTCAGGATAGCCCAGCTCTGCTTCAGGCCACTCGATTCCTGGATTGTCCATTCGTGAGGTGTGCTGTTGGTCAGGAGCTCGCTCCCAGTCACAGCTTGGTAGATGTGGGATGTTGGAAGTGCTTGTCAGTAGATTTACTGTGTGTGTCCATGGCGGCTTCCCTGGGCTGGGTTCATGAGTAGGTAGGAATGATTTAGAATTAGCACTTGAGTGTGTCCCAGTCAGTGGGGCTGTGGGTCAGTAGTGGAGTTTCTAGCTCATCTCTTCTTGGCTTGGATGCTCCTTCCAGACTGGTGGCTCTGAATCCAGAAGCTCTGAGCCCCCTTGGCTCTCATGATGAATAGTGAATCTGAATCCCTGGACAATGGGGGCTGTTGTACTGCAAAGCGGCTGCCTTTTGTCTCTCTGGGGAAGGGTGCTGAGAAATGAATGTGAAGGGCTGTGGAAATGCTGAATAAGAAGTGAACTTGATCCCACCAGTCAGCAAAGTCTGAATGACTCCCTCCGACTGACCCACTTCTCCCTCCAAGGTCGCTGGGCTGGTTCTCTGGGAAAAGAGATTGGCTTAAGCATATCGCCCTGTGCCTTGACACTCTCAGGTGCCCACCGTAGAGTCTCGGCTCAATAGTGAGCTTTAGGGTTTGAGAATAATAACTCAGACGAGTTCCTGGAATCGGTGGAGGAGGGGAGGCAAGGGGTGGGAGAGTAAATGGGCACACTGGAGACCCAGGTCCTAGGGGACGATTAATTTACAACTCAAAGGGAGGGTAATGGCTTAATCTGGGGCCAGTCTGTAGGCGCCCAGATGGAAGTAAGTCAAACCACCAGTTTTTGTAGGTGTTTTGGCTTCATTCATTCATTTACTCATTCATTGAGTGGGATGAGGTCAGTTTTGCTTGTATTGCGTTTGAGATGGCCTGCATAGATTGGAGTTGGGACAATAGAGGTCTGGGCTGTGGGAAGGGGCCATTCTTTGCCCTTTTCCCAAAGCTACTGCAAACAGTGGGACCACAGCTGACAGTTTCTGCACGTGGTGGTGTTCTGAAAATACGTGTCAATTGTCAAATTGCTCTTTAAATTCACGGGACAAGTATTGCCTCACCTCCTTGTTAAAGAATAATTTTCAAAAACGGTGAAATCATGACGGTCATACAGATATAGAAAGAACACATACAGAAGATTTTATTTAACTCATTGTTAGTGAGGAAACTGGTAAGATGTTACAAACATTTCAAAGGAGAATCCAAAGAACAGACACATTTATAGACCAGGAATATTGAAATGAATGTGCTAATGGAAGCAAGTCTGGCTTCTGCCACCGTGGGGGAGAGAAGTCCATTAAACCTCTCTGGGATGACATTTGCCTGTATAGGTTATAATTATTTAGTGTTGCTGTCAGTTTACAGAGTTGTGCAGTAACTCAAAAGCAATGGAAGGCTTGAATCAGAGAACCTGGAAGAGTGTTCTCTAGACAACGTATACATTTCTGTTGATGCATACTGATTTTCCCTTCACTCTCCTTGGTAAGGAAACCCTGCTGGCTTAGTGGTTAAGAGCTATGGCTGCTAACCAAAAGGTCTGCAGTTCAGATCCACCAGGCACTCCTTGGAAACCGAATGGGGCAGTTCTGTTCTGTCCTGTAGGGTCGCTATGTGTTGGAACTGACTTGAGGGCAGTGGGTTTGGTTTTTTGTTTTCTACGTAGTAATGTTCAGTTAAGCATTAAACTTGCTCAGAAGTATCTTTATCTCTCTTTTAATGTATAAGTAGCAATGATAAAAGGGTTTTTTTAGGGGGGGAGGAGGTGATTTATGTTTGTTTTTATGATATTAAAGCAGGGTAAACTACATGAAGACATATTTTGGAAGAGAATTAGTGAACTTACCCATATGGTTTCCCAGGACCTATTTTAATGAGTAGAAAGTGAGGTTTATAAGATTTATGTATATGATTTATAAGATACTGGGTATCTGAATAACATTGGAATAGGGTATCTGTGAACCAGAAATAAAATGGCTCAGACAACAAGGAGGTTCTAAAGCACAGCAGTTGTTGGGGGTGAGGGAGAAGAAAAAGGACACAGGCACAGACATCTAATAACCCAGGACACAGTTTCTGAAAAAATAATTGGGAATTTCTTCATGTATTATTTCTTAACTTCTGAAAACTTTTAGTATAATTTAATTGAAGCTGACATTTTTCACAGTTTGGAAGGACCTCAAATTCTAGATACTTCTATTTTGGTCTGCCTTTCTGAGGTTTACCCTGAAAAGATGTATAGTTGTTTGAAACATGAAAGAACTAGGAAATCCATGCTAGGATTTAACTTGCGTGGCCTCTTCTGGTTTATCGTGAAACTACTTTTCCTTCACTTGTCTGCAGCCCTCAGCGTTGCTGACCCACCATTCCTTTTTGAAATCCACCCCCTGCTTTCCTTGTCTACAGCCCTGACTTTCATCACTGGGGCTCTTCCCTGAACCTTTCATTGCTCCCTTCACCCCTTTGCTGTTCCTCCTAGGATGTCCCCCAGGGATTGTGCTCCTCCCTCCCCCATACTCATCCAGGGAGTCAGATCCCACCTGGGTTTAGGTAACCATGACCTTTATCCCCATCCTGAGCATCACGCCAACACTTACACCACCACTGGACGTTTCCACCTGAACGTTCTTACACCTCATACTCGGTATGCATAAAATATAAATAACTACATTTTTTCCCACAAAATGTAGCTCCTTTTTTAGTTTATTCTCCCATCCATTTACCAAATGCTGCCAAATCCTTCTTCTCAGTCTCCTATCTGGCCCTTCTTTTTCATTCCATTCACACACCACAATCTAAGCCCACATCCTTTCATCACTGAGTCATTGCAGTAACTTCTGCATTTAATCTTAATTCAATCAGTATTTTTTTAGTGCCCCATGAATGGATACCACAAGCCAGGGCACTGGCCCAGTGGTGAGAGATTACTGGGGAGTCAGACATCAATTAGTTACACATGCTATTAAATGCACCATCATAAACTGGTAAGTGCAAGAAGGAAAAAGTGTTAAAAGAGCGTATAATAAGGAACCCTAAATTGGTCTGGAGGGACAGACAAGATTTCCCTGAGAAAGGGATTATTGGAGAACATCTGGACAATACATAGGCATTACATACATGCAGATGAGGTGAAGGGGGACGAGCTTACCATGCAGAGGACTCCAGCCCTTGCCAAGGCTGTGAGGAGGGAAGAGGCCTGGGGGATTAGAGAGAGAGGGAAAGACCTGTGTGCTAGTGTGAAGTGCATGAGGGGCAGAGTGGCGTAGGACGAGCTGGGGTAGAAGAAGGCAGGGTAGTCTGATGCTGAGTTGTGATAAGAACAAGGGGGAATCTTTGAAAGGTTTTAAGCAGGAAGGGAATGACATGACCAGATAAGCCTCTTCCAAAGGGCATTGTGACTGCTGTGCCTGAAGATCTTCCTGATTTAAAAACAGCAGGAAATGATGGATAACACCACAGCTGAGCTGAACTTACAGGGAAGTAAGAGATACCCACCCCGCACCCATCTGTTAGTTTGTTGTACTGTGGTTGTCATGGTTTGAATTATGTCCCCCCAAAAACGTGTGTACCAGTTTGGCTAGGCCATGATTCCTGGTACTGTGTGATTTTCCTGTATGTTGTAAACCTGCCTCTATGATGTTAATGAGGGAGGATGGGTGGCAGTGGTGTTAGTAAGGCAGGACTGGATCTACAAGACTGGATTGTGTCCTGAGGCAATCTCTTGAGATACAAAAGACAGAAGTGAGCAGTGAGACAGGGGGACCTCATACCATCAAGAAAGCAGTGCCGGAAGCAGAGCGTGTCCTTTGGACAGGGGTCCCTGCGCCAAGAAGCTCCTAGTCCGGGGGCACATTGATGAGAACGCCGACAGAGAGAGAAAAACCCTTCCCCTGGAGCTGACGCCTGGATTTGGACTTTTAGCCTACTTTGACTGTAAGGAAATAAACTTCTCTTCGTTAAAACCATCCACTTGTGGTATTTCTGTTATGGCGGCACTAGATGACTAAGACAGTGGTGGTTTATGCATCACTGTGATGCTGGAAGCTATGCTACCAGTATTTCAAATACCAGCAGGGTCATCCGTGGTGGACAGGTTTTAGTGGCATTTCCAGACTAAGACTAGGAAGGAAGGTCTGGTGATTGACTTCAGAAAATTTGCCAGTGCAAATCATATGGATCACAAGAGAACATTGTTCGACTCGCTTTCTTCGGACACATCATCAGGAAGGATCAATCACTAGAGGAGGACATCATGTTTGGTGAAGTAGAGGGCCAGTGAGGGTGAGGGAGACCCTCGGTGAGGTGGATTGGCACAATAGCCATTAGGATGGACTCAAACATGCTGGTGATCGTGAGGATGACGCAAGACTGGGCAACGTTTCCTTCTGTTGTACATAAGTTTGCCATGAGTTGGAGATGACTGGATGGCAGCTATCTTATCTATCTGACACCCTTGGAGTGCTAAATAAAGAGGAAGCTGAATACCAAGGGGCACACTGGCACTGACCACTTCATCTACCCGGTGGCATTTGCCCATCTTCTTAAACAAGGAACATACGTACCTTTTCATGGCTACACAAGGACAGAGGACAAGGCAGGAAGTGTAAGTGGGTTAAGGAATTGGATCTAAGACTCTGACATGAAACAGGAACCCTCTGAATGGGAAAAGGGGGACTGTACAATAACTCCACTTCCCATGAAATAACATGCCAGGGAGCTTGTCTGTTTCGACCTGGGCTCTAGTTGGGGCTGGGAGGGTCTTCCCCCAAAACATCTTTCCATGGACCTGTGCCCAGATGGGTTTGGGCTTCTTCTTTACATTGCTTTCATGGCTCAGAAAACTCACGGCCAAGAAATTAATATAATATTGAGTCCGACACTGGCAGTAACTGGTTTTCCAAGAAGCAGCCGCACACATTTTCTCTGTAATTCTCAGAGAATTGTGTCTATGTGTGTGTGTGTATATATATATGTATACACACATACATATAATTGTTTGAAATGTTTTAGACTCTATAAAGCGGTTTTGGCTATGTAAGTATGATCAGTTTGGGCAAATGATCAGAATTAAAAGATTTTAAGTCCTTGTACTGTTGAAGAAGAGAGTGGATATGGTGATTAAAATTTAATTTTATTAAGCTAAATCTTCACGTTAAAATTTATGGGGAATTTCTAAAATATTAAGAATAGGGTATATAATTTCCAAACCAATAGAGAAGAAAATTGATATACAAAACCCAATCAATTCAAAGAGGGGAGAAAAGAGCAAATAGAAGAACAGAAAAAGACAAAAAGCAAATAGAAATAAATTCACATATATGAATAATAATAAAAACGTAAATGGACTAAATTCATTAGAGATTGTCAGATTGCATTTTAGAAAACAAGCTTCATCTGTATGCTGTTTACAAAAGACACAAAATACAACATAAGGCTCCAAACCAAAAATCCGTTGCCTCTGAGTCGATTCCCACTCATAACGACCCTGTAGGGCAGAGTAGAGCTGCCCGATAGGGTTTCCAAGGAATGGCTGGTAGATTAGAACTGCCAACCTTTTGGTTAACAGCTGAAGGTCTTAAAGACTGTGCCATGAAGGCTTCTACATAAGGCTCAGATGGTTGAAATTAAAAGGATGAAAAAGGTGTGGGCAAATAGTAACCAAAAGACACCAGGTATAGCTATGTTAGTATCCAATAAAGTTGATTTAAGGCAAAAATTATTATTTGGGAAAAAGTAGGCATTTAATAATAACTCCTACAGTTCTTTGGGAAGATTCAACAAGTCTAAACTTTTTTTTCTTATTGTGCTTAGATGAAAATTTACAGAGCAAATTAGCTTCTCATTAAATAATGAATATACATGTTGTTTTGTGACGTTGGTTGCCAGCCTAGCAACATGTCAATACTCACCTTCTCGACCTCGGAGTCCTCATTCCATTCATCCTGCTTTCCTGTCCCCTCCTGCCTTCTTGTCCTTGCCCCTGGGTTGGTGTGCTCATTTAGTCTCATATGCATGGTTGAGCTATGTGTATTATTGTTTGTTTTATGGGTCTGTCTAACCTTTTGCTGAAGGGTAAACCTCAGGAGTGACTTCAATACTGAGTTAAAAGGGTGTCTGGGGGCCATACTCTTGGGGTTTCTCCAATCTCTGTCAGACCAGTAAGTCTGGTGTCTTTTTGTGAGTTAGAATTTTGTTCTACATTTTTCTCCAGCTCTTGTCGAGGTCCCTCTATTGTGATCCCTGTTAGAGCAGTTGGTGGTGGTAACTGGACACTGTCTAGTTGTACTGGACTCAGTCTGGTGGAGGCTGTGGTAGTTGTGGCCCTTTAGTCCTTTGGACTAATCTTTTCCTTGTGTCTTTGGTTTTCTTCATTCTCCCTTGCTCCAGATGGGGTGGGACCAGTGGAGTATCTTAGATTGCTGCTCAAAAGCTTTTAAGACCCCAGATGCTACTCACCAAAGTAGGAAGTAGAACATTTTCTTTATAAACTATGTTATGCCAATTGAGCTAGATGTCCCCCGAAACCATGGTCCCCACAACCCTCAGCCCAGTAATCCGGTCCCTCAGGGAGTTTGGATGCATCCGTGAAACTTCTGTGATTTTGCCTTGGTCAAGTTGTGCTAACTTCCCCAGTATTGTGTACTGTCTTAACCCTTCATCAAAGTTACCACTTACCTATTGTCTAGTTAGTGATTTCCCCTCCCTACCCCTCCTCTCCCTCATAACCACCAAAGATTGTTCCTTTTTTGGTATAAACCTTTTCATGAGTTTTTATAGTAGTGATCTCACATTTGTCCTTTTGTGACTGACTTATTTCACTCAGCATAATGCCCTCCAGATTAATCCATGGCATGAGATGTTTGGAAGATTCATCATTGTTCTTTATTGTTGTGTAGTATTCCATTGTGTATGTGTACCATAGTTTGTTTATCCCTTCATCTGTTGATGGGCACTTACGTTGTTTCCATCTTTTTGCTATTGTGAATAACACTGCAGTGAACCTGGGTGTATGTATGTCTATTTGTGTGATGACTCTTATTTTTTAGTATATATTCGTTGGAGTGGGATTGCTGGATCATATGGTATTTCTCTTTCTAGCTTTTTAAGGAAGCACCATATCATTTTCCAAAACAGTTGTACCAATTTGCATTCCCACCAGCAGTGCATAAGACTTCCAATCTCCCTGCAGCATCTCCAACACTTGTTATTTTATTTTGATTCATGCCAGTAATGTCGAGGTGAGATGGTATCTGATTGTAGTTTTGATTTTCATTTCTCTAAGGGCTAGTGTTTGCAAGCATTTCCCATGTGTCTGTTAGCTGCCTGAGTGTCTTCTTTGGTGAAGTGTCTGTCCATATCCTTTGCCCAGTTTTTAATTGGATTGTTTCTCTTTTTGTTGTAGAGGACAAGTCTAAACTTTTTGCACCTAATAACACAGTCTCAGAATAACATAAAGCAAATACCAGAGTTTTGAACGGATTCTAAGCAGTTCAGTTATAGCACACAGGAACAAGGCAGGGCTTCAAACCTATTCTAAGTGGTTTAGTCATGGCTGATGGAAACCAGGGCAGCGTATGCACTGCATAGCAACTAAATCTCTGGCACTTTCGATTTTGACCCGAGTAAGAAACAGGCATCGCTTCCCTGCTGAAAGATGGCTGCTGACTGCATGGCTTTGAATGTGTGTCGCTCTCCATGTGTGTTGCTCTCCATGTCCTCTCCTAAAACTGGTTTGAAGCTCTGCCTTGTTTCTGTCAGCCGTGACTGAACCTCGTAGAACCTAGAACTGGTTCGAAGCCCTGGCAAATACTGACGTGATAACAAGGAGAAACTGAAAAATATTTACAATCATAATGAGAAATTTTAATACAACTTTCTTAGTAAGCAACATATCAAGTAGTCAAAAAATACCATTAATGATGTAGAAGATTTGAGCAATGTATTGGTATGATGGGTATATACACATATACATATGTATATATTATATATAAAAAATATATAAAATACATATATTTATCTGTGTCATATAGATATATATATACAAAACTTCCCGCTCAACAATATAGAGTACACATCATTTTCAACATACATGCACAAAATGGAACATATCTAAAAATTCACCTTGTACTAGGCCATAAAGAAAAGTCTCAAAAAATGTCACAGAATTGGCATCACACAGATTAAATTTTTTGACCACAGAGAGGCATTTGTAAGCCTTATGTTGTTGTTGTTAGGTGACATTGAGTTGGTTCTGACTCATAGCGACCTGATGTAGAACAGAATGAAACACTGCCTTCTCCTGTGCCATCCTCACAATGATTGTTACGCTTGAGCCTGTTGCAACCACCAAGTCATCCATCTTGTTGAGGGTCTTTCTCTTTTTTGCTGACAGTCTCCTTTACCAAGCACGATGTCCTTCACCAGGGACTGGTCCCTCTTGATAACATGTCCAAAGTATGTGAGACAGAGTCTCGCCATCCTTACTTCTAAGGAGCGTTCTGGCTGTACTTCTTCAAAGATAGATTTGTTCATTCTTTTGGCAGTCCGTGGTATGTTCAATATTCTTTGTCAGCACCATAATTCAAAGGCATCAATTGTTTTTCGGTCTTCCTTATTCATTGTCCAGCTTTCCCATGCATATGAGGTGATTGAAAACACTGTGGCTTGGGTCAGGCACACCTTAGTCCTAAGTGAAATCTCTGCTTTTTAAGACTTTAAAGAGGTCTTTTGCAGCAGATCTGCCCAATGAAATACATTGTTTGATTTCTTGACTACTGCTTCCATGGGTGTTGATTGTTCATCCAAGTAAAATGAAATCCTTGACAACTTCAGTATTTTCTCCATTTGTCATGATGTTGCTTATTGTTCCAGTTGTGACAATTTTTGTTTTCCTTATGTTGAGGGATAATCCATACTGAAGGCTGTGGTCTTTGATCTTCATCAGCAAGTGCTTCAAGTCCTCTTCATTTTGAGCAGGCAAAGTTGTGTCCTCTGTTGTTAATGAGTCTTCCTCCGATCTGGATGCCCCATTCTTCTTCATATACTACAGCTTTTCGGATTATGTGCTCAGCATACAGATTGAATAGGTATGATGAAATGATACAACCCTGACACACACCTTTCCTGATTTTAAACCACGCAATGTATCCCCTTGTTCTGTCTGAACGACTGCCTCTTGGTCTGTGTACAGGTTCCGCACGAGCACAATTAAGTGTTCTGGAATTCTCATTCTTTGCAGTGTTATTCATAATTTTGTTATGATCCACGCAGTTGAATGCCTTCGCATAGTCAATAAAGGACAGGTAAACATCTTTCTGGTATTCTCTGCTTTCAGCCAGGATCCATCTGACATCAGCAATGATATCCCTTATTCCTTGTCCTCTTCTGAATCTGGCTTGAATTTTTGGCAGTTCTCCATCAGTGTACTGCTGCAACCGATTTTGATGATCTTCAGCAAAATTTTACTTGTGTGTGATATTTAATGGTATTGTTTGATAATTTTCGCATTTGGTTGGATCACCTTTCTTTGGAATGGGCACAAATATGGATCTCTTCCAGTCGGTTGGCCAGATAGCTGTCTTCCAAATTTCTTAGCATAGAGAAGTGAGTACTTTCAGTGCTGCATCCACTTGTTGAAACATCTCAATTGGTATTCCATCAATTTCTGGAGACTTGTTTTTGCCAGTGTCTTCAGTGCAGCTTGGACTTTTTCCTTCATACCATTATATTGCACTACAAATATTATGTTATATTGCGTTGTATTGCATTCTACTAGAATAATGGAAGACTAAAAATAATTGTTCAGTTTAAGTCAGAGGAAAGAACAATAAACCTCAAGGAAATGTTGTTAGGTGCTGTTAGGTGTTAGGTGGTGTTAGTCGATTTTGACTCCTAGCAACCCCATGTGATAGAGTAGAACTGTCCTATATGGTTTTCTAGGTTGTAATCTTTACAGGAGCAGATTGCCAGATCTTTCTCTGGTGGAGCCACTGAGTGGGTTTGAACTGCCAACTTTTTGGTTAGCAGCTGAGTGCTTAACCATTGCACCACCAGAGCTCATTTACCAAAGAAAATAGAAGAAAGGAAATAATAAAGATAAGACTAGAATCAATGAAGTAGAAAAAAGAGCTATAATCAATAGAACTGCCAAAACCAAAATTTGATTCTTCATAAGGAACAATAAAATACACAGATTCCATGACAAACCCCCCATCAGCACAAACGAATGATATTAGATATGAAAAGGAAGACAGAGGTACAGCTGTAGCAGAGATTAGAAAGAGTGACACTTTCCAGTATTTTAGGAAACTCGTATGAAATGGGCATCTTTCTATAAAGATAAAATGTAGCATGACTAAGGAAGAAATCAAAAACCTGAAGAGATATATAATACTAAAAATTTGATCAGTGGTTTCAGATACGTTTTTCTCTTTTGGTTTATTGATGTAATTTACCTCATGAACAGATGGAAACAGAAAAAGGAAACGTGTTCATTCCCTCTCTCTTCCCCTCCCTCACTCCTTCTCCTCCCTCCCTCTACTTCCCTCCCTCCCTCAACAAACCGAGACTGTCAGATAGAGGATTGTGATGGTTAAGGTTGTGTGTCAACTTGGCTGGGCCGTGACTCTCAGTGGTTTGGCAGTTATGTAATGATGTACTCATCCCCCATGATGTGATCTGATGTGATCAGCCAATCAGTAATTAGGGGAGTTTTCTCAGGGGTTTGGCCTGCATCCAATATATATGGACGTTCTGGTAAATCTCACCGACTTTTGCCACTCTGGACCCTGCATCCATCCCAGCATCATCTGATCTCTGTTTCTTGGGACTTGAGTTGGTAGCCTGCTGTATTGCCTACTTATCTTGGGATTCATCGGCCTCCGCAGCCTATGAGCCGGCAGCCTGCTGTCTGACCTGTCCGTCTTGGATTCATCAGCACCTACAGCTACGTGAGTCAAGAGAAGCCTCCACAAGTCAAGAGAAGCCTCCACAAGTAAAGAGAAGCCTCCAGCCTGACGCCTGACCCATGGACTTGGGACTTGCCAGCCTCTACAACTGTGTGAGCCATTTCCTTGAGATAAATCTCTTTCTTTCTCTCTCTCCATCCCTCTCCCTCTATCTCTCTATGTGTATGTAAATATATACATATATTTACATATATATATACACACACACACATATATATATATATATATAGTTGTTGTTGTTATTGTCTGCCGTCAAGTCAATTCTGACTTATAGTGACCCTGTAGGCCAGAGTAGAACTGCCCCACAGGGTTTCCAAGGAGTGGCTGGTGGATTCAAACTGACAACCATTTTGGTTAGCAGCTTGAGCTCTTAACTACTTGCCACCAGAGCTCTATAAATATATATATGGATATATATTTATATACCCGTAAACCCATTGCTGTCAAGTCAATTCTGACTCATAGCGATCTTATAGGACAGAGTAGAAGTTCCCCATAGGGCTTCCAGGGAGCGGCTGGTGGATTCTAACTGCCGACCTTTTGGTTAGCAGCCGAGCTCTTAACCACTGAGCTCTTAACCATTGTGGTCTCTCTCTCTGTCTCTCTCTCTATATATATATATAAAATCTTCACTGGTTTTGCTTCCCTAAAGAACCCAGCCTAAGACATTTGTTATTGAGAGTGGTCCTAGAAACAGAATTGTAAGGATGAGTTTTCTAAATTGTTTCTCAAGTCTGGTTAGTCTTAAATATGTTGATGATTCTGCTTCCAGTAGTAGAGAGGGTACTGCTAATCCATAGTGTGAGGTAGCAATAGAAACACAAAATATCACCACCAATAGATCAAGTATTGGTAAGAAGTAAGGTTGTGGGTGACTGCATGTTTGACATTTTTCTACGATTTTGTCAGAACGAGAAGTATAAACTAGCTGGTTGGTTGGTCCTGTTTTCACTAGACAAAGTGGTGAAACAAAGAGATAAGCTCAGGGCTTCAGGGTCACAGCTCAAGCACTGAATGAAAGAACTCAAAGTTGTCACTTGTGCCCTGAAAGAAAGCCTTATTTCTTGTAGTAACAGAGCCACTATTGCTGAAAACCAAACCAAGAGTCTTATCATAAGAGTGGCTGAATTACAACACCAGCTGAATTCCCAACCTTGAATGGTGTCTGAAGTTAAAGTGAGGGCATTGATTGGGAAGATTGGGATCCTGAAACTTGTGATGGTGACATATGGGCAGATAATCAGGAAACTGGGGACACTGAGCCTCTACATTCTGTTGAATTACTCCTGCAAACAGAACCAGCCCTCTCACTCCCATCTGAAGAAATTACTTCATCTTTGTCTGCTAAGCCATCCTCCCCAGTAAAACTATTAGTACCTCCACCCCCATTAACCCAGCTGTGTGTGAAGAGTGCTTTGTCTGAGTCATTGCCTGGGGCATCGCCTGAGGAAGATGCCTTACGAAACCTTGCTGAATGTTCTCAGAACACATCCCCACCACTAATTTTTGCTTCTAAATCTATAACTAGACTTAAGTTCCAGCGAGCCCCAAAAGGTAAAGTATAAAGTGTGACCCAGGAGGAGGTATGCTACACTCCAAAAGAACTGCTTCACTTTTCTAATATATACAAATGGAAGCCTGGGGAATATGTGTGGGAATGGTTATTAAGGGTGTGGAATAATGGTGCGAGGACATAAAGTTGGGTAAGTCTGACTTTATTGATATGGACCCACTAAGCACAGACCCTTTGTTCAATATTTCAGCTCGAGAAGTTAGGAAAGGATCAAATAGTTTATTTGATTGGTTCACTGAAGCATGGATTATGCGGTGGCCTACATTAAATCGAGTTGAAGTGCCAGACCTGCCTGGGTATACTGTAGAAGAAGATATCCAAAGGCTTAGGGAAATTGGCATGCTAGAGTGGATTGATCAGGTTAGACTCAAGACCCACACGTGGAGTGCCCAGAGGACACAGCTTTTACCACAATGGTGAGGAACAAAGTTGTGAAGGGAGCCCCAGCATCCTTGAAGACTATTTTACTATTTTATGTAAATCGGATTTGACAATATGAACTGCCATAATTGAATTAAGACACCTAAATACATTGGGGCTGATTGGACCCAGTGGTGGTAGGGGCCAAGTGGTAGCACTCAATCATCAAAGACAAGGTGGGCGTGGTTACTGTAACAGACAGCAGAGTCAAACCAGTAATCGGAATAGCCTGACTGGAATGAACTTAAGGTGTTGGCTACTTAGTCATGTTGTCCCTAGGAGTGAAATAGATGGGAAATATACTAAATACTTTACTTGCATAAGTGGAAGAATTGTAGTTCAAATGAATGGCGGTCTAACTCAAATCGCCAGAATAGAGTGTCATGGCCCCTCAATCAAATCCCAGATTTGAGCAAGTTTACAGACCCACAACCCCTTGAATGAAAGAAAGGGAGGCTGGGTCCACTTGAGGAAGGACCACACTGCGCTGCCAAAAATTTATACTGTTAATCTTTCTTCCAGCCTTCCCCAAAGGTATCTATGGCCTTTTACGAGAGTGAATGTTCATTGTTGTTGTTGTTAGGTGCCATTGAGTTGGTTCTGACTCATAGCAACTGTCTTAGGCTGGATTCTCTAGAGAAGCAAAATCAGTAAAGTGTGTATATATATATATATGTGTGTACATATATATATATATATATATATATATAGAGAGAGAGAGAGAGAGATTTATATCAAGGAAATGGCCCATGTGATTGTAGAGGCTGTAATGTCCTAAGTCCATGGGTCAAGAAAGAGGCTTCTCCTGATTCACATAGCCACAGAGGCTGGCGAACCCTAGATCAGCAGCTTGGAGAGCAGGTCTGTTGCTCACAGGCTGTGAAGATCGACAGATCCCAAGATCAGCAGGCAAGACCACAGGTAAGCTGCTGGCTTGAGTTCCAGGAACTGGAAGTCAGATAAACAGGAGCCTGCTGCAGAATCCAGAACAAGCAAAAGCCCCACAACCCTGCCTCAACATCTGCCCACACTCAATGCAGGCCACATGCCCAAGGAAACTCCCCTTCAACTGATTGGCTATTCACAGCAGATCCCATTATGGGGGTGATCACGTATCAGATCTCAGCAGGGAAGTGATCACAACATTATATGATTGCCAAAACACTGAGAATCATGGTCCAGCCAGGTTGACACAAAATCTTAACCATCACAGCAACCCTATGTACAACAGAACAAAACACTGCCTCATCCTGCACCATCCTCACAGTCGTTGCTGTATTTGAGCACATTGTTGCAGCCATTTTGTCATTCCATCTGGTTGAGGGTCTTCCTCTTTTTTGCTGACCCTCTACCAAGCATAATGTTCTTCTCCAGGGACTGATCCCTTCTGATAACGTGTCCAAAGTATACGAGATGAAGTCTCACCATCCTCACTTCTCAGGAGCATTCTGGCTGTACTTCTTCCAAGACAGATTTGTTCATTCTTCTGGCAGTCCATGCTATATTTGATATTCTTCACCAACACCATATTTCAAAGGCACCAGTTCTTCAGCCTTCCTTATTCATTGTCCAGCTTTCGCATGCATACGAGGCAATTGAAAGTACCATTGCTTGAATCAGATGTGCCTTAGTCCTCAAAGTGATGTCTTTGCTTTTTAAGACTTTAAAGAGATCTCTTGCAGTGGATTTTCCCAATGAAGTACATTGTTTGATTTCTTGACTGCTGCTTCAATGGGTGTTGATTGTGGATCCAAGTTAAATGAAATCCTTGACAACTTCAGTATTTCCTCTGTTTATCATGATGTTGCTTATTGGTCCTGTTGTGAGGGTTTTTGTTTTCTTTTTGTTGAGTTGTAATCCAAACTGAAGACTGTGGTCTTTGATCTTCATCAGTAAGTGCCTCAAGTCCTGTTCACTTTCAGCAAGCAAGGTTGTGTCATCTGCATATCACAGGTTGTTAATGAGTTTTCTTCTAGTCTTGATGACTGTTCATTGGGGAAAAGGAAATAATCAGACTTTCTGGGGACTACTGGATACTGGCTCTGAACTGACACTAATTCCAGAAGATCCAAAATGTCATTGTTGCCTACCAGTCACAATGGGGGGTATATGGAGATTATGTTACTAATAGAGAGAGTCTTAGCTCAAGTTTATCTCACAGTGGGTCCAGTGGTTACCCAATTATCCTTTAGTGATTTTCCATATTCCAGAATGCATAATTGGAATAGATATACCCAGTAACTGACAGAACTCCATATTGGATCCCTTACAGTTGGCATAAGGGCTGTTATGGTAGGAAAGGCCAAGGGGAAGCCATTAGGACTTCCCTACCTAGGAAAATAGTAAACCAGAAGCGATACAGCATTCCAGGAGGGATTGCAGAGATTACTGCTACCATGAAGGACTTAAAGGATGCCGGGGTGATGATTCCTACCACATCCCCATTCTACTTGCCTATTTTGCCTGTGCAAAAAAAATCAGATGGATCTTGGAGAATGAGAATGAATTATCATAAACTTAATCAGGTGGTGGCATCAATTGCAGCTGCTATTCCAGATATGGTTTCACTGCTTCAGCAAATTAATACATCTCCTAGTGCCTAATATACAGCTATTGATCTGGCCAGTACCTTTTTCTCAATTCTGGTTTTGAAGGATCACCAGAAGAAGTTTGCCTTCAACTGGCAAAGCCACAATACACCTTCACTGCCTTACCTCAGGGGTATATCAACACTTCATCCTTGTGTCATAGTTTAGTCCGTAAGAATATTGATCGCCGTTCCCTTCCACAAGACATCACAGTGGTCCATTACATTGATGATATTATGCTGATTGGACCTAGTAAGGAAGAAGTATCAATGACTTTGAACTTATTGGTAAGACATTTGTGTGCTAGAGGGTTGGAAATTAATCCAACAAAAATTCAGGCTCCTTCCACCTCAGTGAAATTCCTATGAGTCCACTGGTGGTGTGGGGCATGTTGAGATACTCCTTCTAAAGTGAAGGATAAGATGTTACATCTGGCCCTTCCTACAACTAAGAAGGAGGCACAATGCCTGGTGGGCCTCTTTGGATTTTGGAAGCAACATTAGTCATCATTTAGGTGTGCTATTCTAGCCTGTTTATGAAGTGACTGGAAAAGCTGCTACTTTTAAGTGGGGCCCTGAACAAGAGAAGGCTCTGCAGCAGGTTCAGGCTGCTGTGCAAACTGCTCTGGCACTTTGGTCATGTGATTTAGCTGATCCAGTGGTGCTTGAAGTGTCAGTGGCAGATAGAGAAGCTGTTTGGAGTCTTCGGCAGACCCCTATTCATGAATCACAGCACAGACCCATTGAACTGGAAAAATATCACCTGGCCACTTTAGGCTCCTCATGCCTCTAGATCAACAGGCAAAGAAGGATTTACCATATTGGCTGGTGTGATTGACTGTGACTACCAAGGGGAAATTGGATTGATATTGCATAATAAAGATAAAAAAAAGTATATCTGGAATACAGGAGGTCCTTTAGGGCATCTCTTAGTACTACCATGACCTGTGATTAAAGTCAATGGAAAACTATAGCAACCCAATTCTGACATGACTACTAATGATCCAGACCCCTCAGGAATAAAGATTTGGGTCACCCCACCAGACAAAGAACCACCACCCTCTGAGGTGCTTACTGAGAGCAAAGGGAATACGGGATAGGTGGTGGAAGAAGGTAGTTCTAAATACCAGTTACAACCATGTGACCAGTTGCAGAAAGGAGGACTGTAATTATTATGAGTATTCATCCTTTTATGTGTGCATCAAATATTTTTGTTTCCTTCACTTATAAAATATGTCAGTGAAGTTAGTGTGCTTTCAGCTGTAGGTATGTTAGTTGTATCATATTGGGCGCAAGAATGATTTTGCAATTGTCTTCTAGATTGTATATGGTTTAAGCAGATGTGTACAGGTGCCAAGTTGACAAGGGGTGATGATTAAGGTTGTGTGTCAACTTGACTGGGCCATGATTCTGAGTGGTTTGGCAGTTATCTGATAGTGTAGTTTGACAGTTATATAATTATGTAATTTGGTAGTTATATAATGATATAGTCACCCTCCATGATGTGATCTGATGTGATCAGCCCATTACTTATTAGGGGAGTTTTCTCGGGTGTGGCCTGCATCCAGTGTATATGGACATTCTGGTAAAGCTCACTGGCTTTTGTCACTCAGGATACTGCATCCATCTCATCATCATGTAACCTCTGGTTCTTGGAACTTGAGCCAGTGGCCTGCCATATTGCCTGCCGATCTTGAGATTCATCGGCCTTCGCAGCCTGTGAGCCAGCAGCCTGCTGTTTTACCTGCTGATCTTGTACTTGTTAGCCTCCACAGCCTGTGAGCCAGCAGCCTGCCATCTGACCTACCAATCTGGGTTCCTCAGCCCCTGCAGCTACAGGAGTTAGGAGAAGCCTCCAGCCTGATGCTTGAACCATGGAGTTGGGACTTGCCAGTCTCTACAACTGCGTCAGCCATTTCCTTGGGATAAGTCTCTCTCTTTCTCTATATATACACACACACACACATATATATATATATACACACAAACACACACACTTTACTGGTTTTGCTTCTGTAGAGAACCCAGCCTAAGACAAAGATCAATATACAAAAATCAATTTCATTTCTATACATCAGTCATATATAAATAAAAAAATATATATCACTTAGAAAGCAAGGCTGTGACGCTACTCAGTTACCACCTGGTGCTAGGGACCCTTCCCTGATCAGTAATCCTTCCTACTTGTGTACAGAGACCATTACTTGTGCATCTTTATGCCTGACCTCTTACTCATTATCACCAAAGTTACTTCCTCAGTTGTTTTATTTAATAGTTTTCTGAATAAGAGAAGAAAAAAAATTAAATCAAATTTCTGAAATGTCTTCAGCTCTTCATAGTGGTTCATGATTTTCTCCAGTATCCTTAGGTGGTGCATATAGTTAAACACTTGGCTGCTAACAGAAAGATTTGTGGTTCTAACTCACCCAAAGACACCTAGAAGAAAGAACTGACAACCTTCTGCTTCTGAAATGTCACAGCCATGAAAACCCTATGGAGCACAGTTGTACTCTGCACCACATGGGAATCGACTCAGTGGCAACTGGTACTGGTATGAGTTTCTTAGAACACTCTTAAGGAGGGGAGGGTATAATTGCTGAGGTAAAATTTTTATTCCTGGAGGCAGAAGACACTTCCCGGTTCTGTGCAGTATGGTAGCCATTTGTCCGTGTAGCCACTGAGCACTTGAATGTGGAATTGAGATGTACTGTTTATGTGTAAAACACCTACTAGATTGGAAGACTTAGTTCAGAAGAATGTGGATATCTTCTTACTAGAAGACCAGACTTAATGGTCTGACTGAGACTGGAGGTGCCCCAGAAAGCATGGCCCCTGGACTCTCTATCAGCCCAGAGAACTAAAACAATTTCCGAGGCCAACCTTCAGACAGAGATTGGACTGGACTGTGGGAGATAAAGTGATACTCATGAAGATTGTGCCTCTTAGTCAAGTAGATACAAAAGACCAAAGGGGCAGCTTCGGTCCAGAGGTGAGATGGGAAGGCAGAGAGTGTGAGGAGCTGGTTGAATGGTCATGGGGAATCGGGTGGAAAGGAGGAGTGTGCTGTCACAGAATGGGGTGAGCAATTAGGGTCTCAACAATGTACATATAAAAATTTTGTATGGGAGACTAACTTGAAAAGTAAACTTCATTTAATTACAACAATAAAAAAATAAAAAGAATGTGGATATCTCATTAATAACTTTTATGTTGATTACATATTGCAGTGATAATATTTTTGATATACTGATTTGAATAAAATATATTATTAAAATTAATTTCAATTTTTATTTCACTTTTTTAATGTGAATACTAGAAGAGTTAAAGTTACCTGTATGGCTTGCATTTGTACCTCACGTCATATTTCTCGTGAATAGCACTGTGCTAGGTTTTCTCATTCCTTGCTGTGTGAATTTGGGTTTGTGCTTCATTTTCTCTCAGTTTTCTGCTGTGTAAAATAGGAGTGATAAGTTACGTATCTTAGATAGTTGCGAGCATCGAGCGGGGAAATCCATTCCCCCAAATGAGTCTTTAGAAAGGGTAAAGCCTTATACCTGCGCTGAATGTTTTTGGTTTCTTATTTGCTAGTCCGCTTTTGTTCTGGAGCACTGCACACTCCCAGAAATAGAAAATGGAGCTTGGAGGAAGTTGATCACATTGCTGGCATCTTACCTGTCCTATGGATAGGTGCCAGAAGTCGGGACCAGCTTCTAGGCAGGATTTGCCTTCTGCATGGACCTCTCCTTTTGGAGAAGATTCTGGGTGCTCTTCTCTCTTTAATCATGCCACGGAGGTGCAGGGCTGAAAACTGATTATGCAGGCTGAAGCCCTGCAGAGCTCTTAGAATCGATGGGAAAAACTATGATTGTTCTGTCAACTGAAATTTTTTTTTTTTGAGTCAAATTGTTAAAAGTTTTCTTATTGATTGTAAATGTATAGTAAAATGAAAAAAAAAATTTATTTGGTATGGTCATTTAAAACATTAGAAATATTGAGAAGTAAAGTGTTTCACTTCTTTGTAAAAAAGCCTTATCTAGAGTAGTTTGAATATGCTGGCGTTCTTTTTCTCATCCTGTAACTGCGATATGGAGTGAGCATCTTTTCTGTGTCGTGGCAAATTGTTATACTCTTTTCCAATTGGGATCAGCTTCCAACGCTTTATCGTTTGTACTTTCAATGTTGTGAAATATCTCCAAGAGTTCCTTTAATGTGAAGTGTTCCAGTGGCATCACTTCCTCTGGGACATCTTCATCCTTTTTATCACAACCACTTTCTTCATGGATGTTGATAAACTTATCTTTACTGGGTTCCTCCGGCTGCGTATCTAGGCTTCCCATCAGACATCCTCGTGGTCAGCTGTTTCTTGTATGACTCCATTTACATTCTATTCAAATTTTGTTTCCAGAATTGTTCCTTCTGATTTCTTTGCTGCATTTTCATCTTTGTTGGTCAGTCCCTTCTCTTGATGATTCATTTTTGTAAAATGGCATATAGGTGTGTCACTGGGAGATAAAGAGGCAACATAGTGACATGCTTTACTCTGTGTTGAATTACTGATGTACAGTGACCAGTCATGACACACTTTGGAAAAAAACGATGTGTTGGTCACTGATCATGGTACACATTGTTATTTATGTAGTGAGGTGTAGACCGAAGACCTAGCAGCGAAGTTTGTACTTTCAGCATTTACTCATAGTTAATATACCATGGTAACTGAAGTTTGCACTGTATTATTGGGGGCACCAGTGTTATTTAACTAAACCATGGCAACTGAAATTTCTGTGTATCAGGACTGTGCAAAGTGAAGACTGCCTGTCCTTGGCATGCTCAGAAGGTTGTTCTGAGGTTTGGAGGTTCTTGTTAGTTGTTTGTTGCCGTTGAGTTGATTCCAACTCGTGCCGACCCCATGTGTGCAGAGTAGAACTTCTCCGTAGGGTTTTCAAGGCTGTGACCTTTTGGAAGCAGATCACCTGGCCTTTCCTCCAAGGTGCCTCTGGATCGGTTCAAACCACCAACCTTTCAGTTAACAGTTGAGCATTAACCGTTGGTGCCACCCGGAGACTCCTGTTCTTTGGAGGAGAGACACACAAACCCCTCCTGTCTTTGTCTCTTGGTTCTTAATCGATCTGAGAAGCTACTTTTCCTATTTGTTGTCCTTGGATATTGGGTTCTGGACATTCCATGTGTGCAGGGGAGTGGGGGAACCATTCATTAAGTCATTCAACAGCTACGTGTTCAGGGTCTGTTCCGTGCTGGGCACAGTGCTAGGCTCTGGCATGTCGGCTGGCAGAAAGTGCCTTAAATGCTCTCATTTTTGTTTTTTGGCAGCTAACTTTCCAGCATATTTTCCAAACCACTGTTTATACTATTTGCACAAGGTTTTAAAGTTACTTCTCACTTGCACAAGTTTCCAGTATCTTGACTGCTTGATACTGTCAGGAGCATCAGATTCCTGAGATGGGGATACAGTCTGCATCTTCGCATGCCAAACAGGACAGTCCCTGTTCTAATAGAACAATTAACTAATGGACACAGTCTAAATTTGCATAGTTGCTGATTAATTATTCAAAGCATGTTTCATCAGAACCAGGACATTTCTTAGCATTTTCTTTCTTCAGTGTGTTTAATTGGCCTGGGAATTATGGATACTATGATCTAAAAAGGAGCCCGGGTGGTACAGTATTAAGCACTCAGCTGCTAACTGAAAGGTCGATGGTTTGAACCCACCAGCTGCCCTGCGGGAGAAAGATGTGGCAGTCTACTTCTGTAAAGATTTACAGCCTTGGAAACTCTGTGGAGCAGTTTTGCTCTGTCCTGTAGGGTCACTGAGTCAGAATCAACTCGACGGCCACGGGTTTGGTTTGGTTCGGTTCGGTTTATGCTGCAAAAGGTGTGTGTTATAGTATATTTATAATCAAATGTCTTTGCTAAGAGGGTTGCATTTCACTGAAAAATTACTTCAGCCGGAAGGGAGGTGTGGCAGGAAGGGAGAGGCTCATGATTTTAGACTTTTTTTAAATTTTTTATTATTAATCCTATGAGATTCTTTGCCATTAAATACATGAAGTAGTTTTCGGCAAATAATATGTTTTCCTGAGAAATCCAGGGCCTTTGTATAAAAGATCTCTCTGGCTCCCTGTGGCGAAGGGAATGAAATGTTCATTGAGCCAGGCGTTCCAGGGAGTTCATGTAGCATCATACACTGTCTTCACAATGGCCTTACGGGATAGGAACCATTACCCGCATTTATAGAGCTGAGGAACATGAGGTCTAGACAGAAAAGTTAACATGCCCAAAATCTTACATCTACTCAGTGGTAGAGCTGAATTTTGATCTTTTAGTTGTATGGTTTCCTTTCATTTTTCTATAAAGAAATGATTGCAGATGCCTGGCATACCAGCCATCGTTCTCTCTTTCTGGTCCCATTACAGACATCACTAATTGATATCTTATGTATTCTCCTGCCTTATGCAGAGCTGCTGCCCATGAAGATGCTTCATGGTGCTCAGATGGAAAATCCATCTCACCCTCTAAGTGAGAGGTAGTGTGCACACAGAGATTTTAGGATGTCTGGACTCAGGAGGCGTTGGTTCAGCTGCTGGTGGGCAGCTTTCAGGCCAGTTTGGCTACTTACTGCTATTGGCTCAGAGGGCCCCCCCCCCTTCTGGAATTCTCACTGGTCCCACTATTTCACTATTTCTATATTAGGGATAGGAAGAGAGAGCTAAAGCATTCCCTGTGGAATAAGCCACAGAGACGGAAGGAAAACAAGAACTTGTAAATTTAAATTCTGTGTAGCCAATGTCTTGGTTTGGGTTTCTTCAAAAGCAGACCCTAAAACAAGGACTTGGGTGCAAGGAGGTGATCCCAAGAGAGGGAACGACGTAAGTGAGACGAAGTAATGGAAAAAGCCAATTAAAGGTACATTCCTAGTCAGAATATTGCAATGGGCAACCAGAGCTCAACCCTACTGGGGACCTCTGAGCAACAGTTTAGAACATGCCTCAGGATTGTCCCACAAAAAGGGCAAGGAAGCTGGACTATTTATTCACAGTCCAGCCCCCTACTGGTTGAGGTCATATCGCTCCGCTCCCCCAGAATTGAATCTTCCACACTTCTCAGTTGCTTCTGTGCTGGTTAACCTCCCCTGGATTGGAGAAAGCTCACAGCAGAGAACCTGGGAGTTTGGGGCACTGATTGCAAAGCTCAGCAGGAAGCTGTATCAGGGCTGCGGGGCTGCTCCTAGGTGGGCCAAGAGGGGGTGTGTGGGGCTTCCCCAGGGCCCACTCTAGCTGGCTTCTGCCAGGTGGTTTTCCCAGGTGACAGGCAGGGTGGTAATCTGACCCCACTCTCTTCGAGAAAGTCACCCGGGTTCTTTCTATTCCGAACGCTTAATGCCATGTGATGTATAGACCCCAAATGGCCTTCCCCTGTTACCAGGCTACATTCTTAGTGGTTGAAGCCCAGCTGCGGGGATTGAAATTTATGGTGGTGGTTGACTCCATCAAAGAAAACACAGAGTGTCGTGCGTAGCTTCTAATAAATTCCTCGTTATCTTTTACAGCCATCTTGAGCAAGCGTTGTTCTTCTTGACACAGCAGGCCGTGTCAGCCAGAGTGAGTGTTACCCCAGACAACCATATACTGGCGACTAAAGAGGTGCCGGGCCAAAATAACTGGCTTTGGAATGGAGCCCAGTAGTGTTTCAACAGTGGAAGGGGGCAGATAGGAGACAGGTGAACTCAGGTGACCTTTGCGCCTGGCAGATCTTTAGCTCTGGGGGTTTTAGTAGTTGCTGTAGCAGAATCTTTGCAACCAAAACTTGGAGCAAGAAGAAAAAGCAGTGGCCGTGACAGGGTAACAATATACTTGCGGCAATGGGTGCTAATTAACCCAGATGGCTGATTTTAATCATTGCCATCATCTCTTGGAATCAGCTAACTGACAGAGCGGTTTAGTTTCATCTTTTCCAATAAATGGATATTCAATAGCTGTTCTCTTTTCCCTTCCTACCTCTCTCCTCTTTCAGCTTAAAAACAAAACAACAGAAACCCTAAAATGGAATGGGAGGCACATTATCCAGACCAAGCCCTTCCAGTTCCCCAGGAGTTGTTCTGGAGCACCCACTGGGTGTGGTTTTGCCTCACCGGAGGCATGAACTTGGCAGAGAACGACTCCACAGATCTCCTAGGGGCATGGCGAGGACACTATCCTTCTCCTCTCATTCATTCAATAATTTTTTATTCAGCCCCCTCTATGAGCTTCTTTGGATCCTTCTTAGAGCCTCCAGTGTGGGGAGAAGGGTCAACAGATACTTAGAATTCATGTGTGTTCTGTCTGTTACATTCTAATGAGATACACAGAAGTGATGGTACTTGACTTCACAATCCCATGGTAGGCGCTGAGTGTGCATTTAAACTTATACAATTGTGTAATAGGTGCTTTGCCTCCTGGAGTGAAGCAAGGCCATGTGGAAACATCTGGAGCAGTTCCTGGATGTCCTGTCTTCCCAAAAGATTGGGTAATGGTGCTGGTCCTAATGTACCTTCAGGCAGCAGACAACAATGGGCTTGTTTACAGAAGGCATCCAGGCATTTGCCCCACGGTGCACGAGCTCATCTGCCCTTTTCTAGAGGAGTTGATGGGGAGGGGACAGACCTAAAGCTTCACATCCTTGGGGTCAGTTGTGATACCACAGGACAGGTGACATACATGAAATTTCAACCAGTGACCAGCATGTTGAGTGTAAATGATCTGCCACTGCCGGTTGTGGGAGTCACTCATTTTTAAGGCATTTTCTGTTCAGGAGAGGCATGAACTTGTTTCAGACTCCAGGCCTGATGAAGGCTTGCATGGCACACACTAACGATTCTCTTGCAAAGCATCACCCGGGCACAGCTCCACTGCTACCCTCGGGTCCTGAACTCTTGTGAGCAATAAAGTTGGAAAGTTCTAGACTTCCTCTAGCCTGATGCCACGTGGTCTGGCATTCACTTCTTCCTGCATTGTTTCATGGGCGTTAATTCTGAATCATCAGCTTCTTGACTTGTAGAACCATGTCTTATACACCCTGTGTCCTTCCAAGTTCTTGGCATAGGTTTGACCAGCAAGGAGCTGTGTGAGCCATGCGTCTCTGCCTGTCATTCACCAGGCTCCCCATCAGGATCCTCAGGCCACAGGGCTCTCACTGATGACCGACTGGTCCAGCCCATGCCGACAGGGAAGGAGCTAGGAGACGTGTATGAAGTGCCTGTCCTCGGAGAACTTGTAGAGTGGATGGAGAAAGGAGACATTCTCATGTGAGAGAAAAAGAAGATAAGTTCCAACATTCTAGAATTAAATGTGAACAGGAGCATTGCTCAGAAGAGGGAGGGCAAAGAAGAAAAGGGGCCGTAATGCAGAGAGGGGGGTGTTACAGAAAAGGAGGGTCACATGCTGACCGCAGCTCCAGGCATGGCAGGAATGTGGCATAACGGGAGACAAAGTGCTGCTTGGTAAGCCAGGGGCCTCCCCAACCCTCCTGTGGCTGGGTCCATGTGCCCACCCCGTCTCTATGCCAGGGGTGCAACTAGTGCCTACACGGGCCAGGCAGGTAATGCAGGTGAGAGAAGAGCGCCTGGGGGACAGTAGAGAGTGGTGGGGGCTGCACAGGCCAGACAGGTAATGCAGGTGAGAAAAGAGCACCTGGGATGAGACGGTAGAGAGTGGTGGGGGCTGTGAGGGCCAGTTAGGTACTGCAGGTGAGAGGAGAGCACCTGGGGTGAGACAGTAGAGGGCGTCGGGGGCGGGGAAGCACAGGGGCCCTTTCCCCACCCAGACTGGGTACTTGCTCTCCTTAGTGCCTATGTGGCAGGGACTCAGGTCCATGTTGCCAATTCTTCTGGTGTTTTAAGAGAAGCTGGAAATTTGGCTTTTTATATGAAATTAGGCAACTCTTACAGCACTGTATGAACCAAACTCAGCATGTCTGTACCCACCTGGGCCAGGTGTGCCCTCCGGCCTGTCTGTCCCCCCATGCTCCTGCAGGGGGCACAGCGGCCGGGTACCACCCCTCCTGACTCTGCATCTGGGCCTGGCTGCCCCTGTGCGGCCCCCCAGGTGCTCCAGAGGTTCTGGTTTGTTTGTAAGCAGGCTAGGGGAGCCCTACTTTGTCTTCGGTGAGATTTCACCTGCGGGGAGCTGCCTTTCCCATCTTCAATTGGCTGCTTGCTGTCTTGGGCTGGGGTTTCTAAGAAAGTGTCCCAGGCAGCCGGGGGTGGGTGGGATGGGTGGGTAGGGAAGGGGGACACAGTTTTGAGGATGAAAGCAGTGAATCCAAGCGTTGTGGAGTCTGCCATTTTTCAGCAACGAACTCAGCAGCTTTCCTTCCAGTTTAATAAATCCAGACCCTCGTGGCTTGTACAAGCGTGATGACAGGTAATAATAACTCATAAGCAAAAGGAAGAACGTTTTTTGTCTTTCTGACTCATGGCACTAGCATGGGAAATCTAGGCAGGGGTGGCCACAAGTGTTCCCTGGGGCTCGGAGGTGCGGTTCCTGACATACAGGCCTGGGCGGGAGGCCTGTGGGGTCTCCTGAGGCGGTGGGAACTCACAGGGAGGGAGTGGGGCTACCTTGGTGTTCTAGGCTTACCTCAAGGGGCAGCATGGTGGCCAGAGCCTGGATTCTGGAGCCAGGCAGCCTGGGTTCAAGTACTATCTGTGCAGCTCTGTGGCCTTGAGTAAGTTACTTAACCTCTCTGTGCTGTATTTTTTTCATCTTTAAATGTTGATGATAATGATAATACCTCCCACATAGGGTCATTGGAATTAAACCTACTTAGGAGAATATGTGGTGCATCATCATTGCCGTATACGTGCTCACTGTTAGCATTATTGTACTACATACAGAAGACAGGATGTATCTGCCCTTTCTCCTAGTAGTAAATGCCTTTGATTCACTGGGTGGGGATCAAGGAGACAACATTATTTGCAAGGGATAGAAGTTCATGGACTCTCATTAATAAAGCAGACCTTCACTACACAGGTGTGCTGCATCTCATCTCCATAGGCTACCCTGTGAAGTAGGTATCATCCCTGCTGTCATGGGCTATTGGGGAAGCTGAGTGACATGTTCATCGTGAGCCATCGGTTTAACATTGCCTGCTGTTGGGAGTCAGCTTGTCCAGATCACTGGGAGAGGCTTTCTTTAGGGTGGTTTTGGCTGGGATGCCCCACCCTTCTCCCAATGCACCCATGTCCTGGCTGGGGTAATGGAGAGTGACTGCTAATGAGTGTAAGATGTTTTGGGGGTGATGAAAATGTTCTCAGATTAGGTTGCAGTTGTATTGCACAGCACTGTGAATACTGTATACTAAAAACGTAACTGTACACTTTAAATGGGTGAAGTTTATGGTACGTACTTTATCTCAGTAAAGCTGTTAAAGGATCTTTATGTTTATTACAGGTTGAAATGATAATGTTTTGGATCTACTGAGTTAAGTAAAATATATTATTAAACTTAATTTCACCTGTTTCATTTTACTTTTTAAAATACATCTTCCAGAAAATTGGAAGTCGCCAAGGTGGCCCGCATTATATTTCTGTCGGCCGGCACTGTGCTGCACGCCCTCTGAGGACCTTCTGGGTTCTAAAATTACATTCTTCCACGAAACCATCCCCAGGTTGTGACTTCTGCTGACTCGTCTACAGTCATGGCTGGAACCCAGCTGGAAAAAAGTTCATCTGGGTCTTTCTTAATAACCATCTGCAAAAATAGGTTTTTAAAGAGAAATCCTGGAAGGAGGTAGAGTCACGTAAGGTGAGCTGAGAGCCGGGCCGCTGCTCCCTCCTGCCTCTAACAGCAGTCTATAACCACGGACAGGCCAGTTTGAAAAATTTACAGTCTGAGGCTGAATAAATGGTTTCCTGCATTGATTCTCCGCTTGGAGGTTGACTCCAAGACCATCGCTGCTGAGAGGCAGGCGGAGGGGAACAAGCAGCGAATCCCCAGTTGGCCCGAGAGCTTCCTAGAAGCGCAGCCCAGTACAGGGGACTGAATCCCTCCGGTCTGTATGGTCCTGCTGGAGACCAAGTGTTTGTCTTTCATTCCTCAAAAGGCACAATGTCAAAACATAAGTCTTGGCCCCCAGTTTCGCCTCCAAGGAGGGCTGGAGGGGATGTTGGGAAATATTTTTTTAGTTTAGTCCTCCAGGAAATATTTGTTGTTCTTGTGAGCTGCCGCTGACGTGCCGCTGAATCACGGCGACCTTGTGTGTTACAGAAGGAGATGCTGCCCAGTCTTGCATCGTCTTCACGATTGGCGATATTGTGAGGTCAGGTTTTGTGGCCATTGTGTATTTAAGTGCCTTCCAACCTAGGGGGCTCATCTTCCAGCACTGTATCAGACAATATTTAGTGATCCATAAGATTTTCATTGGCTAATTTTCAGAAGTAGGTCGCCAGGCCTTACTTCATAGTCTGTCTTAGTCTAGAAGCTCCTCTGAAATCTGCCCATCACGGGTGACCTTGTTGGTATTTGAAATACCAGTGGCATAGTTTCCGGCGTCACAGCAACACGCAAGCCACGGTAGTATGACCAACTGACAGGCAGGTGGTTTTTACAGAATGCCAATTCTTTTTCCTGCCTTTTGCTGGGTGCTGGAGGGAAATTCAGAAGTCTAAGTTAGATCCTTTGTGTAGAGAGCAGAAATGGGAAGTGTCAGTGTCCAAAGAAAAAAAGCGAAGAAACCCACATCTGCAAATGGCTTGTGTTCCTGTTGAGAGCGGAAGCCTTTGCTCCCGCAGCTTGCCTCCTTAAAGGCCCTAAGACTCTCTCCACCCTGGGGCTAGGAGCCGTCAGCCTCTGCCTTCTTCGCATCTGCACTTAGGTAGGTCCCTGTTTGGAATGTTCCTAAACTATTTTACCTCTCTTTTCGCCTGTCCTCACTTACACAACTGCTGCACGGTTCAGTCTTGGGAGCCAGCTGCTAGTTTCTTGAGGCAGGGCCCGCATCCCGCCCCCTGCCCCTACAGCCCTGCCGTCTCCTGTCTCCAGACAGCGGGCTCCCTTCCTTGAGCTCTCCTCACCAGGTTCAAAGCTGAGCAGGGACTCAGAAGTGAGGGCTTTTTGTAAAAGGGACTTTGAACATGTTTCCAGGGAACAAGGCGAAAGAAACTTTCTTAGGCCCTGGATGACTTTTTAAATAGTAATTAGAGTCACAGAGGAATAGTAATAGAAATAGGAATGAGGGAGAATATATAATAAGTCTGAACATTTCCCCATAGCTTTTCTGCTAGATAGAAGACTTTCCAAGATTTCCAGGGAAAGATTAGCAGGCAGGGAGCATGTGCAGGCTGATAAGGCACAAGACCTGAACTAGACAAAGGCCAGTTTCTTCAGAAATCAGAAGAGTTTTTGGGACACGAAATGAACCAAGTTGAGGCCCTCTCTTGTTCTGGCAGTAATTCACCAAAGAAATGCACTGTTTCTCTAGAAGGTTTCCAGTTTAGTATTAGTTCAAGGATAGGCCCTGCTTCACAACTGTTGTCAGCCGAGTTTTCCAGTGGAGTCCCTGGTGGTGCAAACAGTTAATGCGCTCAGCTGCTAACCAAAAGGTTGGAGATGAGTTCTCCTAGACGTGCCTTGGAAGGCCTGGCAATATACTTCTGAAAAGTCAGCATTGAAAACTCTGTGGAGCACAGTTCTCCTCCGACACACGTGGTGTTGCCATGAATGGGAGGTGACTCGATGGCACCTGTTCTTAAATATTCCAGTAATAGTGATACCCTGAGGAGGGAGTGAAGAGAGAGCCGCTGGAGGATTGTTTGGCTCTGAACGAAGTTATTTCATGGATCTCCGGGAGGAGGTTTTCCTGATGTGGCTTGGCTACAAAGGAGGAAGCCCTGCAGACCTCTGTGATGGGTAGATAAGTGTGGCCGTGGTTCCGGCAGAGGGAATGAAACGCGTGTGCAGCTGAAAAGACATCGAGGACGGCAGGTGCTGGGTGGCTCTGCCTCCATCGTGGGAACATCTTGAGAGTGAAAGCTTGGGGTGTCAGTTCTGAGTAGGGAATGGCTGTGGACCTGACACAACTGGGAGATTTTCAGTGATGGGTGTTTGCAGTGCCCTTGGCCACTATGCTGGCCCCACGCCACTCTGGTGGTGACAGTTCAAGACCCAGAGGCCTTTGAGGCCAGGGCAGGTACGGTCTTGGACACAGAGCATTGCTGAGAGGCAGGGTCCCGTGTGTTTGGGGGCCAGCTATGGGGAGTGACCCCACAGCCCCATACCACCAAGGATGTCCATGTCTGAGGAGTTGATTGAGCACATTGAACGTGGCACAGTCCTTGCTGTTGCAATGATCTCTTTACATTGTTTTCAGATACAACAAGGGGGATGTGATAAACACACACCACTGGGACCTTCTGCGTTATTTTCTCCCAACATTTTACCATGAAAACACTCAAACATACAGAATCATTGAAGAGAATTGTACAGTGAACACCCAGATACTCACTACTTAGATTCTACTATTAAAATTTTGCTGTATTTGCAGCTTTTTGTTGTTGTCGTTAGGTGTCATCGAGTCACTTCGGATTCATAGTGACCCTACATACAACGGAAAGAAACACTGCCTGGTCCCACACCATCTTCACAGATTGTTGCTATGTTTGAGCCCGTTGTTGCAGCCACTGTGTCAGTCCATCTCATTGAGGGTCTTCCTCTTTTTCACTGACCTGCTACTTTACCAGGCATAGTGTCCTTCTCCAGGGACTAGTCCCTCATGATAAAATGTCCAAAGCAAGTGAAACAAAGTCTTGCCATCCTAAGAAGACAGATTTGCTTATTCTTCTGGCAGTCCATGGTATATTTGATATTCTTCACCAGCGTCATAGTTAAAAACATCAGTTCTTCGGTCTTCCTTATTCATTGTCCAGCTTTCACATGCAAATGAGGCAGTTGAAAACACCATGGCTTGGGTCGGGTGCATCTTAGTCTTCAAGGTGACATCTTTGCTTTTTAACCCTTAAAGATGTCTTTCGCAGCAGATTTGCCCAGTGCAATGCGTCTTTTGATTTCTTGACTGCTGCTTCCATGGGTGTTGATTGTGGCTCCGAGTAAAATGAAATCCTTGACAACTTCAATATTTTCTCCATTTATCATTATGTTGCTTATTGGTCCAGTTGTGAGGATTTTTCAGCTTCAGCTTGAACTTGCATATGAGCAATTGATGGTCTGTTCCACTGTCGGCCCTGGCCTTGTTCTGACTGATGATACTGAGCTTCTCCACCATATCTTTCCACAGATGTATACTCATCGTTTATGATGTTGAAAAAAGGTATTTGCAATGAATAAGTCGTTGGTCTTGCCAAATTATGTCATGTGATTTCCCGCGTCGTTTCTATCACCTTTTCCAACTACTGATCCTTCCTCTTTGTTTTTGACTTCTGCATTCCAGTCACCAGTAATTATCAGTGCAACTTGATTGCACGTTTGATCAATTTCAGGTTGCAGAGGTTGGTAAAATTTTTCAATTTCCTCATGTTTTGCATTAGTGGTTGGTAAGTTTGAATAATAGTCTTATTAACTGATTTTCTTTGTAGGCATACGCTAATATCCTATCACCAATGGCATTGTACTTCAGGATAGATCTTGACATTTTTGACAATGGATGCGATGCCATTCCTCTTCAATTTGTCATTCCTGGCATAGCAGACTATATGATTGTCCAATTCAAAATGGTCAATACCAGTCCATGTCAGCTCACTAATGCCTAGGAAATCAATCATTATGCGTTTAATTTCATTTTTGACAATTTCCAATTTTCCTAGATTCATACTTGATACATTCCAGTTTTCAATTATTGATAGATGTTTGCACTGTTTCTTCTCATTTTAAGTCATGCCACATCAGCAGGGTGGACTCTACTTTGAGGAAGTAGCTCTTCCCAGTCGTATTTTGAGTGCCTTCCAACCTGAAGAGCTCATCTTCTGGTACTGTATTAGACAGTGTTCCTCTGCGGTTCATAAGGTTTTCACTGGTCAATTTTTTTTAGAAGTAGATTGCCAGGTCCTTCTTCCTAGTCTTAGTCTGGAAGCTCCACTGAAGCCTGTCCATCATGGGTGACCCTGCTGGTAAGGGCATTCCTTGGAGATATTGTAGGTTTGGTTCCAGACCACTGCAATAAAGTGAGTCACATGAATTTTTTGGTTTCCCAGTGCATATACAAGTTATATTTACACTATATTGTAGTCTGTTAAGTGTTCAATAGCATTATGTCCTAAAAAACAATGTACATTCCTTAATTAAAATGCTTTATTGCTAAAAAATGCTAACCATCATCTAAGCCTTCAGCAAGTCATGATCTTTTTGCTGGTGGAGGGTCTTGCCTCGATGTTGATGGCTGCTGACTGATCAGGGTGGTTGCTGAAGGTTGGGATGACTGTGGCAATTTCTTAAAATAAGATAAAAAATGAAGTTTGATGCATTGATTGACTCTTCCTTTCACGAAAGATTTCTCTGTAGTGTGCCACACTCTTTGATAGCATTTTACCTACAGTAGAACTTCTTTCAAAATTGGAGTCAATCTTCTCAAACCCTGCAGCTGCTTTATCAGCTAAGTTTATGTAATATTCTAAATCCTTTATTATCATTTCAATAATGTTCACAGCATCTTCACCAGGAGTAGATTCCATCTCAAGAAACCACTTTCTTTGCTCATCCATAAGAGGCAACTCCTCATCCGTATGAAGTTTTACCATGAGATTGTAGCAATTCAGTCACATCTTCAGGCTCCACTTCTAACTCTAGTTCTTTTGCTATTTCTACCACATATGTAGTTACTTCCTCCACTGAAATATTGAACCTCTCAAAGTCATCCACAAGGGTTGGAATCAACTTCTTCCAGACTCCTATTAATGTTGATATTTTGGCCTCCTCTCATGAGTCACGAACGTTCTTAATGACATCTAGAATGGTGAATCCTTTCCAGAAGGTTTTCAATTTACTTTTCCCAGATCCTTCAGAGGAATCACTGTCTATGGCAGCTATAGCTTTATGAAATGTATTTCTTAAATAATAAGACTTGAAAGTCAAAATTACCCTTGATTCATAGTCTACAGAATGGATGTTGTGTTAGCAGGCATGAAAACAACATTAATCTCCTTGTACATCTCCATCAGAGCTCTTGGGTGACCAGGTGCATTGTCAATGAGCAGTAATATTTTTTTTTATTGTTGTAATTAAATGAGGTTTACATTTCAAGTTAGTCTCCCATACAGAATTTTTTTTTAAACATACATTGTTATGAGACCCAACCGCTCACCCCATTCTGCGACAGCACACTCCTCCCCTCCACCCCTGATTCCCCATGAACATGCAACCAACTTCTAACTCTCTCTGCCTTCCCCTCTCACTTCTGGACAGAAGCCACCTGTTTGGTCTCTTATATCTACTTGTCTAAGAGGCACATTCTTCCCAAGTATCACTTTATGTCCCACAGTACAGTCCAATCCCTGTTTGAAGAGTTGGCCTCGGAAATTGTTTTAGTTCTGGGGCGATGGAGAGACCAGGGGCCATGCTTCCCGGGGCGCCTCCAGTCTTAGTCAGACCATTAAGTCCGGTCTTCTTACTAGAATTTGAGTTCTGCATCCCATCGTTCTACTGCTCCATCAGGGACCCTCTGTT
>NW_004443978.1:8819995-8841244 GCF_000243295.1 Trichechus manatus latirostris | reverse complement strand
AGTAGTCTGAGCTTATTCTAATTGACTCTCCTTTGTAGATGACTGTTCTTTTACCCCTAGCGGCTCTTAAAATTCTCTCTTTATCTTTGGTTTTGGTAAGTTTGATTATACTATGTCTTGGTGACTTTCTTTTGGGATCTACCTTATGTGGGGTTTGATGAGCATCTTGGATAGATATCTTCTCATCTTTCGTGATATCAGGGAAGTTTTCTGTCAATAAATCTTCAAAAGTTTTCTCTGTATTTTCTGTTATCCCCCCCTGTTCTGGTACTTCAATCACTCGTAGGTTATTTTTCTTGATAGAGTCCCACATGACTCTTAGAGTTTCTTCATTCTTTTTAATCTTTTATCTGATTTTTCCTCAAATAAGGTAGCGTCAAGAGCTTTATCTTCAATGTCACTGAGTCTAACTTCTGCTGCCTCAATTCGAGCAGTAATATTTTGAAGGGAATCTTTTTTTCTGAGTAGCAGGTCTCAACAGTGGGCTTAAAATATTCAGTAAACCACATTGTAAACAGCTGTTTTGTCATCCAGGCTTTGTTGTTCCATTTATAAAGCACAGGCACAGTAGATTTAACATAATTCTTAAGGGCCCTAAGATTTTTGGAATGGTAAATGAGCACTGGCTTTAACTTAAAGCCACCAGTTTCATTAGCTGCTAACAAGAGAGTCAGCCTGTCCTTTGAAGCTTTGAAGTGAGGCTTTGACTTCTTCTCTCTAGCTATGAAAGTCCTAGATGGCATCTTCTTCCAATATAAGGCTGTTTTGTCTACAGTCAAAGTCTGTTTTTTAGTGTACGCACCTTTATCAATTATCTTAGCTAGATCCTCTGGATAACTTGCTGCAGCTTCTACATTAGCACTTGCTTCTATAGCGTCTTTCACTTTTATGTTATAGAGTCTTCTTTCCTTAAACCTCATGAACCAACCTCTGCTAGCTTCAAATTCTTTTTCTGTAGCTTCCTCACCTCTCTCAGCCTTCATAGAATAAATGAGAGTTAGGGCTTTGCTCTGAATGAGGCTTTGGCTTAAGGGAATGTTGTAGCTGGTTTGATCTTCTATCCAGACCACTAAAACTTTTCTCCATATTAGCAATAAGTCTGTTTTGTTTTCTTATCATTCATGTGTTCACTGGAGTAGCACTTTTAATTTCCTTCAAGAACTTTTCCTTTGCAGTCACAACTTGCCTGACCTTTTGGCACAAGAGGTCTAGCTTTCAGCCAGCCTCAGCTTTCGACATGCCTTCCTCACTAAGCTTAATCGTTTCTAGCTTTTGATTTAAAGTGAGAGACGTGCGACTCTTCCTTTCACTTGAGCACTTAGAGGCCATTGTAGGGTTATTAACTGGCCTAATTTCAATATTGTTGCGTCTCAGGGAATAGGGAGGCCCGAGGAGAGGGAGAGAGATGGGGGAAGGGCTGGTCATGGAGCAGTCAGAACACACACAACATTTACTGATTAAGGTCACCATCTTATATGGGAGCCCCAAAACAATTCCAATGGTAACGTCAAAGATCACTGATCACAGGTCACCGTAAACAGATACAGTAATAATGAAAATGTTTGAAATATTACAAGAATTACCAAAATGTGACACAGAGACACAAAGCGAGCACATGCTGTTGGAAAAAAGGCGCCGATAGACTTGCCTGACGCAGGGTTGCCACAAACCTTCAATTTGTAGAAAATGCAGTATCTGCAAAGTGCAATAAATTGAAGCACAATAAAACAAAGTATGCCTGTATTTGAAATACTGGTGGCATAGCTTGTAGCATCATAGCAACACACAAGCCACCACAGTACAACAGACGGGCAGACGAATGGTGGTTTTCTTTTTGGACTTGGTGAAATCTCTTTTTGATGTACCCATTGTATTTTCCTTTTGAAAGGCCAGCCCTATCCTCCCCACCACCACCCATCTGTCAGTTTGTCACACTGCGGTGGCTTGCGTGCTGCTGTGATGGTGGAAGCTATGCCGCCAATATTTCAATCACCAGTCGGGTCACCCATGGTGGACAGGTTTCAGTGGAGCTTCAGACTAAGACAGTCTAGGAAGAACAGCCTGGCAATCTACTTCTGAAAATTAGACAGTGGAAACCCTATGGATCGCAACAGAATACTGCCTGATATAGTGTTGGAAGATGAACCCCCTAGGTTGGAAGGCACTCAAAATAAGCAGTAGCCGTAACAGTGGACCTGAGCATACCAACGATCATGAAGATGGCACAGGATCAGACATTTTATTCTGTTGTGCATGGGGTTGTCATGGGTTGGAGCTGACTGGACACTAGCAACAACAATCCCTCCTGTGTCTCAGGTGGGGACTCCAAGGGGAAGATCAGACAAAACAACATCCTTAGTGAAGCTGAGGTAAAAGCAGGTGTCCTGACTTGAAGGCAGCACAAATAAAGGGAAGATCCCTGGAGTGAGAGTTTGAAGGTTGAGGTGCCGGGCCAGGCTCTGCTGCTAAGAGACCTGCCAGGAAAATCACCACCCTGAGGTTGGATTATGTACGGCCTGAGGTCTGCTTCAATGCAGAGACTCCACACGGCTTGTGACCTTTGGCAAGTCTCTAAACTAGACTCTGAGCCACTGATTTCTCACTGGGCACCGGGGACAAGCCCGCCTGCCTCACAAGGCTGTTGTAAGGATAAAGTGCCGTGATGAGATGCATCAAAAGCACCCACCGTGATACCTGGCATGTGGGAGGCACACTCAGGATGACAGATATTAGGAAGACAAGTACACATGTCTTTGTGTAGTACCCAGCACAGAATGCTCCGAGAAGCTAGATTGATTGTATTACCAAAGTTATGCAAGTACTTTATTTAGAAATAATAGTAGTAGCAAGAGCCGTAGTTAAAGGAAGCCTGAACCAAAGGCAAAAGAATCAGACATAAAAAATGTCTCTGTTTGCAACCTGTGCATCCTCAGCGTGAATATATGAAAAGAGCTCTTACAGTTGCTTCTGCAGAGGAGAATTTTCTGGTTTATTGTGCCTAAAAAAGACTGAGGCTACAGATAGCTGTCTTCCTCTGAGACCCTTTGGAGAAGGCCTACGTGCCACCGTTGCTACAGGCGGCCGTTCTCCCTACAGGACTTGGAGACTGGAGCTCTGCCCGCCTGTAGGCCTCCTCTAGCATTGATGGATGGGCTCCTTTTACCCAGGGGCTTCCTATTTATCATCTTGCAACAGTGATGGTTCATGTCCCTCATCGGAGAGGATAGGATCCATTCACGTCACAGATTCAATGCGTATCTAATTGCAAACCAAATCAGGTTGGCCTTGGAAGCAAGAGATGATAAGGAAAGACATTCTGCAGCACTTCCGAAGCCCACAGCCCTCGTAAGATTCAAGAAATGCTCCAGGCAGCCTCATAAGACAGGTGACACCATGTACATCACACGTCATGGCTTTCAATGAACGTTTCTGAGGCAAGGAGTCCGCTTGGAGAGATGGGGATGCCGCATCTGTTTCTACCCTCCTGGGCTTCTGTTTGGAGAGGAGGGATCTGAGAGCTAGTCTTCAGGTTGGGTGACGTAGACAAGGGACTAGAGGCTGTAGCAGCTGCTCTCACTACGGAATGAACACGATTTAACCTGAAGGATGATGGCTAATGTGATGAGATTTCATCGCCCTTATTAAAAATCTCTGTGTCCAGGCAAGCTAATATATAGAACAGTCCTCATGTGTGTAGGGCCAGTTTCTAGGAGGAAGGTCATGCGGTAGTAAGGTCCAGACGTAGTAAGTTGCAGAGCAATAATTTGACCCAAGGTCTCACGTTTCTCATGGCAGTACTTAACATCTTCTTAACAAATAGCTTAGTTGCTACATCAGTTATAACACTTTATACTGCGAAAAATAGAAAACAATTCAAAATGTATAACCCATTTGGGAGGTTTATTGTCCGATGCCTCTGGCAGGTAGGGTGGGTTTCAGGCTGGTGTGATCACTATACTAATGATGTCATCAAGGGCCTAGTTGCATTCTCTCCTTTCATTCCCTTCCTTATATCAGCTTCAGCTCAAGGCCAGCTTCCTCATGATGGCAAAGTGGCTGCAGAAGTTCCAGGCATTGCCTCTTCATACAGAGAAATATGACATCAGCAGCTGTCTATGAGACATGAGATGCCTTCCTTCCCAGAAGCCACCCGTAAACCTCCCCTCACATCTCACTGACCTGAATGGGGCCACTTACTGCTCCTGAACCAATCCCTTTGGCCAAGGAGATGCTATATGCTGATTGGCTCACCAAGGAAAGAGGATTCCCCCAATTATTTTAAAATAATGGGGGCCTATTCTTGGAGTTGAGGGAGTCAGCCTACTCCTTCCATGGAACTTTATGCTGCCACACAATGGAGAAGGGGTGGAAGGGATCTTGAAGAAAGGACCTAGATGTCTATTACATGTACCAGGAAAGACATTTACTAAGTCCCAGCCCACTGTATCTATGGCCCATTTGCCCTTTCACCACCTACTCATCTTTTTGCCATGGAGTGACTCATACAGTATTCTAGAAGAGATTGAAATGCTCCTTCATTCCCAGAACCCCTTACTCCATTACCCAGTACTAGCCTTTCTGTGTGTGTGTGTCCTTTTGGTGTCACCCCCACCAACCTTGTTTCCTGCTTCCTTCACTTTACAAACAGTGGAAGAGGACTTTCACTTGTCTTTTTTCTTCCCGGCTCACTATCAGAGGACTTACTGAGCATTTGCCTTGATCTTAACTGGTTATCTCACAGCATTCACAATGGAACAGCCTAATGTGGCTTCAGGAGAGAGAATTCAGTCTGGAGAAAAGGAAGCAGACAGGCATGGAAGGAGCAAACTGCAGAATGGGATGAGGAGCCCTCAGCTGGGGGCATGTCTTAGTTATCTAGTGCTGCTCTAACAGAAATGTCACCAGTGGATGGCTTTAACAAGGAGAAATTTATTCTCTCATAGTCTAGGAGTCTAGAAGTATGAATGCAGGGGGCCAGCTCCAAGGCAAGGCTTTCTCTCTCTGTTGGCCTTGGAGAAAGGTCCTTGTCATCCATCTTCCCCTGGTCTAGGAGCTTCTCAGCATGGGAACCCTCGGTCCAAAGGATGCACTGTGCTCCCAGCGCTGCTTTCTTGGTGGTATGAAGTCTCCCTGTCTCTCTGCTCTCTTCTCTCTTTAATATCTCAGAAGAGATTGCCTCAAGACACAGTCCAATCTTGTAGATTGAGTCCTGCCTCATTAACATAACTGCTTCTAATCCTGCCTCATTAACATCATAGAGGTAGGATTTACAACACATAGGAAAGTCACATCAGATGACAAAATGGTGGAGAATCAAACAATACTGGAAGTAATACCAGCCAAGTTGATACATATTTTGGGTGGACACAGTTCAATCCACGACAGGGTACATAGCAGATCCTCAGTACTGAGTGGTGATTATTGCTTCAAGTGAACATTTTCAAGGGGGAAGTTATTAGAAGTCTGTTCTTAGATTGTTAGGATTCTAGAAAATCAATTAAGCTTGATTACATAGGTGTTATGGATTGAATTATGTCTCCTCAATATATGTTATAAATCCTAACTACTATACCTGTGTATGTAATTCCATTTGCGAGCAGGGTTTTCTTTGTTATGTTAATGAGGCCATATCACTGTAAGGTGTGTTTTAAACGAATTACTTTTGAGATATAAAAACAGATCAGGCACAGAAGCAAGGAAGCACAGATGGAGGGAGACAGATGCCACATCCCATGAAGATCACCAAGGAACTGAGGAATGGGAGCTGAAAAGACATAAGCATCTTTCTCCAGAGCCAACAGAGAGAAAGCCTTCCCCGACAGACTGAATTCAGACTTCTAGCCTCCTAAACTGTGAGAAAAATAAATTTCTGTTCCTTAAAACCACCCACTTGTGTTATGTCTGTTATAGCAGCACTAAGAAACTAAGACAAAATTTGGTACCAAGAGTGTGGTACTTCTCTAACAAATACCAAAAAATGTGGAAGTGTTTCTGAAATTGGATAAGAGACTAGAGGAATTTTGATGTGCTGTATAGTAAGGTCCTAGTTTGCCTTGAAAACACTGTTGGTAGAATTATAAATGTTAAGGGCTAATCAGTAGAAAATACACTGGTCGGCGTTCACTGGAGACAGGGCCAGGGAGGCATTGCTGTCTCCTTGAAATGTGAAAAACAGACCTACCCATTGCTCAGGGTGGCAGGTGGTGGCCATGAAGGTTTTCCTGGCTTCAGCTGGTCCTGTTCTGGTCCCCAGGTGCCCCCTCTCCCTGTCTTCCCTTTCTTATTGTGGATCTCTAACCTGCGACTGAAATCCCAGAGGACATGGATCCTATCCGTCTTTCCATTAAACCTGGTTCATCTTCTGTTGCTGGTTTCAGTTTGCAACTTGGCAAGGGATAAGAAAGGGGTCAAGAGTAGGAACAGTGAGAAGAATGAAGTGGCTTTGTGCTTAAGTGAAAACTTCACTCCTCGCCTTCTTCTCAATCTTGCCTTTCTCATTGTGAGGCAATAAGAGGATATTTTCGTTCTGGCAGTCAAGTTCCATGGTGAGAGGAGCGAGGAGAAGAGGAGACATTATTAGAAAAGTGGCATCTCCATGACTCTGGGCCCACCGCATTTTCCCACTTGGCTCAAGAGAAGTTGTTTCCAAGATGAAGCCAAGGTCACCTTTGGTAACTGGCATCTCAGCCTCCAGTCACTGCTGTGGGGGTGGGAGGTTCTGTGTGGGCTCAGATGCATTGTAGTGACTGTGCCCCCTCAAGTATCTGCCGTGTGTCTTTCCGCTTCCTGGCCTAGGGTCTTCCCTAGTAGGTGGGAGCCGGCTTGGCCCACTCAGAAATGCAGCCTGGATTTTGGGGAGAGTTCATGCTGCCGGGGCAACCCTTACTAGAGGACAGGGGAGCCACAGCCCTCGCCCTTCAGGTAAACCATTTCTGAAAACATTCTAGATGCATCTCTGAGCTTCCTGTGGAATTGCGCCCATTGGCAGCAACCTCAGTAATGCACCCTCATGTATCATTTTCCCTTTCCCTTTTCCCCCCTTTTCCTCACTCTTTCTCCTGGGATCCCTTCTGAATAAAGCACTTGGCACCTGAGTCTTTGTCTCAGGCTCTGCTTTCAGGATACTTCCCAACATGGCAAAAACCGCAGTGCAGTGTCACAGTGACATCTGAGGCTTTTGTTTGTTTGATGGGGCCAGCCTCTGGCTGTCAGCTGGCCCAGACTGACAGGGCATTTTGGGGGCTGTGCATAGGCTATATATCTTCACCATCAGTGGCCAGCGGGCACCCTTTGAAGTCTGTATTTGAATCCCTCATGCCCTATTGTTAACTTAAAATTCCCCCACAATTTTCCCAATGTGCTTACAGCTTTCTTTCTTTTACTCAAAGAAGCCATCGAGCAGGCTGTTTATGGCGCGCCACCTGTCAGTTTGTCATACTCTGGTGGCTTGTGTGTTGCTGTGATGCCAGAAGGTATGCCACTGGTATTGCAGATACCATCAGGATCACCCATGGTGGACAAGTTTCAGCTGTGCTTCCAGATTAAGACTAGGAAGAAAGGCCTGGTGATCTACTTCCAAATATTAGCCAATGAAAGCCTAATGGATCACAATAGAATACTGCCTGATACAGTGCTGGAAGATGAGTCCCCTAGGTTGGAAGGCACTCAAAATATGCAGTGGCCAAGACAATGGACAGGAGCATACCAGTGATCGTGAGGATGCTGCAGGACCGGGCAGTGTTTTGTTCTGTTGTACCTGGCGTCGCCACGTGTCGGGGCCAACTTGACAGCAGCTAACAACAATGATGTTCGTGGTAGGAGGAGGAACATTAATGCTGAGAGAAGAAAACTTTCTGCTGAGCATAGCAGTGCAGTGTCATAGGTACAGGAGGCTGAAGGCAGGAGGCTTGGGGAACAGCTTTACTGAGTTTGGGATTTCGTCAGACTTTACTTGTGATCGGAGAAAGTAGAAGCATGTATCAGCTAGGAGGCCCTCAGTTCCTGTTAGAAGTCAACCCAATCTGGCTCAGGCTAAAAAGTAAAAACTGCACCACGTAACTGAGAAGTGCGTGATTAGCGTGGCGTCAGGTATTCCGGGGCTGAAACGTGATGTCGTCAGGGCCTGGGCTCGCTCCCTCCAGGTTTGGCTCTCTTCATTTTTGATGCTGGTCACACATTTGGACTCAGCAGCCAGCCTCTTGTTCTGCCTCTTTCCTGCCCAGTGGGTCCGGGGAGGGAGCCTTCTTCCTGGGGGCTCCGCTTATCTGAAATCTGCTCTGATTGGCTTGGCTTGGGTTATGGACACTTCTCAGAACCAATCTGAGAAGTTTGGCCTGGAGGATGTGGGCTTTGATTGGCCAGGCCTTCAGTACAGCTCAGTCCTGGGAGGGGATGGGTGGAGGGTCCACCCAGACCACGTGGGCTTTGAGGGTGGAATCAACTCCCCAAATGAAAGCATAAGGTGGTTCAAATTAAGGGAGAAGGGATGGCAGGGGTGGGGGTGGGGCAGCACACTCTTAGTGTAGTTAAATTTTTAATTCATCAATGGAGATTAATTGAACCCCTCTTCTGTGCAAGGCACCGAGGCCATTAAGAAAGAACTGCTGTTATCAGAACGTTTACAATCTAATGGAAGAAATAATAACCATATGCAAATAACCGTGGTGTAATAATTGAAGACAAGTGTCTCACCACATTGTAAGCAGATGAAATGCCCTTTTCTCACTATTCACAGCATCTCTTCTGTCACCTCCTTCTTTCCTCTCTAACACCCTAGAGAGTTCTGATGCAGGGGACCTTTGAAGAAAGGTGTTCAATCAGGATCTCAAGAAGATGTCGCTTTGCATTTCTCTTCCCTCTGCCTCACTCCCTAGTGATGTTTTTACTCTGGATGTGAATTTTGAAAAGCCCAGAATCAAGACTCAGATCTTGCCCTGTTCTATAATGGGCAGAGGCGAGGCAGCCTGAGATGCAAGGCAGCCGCGTACTGTTTGTCCAAGCACAAATGAAAGGAATGGCAGTGATTTTAAGGAAGCAAATGATGTAATGTGGTCAAATTCTGCTCTATTAGAAGTGAAAAGTGGGTTTTAGAGAGACCTGAAGGAACACATTTGGCAGGTTTGCAGGGGTCAAAGGTATTAGGCGTGTGAACAGTATAGGCATGGGAGAGACCAGCGGCGCCTGGGGTGGGGGCATGTTTGTGTAGTTGGAATGGAATGTATAAGCTGAAGCTGTGGTCTCTAGCTTGTTCTTACGAATGCATATTTATTTAGAAGTTATATGTAATTCTGCAATAACGTATACATACGTATAATGATGTATATGTTTAAGTCTTGTACCTAATTCTGTATTTGCAAACTTTTCTGTTTAAAAAGAGGGTTCCCAACATTATAGAAGCTTCAGGCCCCACAAAACCTGGATCCACTCTTGATTTCATGTCTGAAAGCAGGTGAGGTGGGTAGGGGGCCGTGTCCACCCCGCATGCTTCCTTTCGGACCCCTACCTGCTGTGGGTGACAGGTGCCCTTCTGTATATTACTATGTAATATGCTGACTTGTGTACTCAGTGTGGGTACTACTGCCAACGCATATTTTAAATATTAAATACACAAATATTTCCTTAGTTTTAGATTGGCATAAGACAGATACGGAGTTTCTAAAGTTTTCTTCCCACTTTCCTATAGCTCAGGTAGCCCATCGCCCTGGAGAACACAGCTCTAAAGGATGAGCCAGATGCCCTACAGGACCCTACAAACCTTAGATCAGATGACTGTACCCTAGATTTAAAAAAAAAGACTCTTAAAATCCAAGCTCAAGGGACTTTAGAGGTCGGCTCCTTCATGCCTTCGATTTTCATATGCAGTAACTGTGACTCGAGTTACCAGTAGCCCAAAGTCAGTGACAGATATGGGACTGGAATCCCAAGTTGCCAAATGACGGGTTCCTTATCACCATAAGCCCAGCTACCTGCTTGTGTGGATGTCACATGATTTCTTGGACCACTTGAGTTGTTTTTGCTTTAAATCCTGATTGAGGGGACGCTTCTGGGCCCCAAACATGGTCAATATAGCTCCTTTGTCTAAGAGCGCTCGGGCTAGTTTGGGGTGTTAATTACCCTTGCCATTCTCCTCTCCCAGCAAGATCAGCTGTCTTTCTCCTCAAGCAAAGAAGGAAGCCAAAAGAGAGCAATAATCAAGCAAACCTTATCTTCTTCCTCATCTCCTTAAAATGTATAACCACTTCTGTTTAAAGGCCATTGCCTTCTTTTTTTTCCTCCCCTCACCCCTGCAGTGTGTTGACAGAGTTGGAATTCTGCCTTGACCCTTGGGACAGAGGCATCCTACTTATGAGATAAGGCCAATCCTTCATGTAGCCACGTGTGGCTATTTAAATTTACATTAATAAAAATTAAATGAAGTGAAGAATTCAGTTTCTCAGTTGCCCTGGCCGCATTTCAAGCACTGTTAAAGAGCCACATGTGGCTGGTGGCTACTGTATTGGACAGTGCAGGTCTAGAACATTTTCATCATTGCAGAAAGTTCTGTTGGATGACGTACGTCTAGATTGATTGGGATTTTCTGCCTTTTGAAACGTGGAAAATTATCTTGAGAGGTGTTTCAGGAGCTCAGACGGGATAGACAAGCACTGAGTCATCTCCCCACCCACCTACCAAATGTGTCTCCATTTAACTTCCACAGTTTCTTGGCAGGTTAATGTTGGCCAGATGGACGAAGAAAAGCTGCTGGGAGTGGGATAGGTAGCATTTTAACCAGCAACACCTATTTGAAAGTTAATGTCTGTATCAGAGTCAGGGACTTGCATTACACCCATCAAATTGTGTGTGCCTCACCCCCCGTTTTCTCTCCACATTTACCCCTTCTTTCCACCCCTACCACCCTTTAAAAGCTGTCTTTGTTGTGAGGCTCATTGTACAGCCACTAACACAACATTCTGAGTTCATTTGACTTCCTGCCCTTGAGTGTGCACATGGGGTAAGAGAGCAGGTGGGGCATTGTGGGCTGACTCAGTGGCCCCTGCGCCTGTGCCTGTGAACCTTGGTTCGTTTCCCTCTGCATCATCAGCTGCAGTGAGCATGCGATTGTAGCGTTTGCTCCAGAGTGCTACATAATCGGAGAGAACCAGGAGGCACCTGCCTTGGGTGGGGTTAACTGTTGTTAGGTGCTGACAAGTCAGCTCCCACTGATAGCGACCTTAGATACAACAGAACAAAACACTGCCTGGTGCTGCACCATCCTCACAATGGTTGGCTATGTTTGGGCCCATTCTTGTAGCCACGGTCAATCCATCTCATTGACCGTCTCCCTCTTTTTCGCTGATCCTCTGCTTTATTTACCAAACAAGATATCTTTCTCCAGTGATTGGTCCCTCCTGATGACATGTCCGAAGTAAGTGAGATGAAGTCTCACCATCCTTGCTTCTAAGGAGAATTCTGGCTGTACTTACTCCAAGACAGATTTGTTCGTTCTTCTGGCTTTTGGTAGTATATTCAGTATTCTTCACCAACACCACAATTTGAATGCGTCAAATCTTCTTTGGTCTTCCTTTTCCATTGTCCAGCTTTCCCATGTGTACGAGGCGATTGAAAATATCAAGGTTAGGGTAAGCTGCACCTTAGTCATCAAAGTAACATCTTCATTTTTTAACACTTTAAAGAGGTCTTTTGCCCAGTGAATATGTTGTTTGATTTCTTGACTGCTGCTTCCACAAGCACTGGTTGTTGATCCAAGAAGAATGAAATCCTTGACAGCTTCAGTTTCTTCCATGTTTATCATGATGTTGTTTATTGATCCATTTGTAAGGATTTTTGTTTTCCGTGTGTGTACAATCCGTACTGAAGGCTGGAGTCTTAATTTCATCAGTAAGGGCTTCAGGTTGGGGATTGTGTGAGACATTTTCATTCATGAATCCATTCATTTTTTAAACCTACACTAGCCTGTCCTACTGAAAGTGGATCTGCATATCTCAGATTGTTAATGAGTCCTCCTCCAATCCTGATGTCCAGTTCTTTTCATATAGCCTTAGGTTTTCGAATTATTTGTTCACAAGGACAGATTATCCAACAGACAAGGTAAGTGTGGTGCTTACCTTGCTTACCAAATCATCTGTAGTGACATGGTTCACTCTGTATTAGTAAATTTACCTTGCTTACTGGGTCATCCGCCCCTGTCAGGGATTGTAAATTTGAAAAGAGGCTTTGATTCTGTAGGACGATGCTGAGGGGTTGGGAGAGAGACAGATGCCAGCCATACCTAGAAGCAGAGCCTTTGATGTGGTGAAAAAATGTGAAATTATTCACTACAAACCATCTGGTAAGCAGCGTGCTTACCTTGCCTATTGGATAATCTACCCGTTTGTTCAGCATATAGTTTGAATAACTAAGGTGAAAGAATACAACCCTGTGGTACATCTTTTCCAATTTTAAAACTGACAGTATCTCCTGGTTCTGTTTGAACGACTGCCTCTTGATTCATGTACAGGTTCCACATGAGCACAGTTAAGTGTTATCCATAATTTGTTTTGATCCACACAGGGTGGGATTAACTGCAGGTCTGCAGATTAGTTGCATGAAGAGAAGAAAGTCTCTCTCACCTTTGTCCTCTTTCTCCTACTAGACAGAACCCACGACTGGTCTGAGCAGCATCCTTTGCACTTCCGTTCCTGCCATTTCACTCCAAAGGCACCGTCCCGTGGGGGCTTCCCTGTCCCACCTGAGGGGGCTTACTGGGAGCTATTGCAGAGTGCATTTCTAGAATACTTGCAGTTTCCTTTTTGTAACACAACCCAGTTGGGGGCACATTTGCATGCAGCTCCTCAGACCACTCTATTCCTTCATGTATTCATTTAAAACCTCTACTACTGAAAGTGGATCTTGGACCAGCAGCACTGGCAGCTGCTGGAAGAGTCTGCAGAATCTCAGGGCCCTCCCCAGGCTACTGAACCAGAGTCTGCATTTTACCAAGATCCCCAGGTGTTGTGTATTCCTGTGAAAAATTGAGAAGAAACACCGTTTTGGACAGTGTGTGTGTGTGCGCGCGCGCGTGCATGCGCGCACACACGTGTGAAGAGAGAAGAACAGTGATGGATTGAGATTGATAGCCTAGTAGACAGGGGAGAGAGCAGAGGCATGCTCTTCCAGATGGGGCCATTTGTGAGAAACATCCGTAACGAGCTCCCACAAATTTTGACATCTGGGAAAGGACCTCAAGAGGCAAAGAGGTTGGAGGAGGGTCTTTCTGTGCCACAAAGGGCAGAGGGAAGGGGACCTGAGAAAAACTTAGCGCTGATGAAGACTGGTTGTGAGGAGGGGACACTCCCTGGATTCACCCTCTTAGTGGTTAGAATAAACCCGTTTGCTTTTAATAGTTCAATGAAGAAAGATGGGGCTGTTGTGGAAAGAGAAGGATATGACACCAGGCTGCTGGGATTTGATTTGCTGCCGACTTTCAAGCAATTTCAAAGGGGATCTGGAGAGGCCAGTGGCCAAAATGACCTGGTGGATGCTGAGTTGCCATCGTATGTGGTCCTGCAATAAGGGGTCTTTCTAGCTGCTGGGAACGTTGAGGGGGTGTGGCATTTTGAACTTTAGAGACGGAGAAACTGAGTGACACTGACTGGGAACTTTGAAGGTGTGCAGCATTATCTGTGAACGAGTTAGGAAGGAAATAGTTCATCCTGGTGTAGTTGCAATTCTGACTTTGATGTGCACATGGGTCACTTGGGGGTCTTGTTAAAGTGCAAGGCAGCAGATCTGGGGGGGTCCATATTCTGCATTTCTAACAAGATCCCAGGTGATGCCAGTGCTCCCCCATCCAGGGACCCCACTTTGAGAAGTGAGGGTGCAGTTTGTCCAGGAACCCAGAAGACCAAATCCTGGTGCAGGTTGCCATGATGGGTGAGGAGACTCATCGGGGGGTCTTTTGTGGCTTCCTCTCCCCGCTTGGGGATTCAGCACTTACTCCCCAGTCTCACCCAGGTGGTGGCTGTAATGAAACTCTAATGCTATTGAGTGTCCACTGAGAGTCAGGGGTGAAAAGCCGAGGAGGCCAGGTCCTCCTGGAGCTCGCAGCCTGGTGGTGGTGGTGATAGGGGTAGAGATGAGGGACAAGCAATCCAGTAACCATAGGCATGTTTCTTTTAATCTGTGGATGCGCTCTGGGGGACTGTGGTGAGGGGGACTTCCTGGGGGCCAGGGAAGGCTGCCTGGAGGAGGGGCTTCCCTCCTGAGGCAGCTGGGAGCTATGTTGGGGCCAGCCTGGGGCTCCCCTGCCTTTGCCTCGGAGTCTCCCGAGACTCAACAGCCATGCCAGTCTGTATTCGGGCCAGTTCAGGCTCTTAGCTCATGTGTTTGGACTTGGTGGTTTGGCCAGCCCCGTGTTCCCAGGCTAGCCTTACCGAGACCTCTGCCAGCCTGTCCATTCTCAGCCCCAACCTCGGACAGAGTGGGGGTGTGAGTGAGGTCTGCGGTCAGGGGGAAAGGGAAGGTGGCAGGGGGAGAGACTTGTTGGTCAGAGGTAGGGTGGTGCCTGGGCATTCCCTTCCCCCTCTCATGGGTGAATTTGCCTGGGTTTGGGGTTAGTAATAGGGTCAGTCTCCCCCATGCAGGCAACTGGGGACAGTAACTGTTCCCCTCTCACCCTGGAGGCTCCCTGGGGGATAGGGTGGGCAGGGGGTTTGTTTCCTTCTTCTCCCAGGCCTGGTGATGGGAGGGCTGCCCTGGGGGTGGGGTGGGCAGGGGGTTTGTTTCCACCCTCTCCCAGGCCTGGCAATGGGAGGGCTGCCCCCAGGTTGTGGAGCAGTAAACGTTGGTGAGCACACAGATCTCATGCTGGTCTGGTTAAAATGCAGATTCTGACTCTGGAGCTGGGCTGGCTGAGATCCTGCATTTCTCACCAGTCCCTGGGAGGTACAGGTGCTGCTTGTCCTCGACCACTATGAAGAGACACCCCAGAGGACTGGGAACCCCGTTGAAGCACCCAACATCCATTGTGGAGTTGGTGGGGTGACGCTACCTCTTCCCCACTGAGTGAAGGGGAGGCCCACTTGAGGACCTGAAAAACCTCAGCTTTTAACCCAGGTTTCCTCTGGAGTGGTGATGCCACACCTCGACAGTCGGGAAACCACGGCTGATGGGAATACGTTGTGGGGGGCGGTCTGCCAGTCCACTGTGTCTCTGAGTTTCCCTCGCCCTTGATGTGGTGTGGAGTTGTCTAGAGAGAACAAAACTTGGAGATGGGAGTCCCACTGCCTCCCTGCAGCGAGGAGCTGTCTCCTTGGCCACCTTCTCTGGATCTGGCCCTCCCGGTCTTTTTGGGATCCTGGAGGCCCTGGAGGGACCAGTGTGTGCGTGATCCTTTTGCCTCTGGCTTTTCTTCTGCTGGCAGGTTTGGAGAGCTTTGCAAACCTCACCATGACCTGTAGTCCTTCCCAAGGACCAAGAGGGAAGTTTTTGTTTCAGCTGGAGAGTCCCTCTGAAGAAGTGCACATTTATAAGCCAGGGTATCCATGCACCCCCTTCACCCACAGAGGCCAGACTCACCAGGCTTGCCCTCGTGAGGCCAAGGGGCACCCCCTCACAGGGTCTGCAGAAGGCGGGCACTGGGCTTATGCAAACCCGACCTCTGACCCAGGTCGGCCAGAGCCCAGAGTGGAGTCAGCTGTGTAAACTGCAGGGCGAGGTATTTATAGCTCAGAGGAGTGCGAGTCTAGCAGAGAACCGCAGAGTTGCTGCCGCCACGGGCACTGTTTCTGGTGTTGCTAACTGAATATTCTGCACATTCCTTCTTCAGTGTGGCATCAGCCGTTGCAAAAGTCAGTTTCCTCATCTGCCGACGGCAGCTGTTGCCATGGTCTTGGGGCGTTTCAGAATGGTGGCTCTGTCCATCCCAGTTTTCAGAAAGAAAAACACAATTCTTGTTATCAGGGAAAGTTAATGAGCCCTCTTGGAGCGATCCTGCTTATCTGATCCTGGAAGGCCACTTCCCTGGGCTCTCAGTGGGCTTTGGAGTCAGATGACTGGGGCTGAGTCTCTGCTCGTCCTCTTAACCCCATCAGCACTAGCAGTCAAATGGGGTCAATACTACCTACATGGCTGGCTGCTGAGAAGATGGAGTGAGGTGGCGCAGGCCAGGTGCTTGGCACAGAAGTCAGATGCATAAAAGATAATCAAGAGGATGCTGCCTTCCCAGGCATCTGAAGGAGTTAGTCCATCCATTAGAGAGCGGACAGTCCACTGGGCCTGGACCAGTATTTGGGAAGGGTTGCAAAGCTCTTTGGGCAAGGTTGCAAACTAGAGAAGGTGCATGAGGCTGTTTGTCAGGAGCACCCAAGGAAATCCATTCTTGGTGTCAGAGATCCTTGGGCTCTCCAAGCCCCAGTCACAGGAAGGGGGAAGGAGGGGGAGAGGGAATAAGAGCACAAGAGGGTGAGCACACAGCTCTGTAATGGAAACTTGGCACCCAGCCGCCAGCTTCTTTCTTTCCTTAGTGCATGCAGCTGAGTCTCAGTTGAAAACTGTGCTTCCTCGCCTTGCAGCAGGCACCCCGTGCGCCCTCTTCGTGCCACTCCAGTCCCCCCTTCTGGGGCCTGCAGTCATACAGACGACTTCTGCTGCTGACATGCAACATGTGAGCCTGCCGCCTGCCTCCCCAGACCTCTCCCTGCCTAATGAGGCCAACATGCAACTTCCAGGGCCTAGCAGATGAGGGCCAAGAATGCAATGGATGGGAGCCAAGTGTTTTTGTTGACATTGCTCAAGTGCAGCTTAGGGGAACGGCCTCTTTGCCTTAGCGGAGAAGTCCAAGGAATCAGGGGGAGCAGTGGAAACACCCAGTGAGGACCCTCTCCAAAGCCCCTTCCCCTTCCCAGGTTCCATGCTGTCCTTCTTCCCCTCCTCCCTGAATACAAGGCAAAAAGCTCCAGGTCATGGCCAGCAGGGCCGCTTAGTCTCTAGGGAATTAACGGGAAGCAGATGCCATGCCTAGAGTGGATTTTTAGATGTGGTGGTATTCTTTTGTTTGTGATGCTTTTGTAGGGTGATGCTCACAGCTCACTGCTATCCTGATAGTTTCTGGGAAAACTGCCTTCTTGGAAACAGGTACAGTAAGACTGTTCACCCTAAACTATTGTAAGGTACAAAGTTATAATACCTTACTATAGCTGAGTGAATTTCCTCCTACCCATGGATATACTGAGAATTTGATCTTTGGCATCACCAGACCTGGGTTCAAATCCCCGTTCTGCCACTTGCTTGCTGTGTGACCTTAGACTAGTTATTTAACTTCTCTGTGCTTCACTTGAAGGAGCCCTTGTGGCACAGTGGTTAAATGTTGAAAGGTCAGCAGTTCAAACCCGCTAGCTACTCTGCAAGAGAAAGATGTGGCAGTCTGCTTCCATAAGGATTACAGCCTTGGAAACCCTATGGGGCAGTTCTGTTCTGTCCCATGGGGTCAGTGAGTTGGAATCTACTCAAAGGCAATGTTTTTTTTTTTGTTTGTTTGGTGCTTCAGTTTCCTTATTTGAAAAATGGAGCTAATAGTTCCATATAGTACTGTTGTGAAGATGAAACATGGTGAAGAATGGAAAGTTCTTTGCACATAATAGGATGAAATAAATGGAAGCCATGATACTGTCACATGGTAGTTGGTGTGGCCATGGATTAGCTCTGATTGTAGGCCAGTCACTTTTACCCTGGCTTATTTTCTCCAAGGGTAAATTGACCCCAGAACAATGGTCTCTTCCTAACTCACCAGGAATTTTGTGAGGACAAATTAACAGGGTATAATATTGTCACACTTGGTTCTCATTGGGAAGAAAATTAATGCAATACATTGCTTTCATAATTGTTATTTTTTCAGACCCTGGTCTCCGAATATTATGTCAGTGGTCGAGTACATTTTTGTTGATATAGAAGTTTGTAAGCTTTGGAATCCAGAGGTGCTGCCTTGATAGTCTCTAATTCATGAAGGTATTGAATCATTATGTAAAAAAAATCCTCTAATTTTCTGCTACAATAGCTGGCTTTATTTTTACATCGCTTAATTAATATCAGCTTTCTCTCAGAATTACAGAACCATGGAAACTTGGCATGAGAAGGAACTTTGGAAGTCATTGGAAGGGACACTCTTGCTTCTTTGCAGATCTTTGGGGTCTTCCTGAATGTTGAGATTACAGTATCAGGAAGCACTTTTCTTTGACCCAGATCATGGGAACAGTAGAGTGGCCGATCTGTTGACACTGTCTGTGGATGTCTTGAAGTGCTGGCAGATGCCATCAGTGCCCCGCTCACGTTTCCTCCTCTCTCAAGTGCACATTGGTACAGTCCAACTTGCAGCAGTGTGTCTCATTGCCCAAGGCTTTTTCTGGCCACTGTCACCCACTTTGGACACCCATGTGGCAGATTGACAGTGCCAGGGAATTAATGCCTCCCAGGGACAGTCTTCAAGCAATGGCATACATACTCAAGCTCACTCACCCCTTAGAGAAATGCTTGTCTATACTGGCCCCCCAGAGCTCCCCAAATGGATCAAGCTCTAGTTAATCATATGGCAACTGGTCTGAAACACACCTTATATTACTTTCCTTCCCTTCCCTGTTCCCCTTCCTCACCCCCCACTAGTGCTTCCTGGGATCACCTCCCATGTAAATGGCTTATGCTTGAATCCTTGTTTTAGGGGCTATTTCTAGGGGGAGCTTAGCCTAAGACAAAGGGGATGTCTCTCTCCTCTGCCCTCTTAGATCCTTTATAATACTGTGGTGTTATATTCACATTTTAGGGCTGATTGTTGGATTTTAAGACCACTGAATTAACCATTCTGGTTAACCAAATTACACGATGCCTTGCTTTAACCATGGATTATCTTTGGTATAGTCCTCACATTTTTGGCTAAACTAACATATGTGGCTACCATGTAGGTTTTTATATTTCAGAGTCTAAAGTAGTTCTAGTTAGACTCCACGTTCTATATATATATATATATATATTTTTTTTTTGGAAAAAACCTAGGGACTGTCCTGATCAATATGTGTAAGTTGCAATTGAATATCCTCATAATTTTGCATCTGGGATCAGGGTCTACATTAGACTGAGGAAGAGCTCAATGTATGAGCTGCCAATAGTCTGTTTCTCCTATTGGCTTAGGTGAGGTGCCACAAGCATTGTGATTTCTGGCAACTTCCATGAGCCTCCCTTTATCCATCCACTAAGTGGGAATGTTTTTTTGGACGCATACTTACTGAGTGCCTGTGCTGAGCCAGGCATTGTTTAGATGTTCAGAGGCAACAGTGGACAAAATAGACAATGTCGGTGTTTGCCTTTCTTTTCACAAGTGGTGTCTTGAAGATCAAATTCAATATTGAAGGCAAAATCACTAAGGAAGCTGGGAATTACCATAGAAATCGAGTAATAAATATGATGACCTTCAGATCTTCATTACCATTCCAGAAACCACATTGACTGGCTGGATGTTTCCTCCTGGTATCTATCACCTGCACGCTGTTGCCTTACATATAGGTGACATATATACATATATGGGGCCCTGGTGGCACAGTGGTTAAGAGCTTGGCTGCTAACCAAAATGTCGGCAGTTTGAATCTACCAGCTACTCCTTTGAAACCCTATGGGGCAGTTCTACTCTGTCCAGTAAGGTCACCTAAGAGTCAGAATTGACCACAACGGGTTTGTTTGTTTGTGTTTTTGGAGATATAGAGACGTATACATACACACACACACACACACACACACACACACACACACACGTAATTTTATTGTGGTTTATGTGAAAGTTTACAGTGCAAATTAGTTTCACATTAAAACATTTATACACAAATTGTTTTGTGACATTGGTTGCAATCCCTACAGTGTGTCAGCACTCTCCCGCTTTCACTTTACGCCCCGGGTTCCCTGTGTCCATTCATCCAGTTTTCCTGTCGCTTCCTGCCTTCTCGTCTTTGCTCTTGGGCAGGTGTTGTCCATTTGGTCTCGTATGCTTGATTGAACAAAGAAGCATGTTCCTTACTGTGTTATGTTTGTTTCATGTTGTTGTTGTTGTTACGTGCCATCGAGTTGGTTCGTTCTGACTCATAGTGACCCTCTGTACAACAGAACGAAATCCTGCCTGGTCCTGCACCATCCTCAGTCATTATGCTTGAGCCCATTATTGCAGCCACTGTGTCAGTCCATCTCGTTGAGGGTCTTCCTCTTTTTCACTGACCCTTTATTTTACCAAGCATGATGTCCTTCTCCAGGGACTGATCCCTCCCGATAACATGTCCAAAGTATGTGAAATGTAGTCTCTCCATCCTGGCCTCTAAGGAGCATTCTGGTTGTACTTCTCCCAAGACAAATTTGTTCGTTCTTTTGGAAGTCTTTGGTATATTCAGTACTCTTCGCCAACACCACAATTCAAAGGCATCAATTCTTCTTAGGTCTTCCTTATTCATTGCCCAGCTTTCGCATGCGTATGAGGCTATTGAAAACACCATGGCTTGGGTTGGGCGCACCTTAGTCTTCAGGGTGACAACTTAGCATTTTAACACTTGAAAGAGGTCTTTTGCAGATTTGCTCAATGCAATGTGTCGTTTGATTTCTTGACTGCTGCTTCCATGGATGTTGAGTGTGGATCCAAGTAAAATCCTTGACAACTTCAATATTTTCTCTGTTATCTTCATGTTGCTTACTGGTCCAGTTTTGAGGATTTTTGCTTTCTTTATGTAGAGGTGTAATCCATACTGAAGACTGTGGTCTTTGATCTTTGTATAGGCCTGTCTAATCTTTGGCTGAAAGGTAGACTTCGGGAGTGGCTTCAGTTCTGAGTTTGCAGGGTGTCCAGGGGCCGTGGTCTTGGGGGTTTCTCCAGTCTCTGTCAGACTAGTAAGTCTAATCTTTTTTTTTTTGCGTGAATTTGAACTTTATATTTTTCTCCTTCTCTGTCCAGAACCCTCAATTGTGATCCCTGTAAGAGCCATCGGTGCTGGTGGCCTGGCACCATCTAGTTCTTTGGGCTCAGGCTGCTGGAGGCTGTCATTCTTGTGGTCCGTTAGTCCTTTGGACTAATAGTTTCCTTGTGTCTTTGGTTTTCTTCATTATCCTTTTCTCTGGCTGGGGTAGAACTAATAGATGTATTTTTAAAAGCTGCTCACACCTCGTGAAAAACAAGAAGTCACATACACAGGAGAAACAATAAGACTAAGCTCAGATTATTCGGCAGAAACCATGCAGGCAAGAAGGCAATGG
>NW_004443978.1:8785345-8814314 GCF_000243295.1 Trichechus manatus latirostris | reverse complement strand
AAAAAAAAAAAAAAAGCTGCTCACAAGCTTTTAAGACCCCAGACGCTACTCACCAAAGTAGGATGTAGAACACTTTCTTTGTGAACTATGTTATGCCAATTGGCATGATCCCCAGAGACCATGGTCCCCAGCCCTCAGCCCCAGTAACTTGATCCCACAAGATGTTTGGATATGTGTGTGAGGCTTCTATGACTTTGCCTTGGTCAAGTTGTGCTGACTTCCTCTACATTTTGTGTTGTCTATTCCTTCACCAAAGTTAACACTTGTCTACTAGCTAGTGATTTCCCTTCCCCACCCTTCCCTTCCCTTGTAACCGTCAAAGGTTATTTTTTTTTTCTGTGTGTAAATCTTCTCTGAGTTTTTATGATAGTGGTCCCATACAATATTTGTCCTTTTGTGATGGACTTATTTCACTCAGCATAATGCCCTCCAGATTCATCCATGTTGTGAGATGTTTCTCAATTTCATCATTGCTCCTTACCATCACGTAGTATTCCACTGTGTGTACGTACCATAATTTATCTATTCATCTGTTGATGAACACTTAGGTTGTGAATAATGTACTGAACATGGGTGCGCATATGTCTATTTGTATGATGGCTGTTATTTCTCCAGGATGTATTCCTAGGAGTGGGATTGCCGGATCACATGGTATTTCTATTTCTAGCTTTAAGAGGGCATCATAGGGTTTTCCATAGTGGTTGTACCATTTTACATTCCCATCAGCAGTGCATAAGAGTTCCAATCTGCCCACAACTTCTCCAACATTTGTTATTTTCTGTTTTTGTGATTAGTGGCAGTAAAGTTAGGTTGAGACAGTATCTCATTGTAGTTTTGATTTGCATTTCTCTTATGACTAATGATTGAGAATGTTTCCTCATGTGTCTGTTAGCTGCCTGAATGTCTTTATCAAAGTGTGTGTTCATATCCTTTGCCCATTTTTTAATTGGATTATTTGACTTTTTATTGTTTAAGCATTGAAATATTTTATAGATTTTGGAGATTAGACCCTTGTCAGATATGACATAGCCAAAAGTTTTTTCCTAGTCTGTAGGTTCCCCTTTTATTCTTTTGGTGAAGTCTTTTGTTGAGCGCAAGTGTTTTATTTTTATGGGCTCCCAGTTATCTAGTTTATCTTCTGGTGTTTGTGCATTGTTCATTATGGTTTGTATTGTATTTATGCCATGTATTAGGGCCCCTAGCCTTGTCCTATTTTTTCTTCCATGATCTTTATCATTTTAGGTTTTACATTTAGGTCTTTGATCCATTTTGAGCTAGTTTTTGTGTATGGTGTGAGGTATATGTCGTGTTTCTTTTTTTCACAGATGGACATACAGTTTTGCCAGCAGTATTTGTTAAAAAAAAAAAAACTCTCTTTTCCCCATTTAATGAACTTTGGTCCTTTGTCAAAGTCAACTGACCATAGGTGGATAGATTTATATCTGGGTTCTTGATTCTGTTCTCTTGGTCTATCTGTTATTGTACTAGTATCAGGCTATTTTGATTACTGTGGCTGAACAGTAGCTTCTGAGATCAAGTAGTGTGAGGGCTCCTACTTTGTTCTTTTTCTTCAGAAATGCTTTGCTTATCTGGAGCATCTTACCTTTTCATATAAAGTTGGTGATTAGTTTTTCCATCTTGTTATAGAATGACGTTCATATTTGAATTGGGATTGCATTATATCTGTATATCACTTTGGGTAGAATCAACATTTTCACAGTGTTAAGTCTTTCTATCGAAGAGCCTTGTATGTTTTTCCACTTACGTAGGTCTCTGTTGGTTTCTTGCGATAGTGTTTTTTTTTTTTTCTTTGAATAGGTCTTTTAGGTCCTTGGTTAGATTTATTCATAAGTATTTTATATTATTAGGGGCTATTATAAATGGTATTGTTTTCCTGATTTTCTTTTTAAAGTTCTCTTTGTTGATGTATAGGCATCCAACTGATTTTTTTGTATGTTGATCTTGTATCCTGCTACTCTGCTGAATCTTTCTATTAGTTCCAGTAGTTTTCTTGTGAAATCTTTGCAGTTTTCTATGTATAGGGTCATATCATCTGCAAATAAGGATAGTTTTACTTTTTTCTTTCCAATTTGGATTCCCTTTATTTCTTTCTCTTGCCTTATTGCTCTAGCTAGGACTTCCAACACAATGTTAAATAAAAGTGGTGATAAAGGGCATCATTGTCCTGTTCCCATTCTCAGGGAACTGCTTTCAGCCTCTCTCCATTGAGGATGATGTTGACTGTTGGTTTTGTATAGCTGCCCTTTATTATGTTGAGGATTTCCCTTCTATTCCTATTTTATTGGAAGTTTTTATTAGGAATGGGTATTGGACTTTAACAAATGCCTTTTCTGTGTCAGTTGAGATGATCATGTGATTCTTTTGTTGTATTTATATGGTGGATTATGTTGATTGATTTTCTAATGTTGAACTATCCTTGCATACCTGGTATGAAGCCCATTTCGTCATGGTGTATTATTTTATTTATTTTTTATATGATACTGAATTCTACTGGCTACAATTTTGTTGAGAATTTTTGTATCCATATTCATGAGAGATACGGGTGTGTAATTTTCTTCTTCTTCTTTTTTTTTTTTTTTTTGTAGTGCCTTTGCCTGGCTTTGGTAGCAGGATTATGCTGGCTTTATAGAATGAATTAGGGAGTATTCCTTCCTTTCTATGTTCTGAAGTAGTCTGAGTAGCACTAGTGTGAGCTCTTCTCTAAATATTTGGTAGAGTTCTCCAGTGAAGCCATCTGGGCCAGGGCTTTTTTTTGTTGGGAGGTGTTTTTTTTTTTTTTTTTTTTTTTATTACCTCTTCAATCTCTTCTCTTGTTATGAGTTTGTTCAGATTTTCTATCTCCGTTTGTGTTAGTTTAGGTAGGTAGTGTGTTTCTAGAAATTTGTCCATTTCCTCTAGATTTTCAAATTTGTTGGAGTACAGTTTTTCATAATATTCTGTTCTGATCCTTTTTATTTCAGTTTGTTATCATGTCCCCCTTTTCATTTCTTATTTGGGTTATTTGTTCCTCTCCTGTTTTTCTTTTGTCAGTTTGGCCAGTGATTTGTCGATTTTGTTGATCTTTTCAAAGAACCAGCTTTTGGTCTTGTTGATTCTTTCTTTGTTTTTCTGATCTCTACTTAATGTATTTCTGCTCTGATCTTTATTATTTCCTTTCTTCTGATGCCTGTGGGCTTCTTTTGCTGTTTTCTTTCTATTTGTTTGAGTTGTAGGGCTAACATCTTGATTTTGGTCTGTTCTTCTTGATGTGTGCGTTTATTGCTATAAATTGATGTCTGAGCACTGCCTTTGCTGTGTCCCAGAGATTTTGGTATGATGTGTATTCATTCTTATTTTATTCTAAGAATTTTTTTATTATTTCTTTGATTTATTACTTAGTTGTTTTTAAGCAAAGTATTATTCAGTTTATATGTATTTGGTTTTTTTCCCCTTTTTCTCTTCCTGTTATTGATTTCTACTTTTATGGCATTGTGATCAGAGAGAATGCTTTGTATTATTTTGATGTTTTGGATTTTATTGAGGATTGCCTTCTGGCCTAAAATTTCATCTATTCTGGAGAATGTTCCATGTGCATTGGGAAAAAATATCTACTTTGCTGATGTTGGGTGGAGTATTCTGTATATGTCTACGGGTTAAGTTGATTGATTTGGCCTGTAGAGCTTCTGTTATCTTTGTTAAGTTTCTTTCTAGATGTTTTGTCCTTTACCAAAAGTGGTGTGTTGAATTCTCCTAATATTATTGTGGAACTATCTATTTCTGTTTTCAGAGCTGTTAGTTTTATGTACTTTGTAGCCCTGTTGTTGGGTGCATAGATATTTATTAGAGTTATGTCTTCTTGGTGAATTGTCCTTTTAATCATTATATAATGTCCTTCCTTGTCTTTCATGGTTGATTTTGCCTTGAAGTCTGTTTTATCTGAGCTTAGTATTGCTACTCCTGCCCTTTCTTGGTTACTGTTTGCTTGATTTTTATTTTTTTCCATCCTTTGATTTTTAATATATTTATGTCTTTCTATCTAAGTTCTGTCTCTCTTAGACAGCCTAATGATTGGTTGTGTTTTTTTAATCCATTCTGCCACTTTTTACTGGTGCACTTAAGCCATTTACATTCAGTGTGGTTATTTATAGGTATAAGTTTATTGCTGTTGTATTGTTGTGCTTTTTTTTTTTGTGGTGCCAACATTTTCTTTATTCTTCTTACTTTCTTGTGCTGAGTTCCTTTTGTTTGTGTATTTTTTTCATTATTATAGATTTTGTATTTACTGAGTCTTTACGCTTTTCTTATTTTTGATTTTAATGAGTAGTTATTAAATTTCTTTGTGGTTACCTTGAAATCTACCTTTATCTTTTTAAGTTAGAACCAGTCTTTTATTACTTGATAACACCTTGACTTCCTCCTTATGTGAAAGTTCTATACCTACACCATTTATTCCCCCTTTTATTGTTTTGGCATTGTCGTCATTTACAGATTGGTGTCTCTGTTTCCCTGTTTTAAGTCTTTTAGGTATTTTTTATTATTATTGAGAGTTCTTTATGTAGGTTGAGCCCTGGTGGCACAGTGGTTAAGAACTTGGCTGCTAACCAAAAGGTTGGCAGTTCAAATCCACCAGCCACTCCTTGGAAACCCCATGGGGTAATTCTGCTGTGTCTATATAGGGTCACTATGAGTCAGAATTGACTTGATGGCAATTTTTTTTTTTAAACCTAGGTTGGTATCTGTCTAATGCAGTCTGTGCCCTAGATTCAGGTTGCTGTCTGATGTTGTTGGTTCTCTAATCGAAGGTCTCCCTTTAATATTTCTTCAAAGTTTGCTTTGGTTTTTACAAATTCCATTAATTTCTGTTTATCTGGAAATGTCCTAATTTCGCCATTGTATTTGAGAGAGAGTTTTGCAGGATATATTCTTGTTGGTTGGTGGTTTTTTTCTTTCAGGGTTTTATATTTGTCATCCACTGGCTTTCTGCCTGCATAGTTTCTGCCAAGTAATCTAGAGTTTAATCTTATTGTTTCCCCTTTGTAAGCAACTTTTCACTTTTCTTGAGGTGCTCTTAGTATTCCTTCTTTGTCTTTGGTTTTGGAAAATGTGATTATTATGTTTTGGTGACTTTCTTTTGGAGTCTATCCTTCATGAGGTTCATTGAGCTTATTTGATGGTCAGCTTTTCGTCTTTCATGACATTTGGGAAATTTTCTGCCAGCCAATCTTCAACAATATTCTCTCTGTTTTCCGTTTTCTCCCTTCATTCTATAACCCTGATCATGTGCAAATTCTTGCTCTTGATTGTGTCCCACATAATTCTTTAGGTTTTCTTCATTCTTTTCTCTGATTTTTCCTCAAAGTGGCATCCATGGATTTGTCTTCAATTTCACTGATTCTGTCTTCCATTGTTTCTAATTTGTTACTAAAATATTGTATGGAGTTGTTGATTTCTGAAATTTTGTTTATCTTTTGGATCTCTAGTTGCTGTTTTGTGTGATTTATAATTGTTTATTTACTTTGACTTTTTTCCTGTATTATTCTCCTGAATTATTCTGCTGCTTTGTCTGTGTTTTCCTGGATTTTGGATATGTTTTCGTTGATTATGTCATTTTTTCCATGATTTTGTCTGTTTTTTCCTTGATTTTGTCTATGTTTTCCTTGCTGTCTTGCCTAATCTCTTGGAGAGTCCTAAATATTAGTCTTTTAATTCCACATTAGGTAGGTCTGTTGCCTTTTCTACTGAAAGGTTATCTGATTCTTTGTTTTGCTCACTTGCTAGAACCACCTCATCCTGCTTTTTTATGTTTTGATATTGTCTGCTGTCTCCGAGACAGTAAGGTATTATTTTCTTTATTTATTGTGTGTTTGTTTGTTTGATCCGGCTTTTTTATTTTGCTTTGATATGTCGGGGCTAGCAGGGCAAGCATGCTTTGCTGCTTGCTCATCTGTGAGCATGTTAGCTCTCACCACCTTGTACCAATCGGCAGGGCAGCAGCAGGCAGGGCAAGCCCACTTTGCCGTACACTACTTTGGCGAGGTGGCTGAGGGCAGACTGGGTGGGCTCTGTCTGCCTCCTGATGTTAGTCCAGTGGTGTGAGAGCATTCACAGCCCCCTACCAAATGGGCAGAGATGTCGGATGGGGAGTAGCGTGGGCTTGCTTCCCACCTTTCAGCAGCTGGTCAAGTGGTAGAAGGGGAGGGGTTGTGCAGGCCTGGTGCAGCAGCAGGCCTGAGTGCTGGGGACACTCTAGCCATGACGGTGCAGCAGGGGCTGGTGGCGAGGAGGGGTAGTGGTGTACAGCATAGATGGGAGGGTGAAAGGAAAGAAAAGAGAGAGAAAAAACATAAGTGTAGCTGGCAGGTGGGTGCAGGGCAGACTCAGGGGCTAGCAGGAGGGTGGGGGAGTGGCATACAGGGCTAGGTGGGAGGTAGAAAGAAAAGAAAGAAAAAAGAAAAAAAATGGTGATGCAGTGGAGACTGGTGGATGGGGTTGTGGCGGATCCAATGTAGCAGAAGGCCCTTGTGCTGGTGGCACTGTAACCAGGGCAGCTTCGTGGGGGCCAGCAGGAAGGAGGGAGGTAGTGTATGGGGCTAGGTGGGAGGGAGAAAAAAACTGATAAAGGGAAAAAGAGAAAAACTATGGCAGTGCAGCAGGATCAGCAGATGGGGGTGGGGTGGAGCCAGGGGTCAGTGGGAAGGGAGGGGATGTCGTTTATGGGGCTTGGTGGGAGGGGGAGAGAAAAAACAAAAGTGACGTTGCAGTGGGAGCCAGTGGGTGGAGGTGATGTGGTCCCAGGGCAGTAGCAGACTGGTGGATCTCTAGCCATGTCGATGTGGTGGGGCTGGTGGGAAGCGGGAGAGGTGGCATACTGGGCTAGGTAGAAGGAAGAAAGAAAAGGAAGAAAGGGAGAAAAAGCCATGTGGCCGGAAGGGGCAGGGCAGACTTTGCGGGGAGCTCGTATAGTGGACACGGGCCGTGGTGGCTGCAAGGTTGGTGGTGGTGGTGAAGGTTCTTGCTTCTACTCACCAGAAAGATGAGGGGTGGGAAAGCATGTTTCTCTGGTTGCTAGGTGCTCTTTCTCCTGTTGGGAGCTCTGTGAAGTTGCCTTCCAATACTCCCTGTGTGGACTTGTTGCTGGCTGTGCTTCAAGATGGCGACACTGTGCCGTGTTAGTTGGCAGGGGACCTCTAGTTTGTATCTCTCCTCATTCTCTGTTTTCCATCAGTTCTTTCTTCCATTTGGTGTTTGATATAGTTCTTTATCCCTTCATTTGATGCTCAAGGTTCCAGGATTGATGTTTGTATCTGTTTTACTTAGTTTTTCGAGTCTTTGCTGCAAAGGGATGGCATGGTGCATCTGTCTAGGGTGCCATGTAGGCCTCACCTCTTTTTACAGTATTTTATTGTGTTTTAGGTGAAAGTTTACTCAGCAGATTAGGTTTCCATTTAATAATTTTTATCAAATTGTTTTATGACATTGGTTACATTTTTCACAATGTATCAACATTCTCATTATTTCTATTCTGTTCGTTCTGTTTCTGCTAATCTAGCTTCCCTTCTCCTCCTTAGCCTCTCATCTTTGTTTTAGGGTAAATGTTGACCATTTGGTCTTACATAGTTGATTATTTAAGGGAACATAGTGATATTGTTTATTTTATAAGCTAATCTGTTATTTGGATGAAAGGTGACCACTGGGAGTGGCTTCAGTTCCAAGTTCAAAGGACATTTTAGGGCAGTAGTCTCGGGGGTTCCTCTAGTCTCTGTTGGTCCAGTAAGTCTGGCCTTTTTTAGGAATTTGAGTTTTGAGGACCTTCTGTTGTCTCCCTGGTCAGAACGGTCGGTAGTGATAGCAAGACACTACTGGTTCTTCTGGCCTCAGGCTAAATAAGGCCTTGGTTCACGTGGGCTATTAGTCTGTGGACTGTTTTCTTCTTTGAGTCTTCGTTTCCTTCATTCTCTTTTGTTCCTGACAAGTAGAGATCAATAGTTGTTTACACACATTTTCTGACCAACTCTGGACACTCAAGAGGTAGCCATTGTCTCATGTCACGCTTTTCTTTAGTGTCAAGCCACTCAGAAGAGCTGTCTTTGCTTGCTGTCTCACCTCCCAATGACTCTCTGATGTCCCACTTAACTGCTGTTTCTCTACCTTTGTCTTAGTGGTCAAGGTCATAAGTTACTTTTTTTTTTCTTGAAATTCTCTTTGTGCTTTCTTTCTGTGGTACTGTTTTTCTCTGTTGTTTGTCTTTCCCTCATGATTCTTTGTTGAATCCTTTTACTGTACTTGTTCTCTGGATGAATGTTGTGTTCCTCAAGATGTCTTCTTCCAGTTTCTTCTCTTTAGTTCCTTCTCTTTTCCCTCTGGGAAATATATATGCTTCATACTCTTCCTGTTTGCTTATGACTCTCTGAAGCTTATCTCTCCTTTCCTGAGCTATCTCCACCCCCCTTACACAGGCAGCGTGCCTCCCTTTCAGTGCTCCACAGACTCTTCAAACTCAGCATGTCCTCAACAGAACCACAACATCTTCCTTTTTAATGTACTCAGCAGCCTCTGTTCTCTCTCCTGGCACTTCTATCCAGACAGTCATCCCAGCCAGAGACCTGAACACTGTCGTAGAGTCTTCCCTCATGCTCACTCCCTGGCGTATTCAGTAGTCTGCTTTTTCCCACTTCATTTCTTCATCTCTTGCTTATTGAAAACCTGCTATGTGGCACCCGCTTGGCTGATAGACTCTGAGGTTGTTGAAGTGGTTTCTTTGCATGGGTAACTTCCCAGCAGCATATCCTGAGCAAGTATTCAATTGCAGGTGGTTTATTTGGGAGGTGGTTTAAGGAAACACTGGGAGGGGAGTAGAAATGTGTAGGAGGCAGCTTATACTGATTCAGTAGAACTAACTGTGTACATCTCTTCCCAAGTCCAAGTTCAGTGAGGTCGTGGTGGCAGCTTGAAATTGGCCATGATGGGAATATTTATAATACGGAAATTGGCCAATGGCTGTTTGTTAAATGCTTACCAGCACGTTATTGGAAGCAGGGAGTTGAGACAGGGAAAGGACATAAGTAACACTGTGGACAACAGGAGCTTAATCCCACTGGGAAAATCTCTGGAAGCTAGTTTAGAATACATCCTTCAAAGCCATCCACTTATGGGGAGAAGGAGCTGAGGTGTTTATATACCAGTTCCCATCAACCATTGGTTGAGAGCCACTTCTGATAGGCACAGTAGGATCCAGAAACCAGGGGAAGCCCTCAGGCAGTTAGAGGCAGGCTGGGGTGAACTTCAGTGGTAAGGCTAATGGGGTGAAGGCAGGGCTAAGCAAATGATGGCTGACTGAGGCACGGACACCCAGCATTGGGTTGTTAGTAATGTGTGGTTGTTGTCTTTTTCTCCCCAGAGCTTGACCTCATGGACCTCATAGGGGAAGACAGAGAGTGGATGCTTGGGAGGAAGTTAATGCAGGTGAATGACACTTTGACTTCCGAAGATGGAGGACTCCGAAGCAGCAAGAACTGCACTGAGCCAGGTAAAGAGTGGTGGCCGCGTGCTGGGCAGTGGCTGCTGTCTTCTCTAATTATGGCTGAGGAAGAGCTGGGTGCCATGGTTTGTTTCTTTGTTTTTTTCCTTTGAGTTGTAATCCAGAGGTACTTAGAGAACATTTAGGGCAGGTGTCTAAGAAGCTCAAAGGTGAGATCCCAAGGGACTACATAAGGCGTCTACCTGTATTCTTTTCCTAGTGGGATTGGGGAAAAGATAAGTTAAAGTCAGTGATTTACTTCTGATCCTGCATTGATGTCACATGTGGAGGCAAGTGGGAAACTGAGTCAGGAGTAGGATGGGTGAGAATGTGCTATGGCCATCCTCACTTGGATCCCTGAGATCAAAGGAGCCGTGTTTTTATCACAGTAGAGATGCAAGGAATCGGACCAGATCCTCACCCTCGATGTTGATCTTCTTGGAAGAAATGAGTATTTATTTTGTCAGTTGTTATATCTGATATCTACTGTGCCTTTTCTCAGAAAAATATATGGAACGTTTAAACGTTACTGAACTGAAAAAGAAAACAAAACTCAAAGACAATCAAGGGGGGACCCAGCTCACCAAGCCTCAGGGAAATGGCAGGCACTCCTCTGGACTGATGAATTCCTGATAGTTTAGACCAGGCGTTGGCAGACTCTTTCTGTAAAGGGCCAGATAGCAAATAATGTAGACTTTACAGATCACATACAATCTCAGTAGTATATTTTTTTACATTTTTAAAAAATCTTTATGAAGAGTTAAAAACTATTCTTATCTCACATGCCATACAAAAAACAGGCCGTGGATGGGTTTGGCCTGTGGAGCATAGTTTGCTGATCCCTGGGTTAGACTTTGAAGCTCTTTGGGGCCTTCCTTGCCTGGTGGCTAGACGTGGCCTCACGTGTGTTTCCTTTAAGGTCCAGGAGCTCGGCGACATGTCGAGCCTGCACCCAGAGGTCTGCTTCACTTTCACTGTCACCCTAGAAAACATGAACAGTCTTCCCTGCACCCCAAAGGACTGTGGGCCTTTGAGTATACAGTGTTTTGTGAAGTTGGGGGTGTACTCTTTTTGGGGAGGTGTGTAGAAATGTCCTCCCCAACCAAACTGAGAAGCTTAACAGTCAACTCCCAAGAAAAGCTAGAAATAATTAAAATTATATATCCAACGCCCTCCCCCCCCAAAAAACTACATAATTTATATTCCTTAAGCTGGAGAATGCAGGGTTATTGTGGCTGTTATTGGGGCCCTGGTGGCACAGTGGTTAAGAGCTTGGCTGCTAACCACAGGTCAGCAGTTTGAATCCACCAGCCACTCCTTGGAAACCTATGGGGCAGTTCTCTCTGTCCTATAGGGTCGCTATGAGTTGGAATTGACTCGATTGCAGTGGGGTGGCTGTTAATAAACACTCACAAGGAACATTCTTCAGGTTATTGAAGCACATGAGCAGCTACGTGAGCTGGAAATGAAAAAGTCTTGAGGGTTTGCGTGCTTCAGCGTGAGGAGACAGAGCCTGTGTGTGTTGAGAAATGTGGATTCTCGAGGACTAGACTGGAAGCAGGGCAAGGACAGTGTGGGCCACTTCTGTGCTGAGAAGCCTGCGTGGTGATCTGGTCTTGTAGCCAAATACTTTTCAACGACAAACAGACTGATGGTGACTGAGATGTTAGAAGGCAGGGGATACAGTGTCACAGAGCACAGCATCCCGTTTGGTATAGGGAAGAATGGAGCCAGACAGGAATGGTGGCCTGTGCTCTGACGGTGACCAGCCAGGGTGTTGGGCTCAGCTGTTTGCAGGGCTGGCAGGGATGGGGGTCACTTGTTCTCTGTTGTTGAGGTGTGTTTAGGAGGAGATGGTACAGTTTTGCTGTGAGTGGCATTGCTCACTGTATCAACAAATGCCTTTCTCAGAGTGACAGATGTAGAAGAATAAAGCACATTAAAGGCTATTTCAAGAGAGGAAATGACTCAGCTTTGTCGGTAGAAAGAAAACGTCCAGGTTGATAAAAAGAGCACAAACGCAGTGTCTGCTGATGTTGGCAGGGAGGCCATGGGGAAAGGGAGGAGAAGAAAGGCTTCAGGAGGAAAATGGGAAGGAGGGAAAGAGAGCTCGACCATGTGTTGAGTAGGTCCATCCTCATCTACACACTCAAGGAACTGGGCTAGATATTTGGGGCCCTTGACTTTAACTAAATTCAATAGAGAAAATGGTCATACCTGAGATAGGAAGTGTCCTGTTCAAATGCAAACAAAGACTGACTCAGCCTGCATTCTTCACAAAGTCTTCATGGTGTCCTTCAGTTTTCTGAATGTTTATGGTACAAAATGTCTAAAACTGTGCTGTCCAACATGGACCTTCAATGGCTATTTGAACTCAAATAAAATTAAAAATTCAGATTCTTAGTCGTGCTAAGCCACCTTTCAAACAGCCAATTGCCACATTTGGCTGGTGGCTACAGTGTTGGACAGCACAGATGACAGAACATTTCCATCATCTTGGAAAATTCTCTCGGGCAGGCTGTTCTATAACTTCCAGCTGTCACTGGACATACCTCCTGTCTTTCCCACTCAGTTGCAAACATCTCAAGACTAGAGGAGATATTAAAGTCTTCATAGCCCCATCCCCCAGCCCAGGCCTTGGGGTCACCCTCACCTGGTTTGAATGCCAGCTCATCCACATAGGAGTTGTGGACCTGAGCTTGGGTCAGCCTCTCTGTGATTGTGCCTCTCTGTGAGATTTCAGTAACCATTCCGACCTCTGTCAGATGTTGTGAGAAGTGTTAACAAATTAGTAACGTGTGCACAGCTTAGTGCCTGCGTGTGATAGAACCTCAGACCGCTACACCAAGAGCTTATCATAGACTTCCCACCATCTGCCGGGGGGGTTGCCCACTTTGCTCAGAAAGGTGGATTATAGTTCAAAATTCCTGAAGTGGTTTTCTCTAGCCCTTCCCCACAGAAAGGGCAGGTATGGCACGTGCGGCTCTGCCAACAGGCCACGTCCACAAGTGGTCTGAGTCAGAGTGGTCGGCCAGCTGGACAGTGAGGTTCAAGCACCACCTTCTAACACAGACACACTTTGAAGACCTTGCACATGGTAATGAGCACAGACTCCTCTGTTGAACAGTCCATTTTAAACAAGACCACGATGGAAGAGTTGGCACAGATGCGTGTGATTCCAGTTGCCTTGGTTCTCAGCGCTGTTGGAAGTTGGCTCCTCAGCCCAACTAAACAGATATTTTAAGACAAAAAGTTGAGAGCCAAAGCATTCATAAGTCACTGATTAGAATTAACATTTTCTAGTATATGTCTTCTCTACCCCTAACCTGTGGGGTGAGAGGATGGAGCTGGAATAGACCAAGGCTTGGTCAATTCACAGAACGTTGCCCAGTTTCCCTTAAGATATAAAAGCTGCCCTGGATGCAGTGGGTATTTTTTGTCCTGGTTGGATGTGGTGATGTCTGCCCTCAAACATCATAAATACAGAGGCTGGGAAGAGAGCCATGTGGTTTGTGGAATGAGTCGCTTCCTACTTTTGATGCATGTCAGCAGCAGAAGTGTACTTACACAGATAACGGCATCGGGGTTTCCTCTGTGCTTGGGAGGGACGGTTATTTACACAGGAACTTGAGCTTTGAGGAGCCGGTGTGCCATGGTGTGTGAGAAATGGTGCCAAGGTCACAGGAGGGAGTTAACTTGACTCCTGTCAGAAGATCCACCCAGTGCCTCTTGTGAGGTCACAGGGCTTCTCAGACTGCGTTCTCAGAACCCCTGTCTTGAGATGCTAGCAAGGCATCCAGGGCGTGGGTGTGGAATTGCTTCTGTTCTGCTTGTATACCCTGTTAGACTTACCGGGCTTGGACTCTCCTCACACGTCCATGTCCTCACCGACGAAATGAGACCTTCAGCTAGTTTATCCCCCCCAGCCCTTCCATTGCACAAACCCAGGAATTCCAAGATATTTCACGAATAGAGATTCACAGAAAACTTCTGTATTAAGACCCTACCCCTACACTTTCCTTAATTATTCTTTGCATTTGCAGAATTCCATGTTATACCTCAACCCTTGTCTTTCTCTCTTTCTCTCTCGGCATCTGGTTTTGGGCTGGGGGACACCCTTATAAAGTGACAGTGCTGTTTGTTGTTGCCGTGGCAACGGTTGAGACGACACACTCTTTGTATGAGAGTTGCTGCTTTAAAGACATGTGCTTTGTACATTTAGGAAAGTATTTTAAATATGGCATTCTTTGCTGCCCCTCGAAGACATGGTTTTGGTGGAAATTTTGTGATTTTTACTTCCAGAACTCTGTGAAAAAACCTGAGCTCGGGACTCCAATTCTTCTGCAAGCGCTCCAGCCCTCTGCGAATTTTTAAGTTTGTTTTCCTAGCCTGACATTGCCGATCTCATCTGAGGTCTGAAAACATACTGCTTTTTTACAAATAACATTTGAAACTGTTTACTCAGATGACCCATTAAGAGAAATTTAACTTTGAATAAATTTGATCCACACCAATTAAGTTAGCTAAATTTAATATCGAGGGTGGTGGACACCTCTAGCAGAAATGAATTATTCACAATATTTATTTATACACTTTGCAGCCAGTCTCCAAAAACATCTATCATCTTTTAGGTTTTAGTTCTCTGACATTTTAAGGAAATGAGCTTTTCTTCAAATAAACTTAGCAGGAAGGAAAATATTTAAAATGATGGCCTTTGGCATGGGCTGCACTTTGGGATCGCTGGAATTTCTTTTGATAAAGGCTCATCTCATTCTTGCTACCTGGCTTGTTGGTGTCTGTGTCTTTGAAGGCACAGAGGACATCCTGGTCCTGTGTCGCAAGACTGAGGCAGGCTGGTGGGGCCCTCAGGGGATGTGCCAGGAGTTTATCGGCAGGGCTGGAAACAAGCTAATCAGATGGTGAAATGTGAATTGCAGTGGAGGGGGGAAGCAATTCAAGGTAGTTCCCAGGGGTGAGTGTGCCCATAAACGAGAACTGACGCCAGGACTTAGGCCGGCAAGCAGGGTGGATGGGGCCAGGGCCGCGAGCAGAATAAGTGCTGGGATCCTACTGCTTTTGGGTTTAAACCATAGGATAAGGGTCAGCTGGTTTAGAGTCACAGGGCTGGGCAGGACCAACCAGAGAGCATGAAAAGCCCATCTCTTTCAGCTTTACATGAAGAAACCAAGATCCAGAGGACGTAAGTGACCCACCAAGGTCAGGGGCTTGTCAGGAGCAGGGCAGGCTCACCCTCCTCCCACGTAGTACTGAATACATGTTGATAACTGAATAATTAGAACATCTGACAATTACATGATCTAAAGCTGTGCTGTCCAGCAGAAATATAATGTGAGGTATAAAACTCACTTCTGTTGAGTCGAGTTGATTCCGACTCATAGCGACACTATAGCCAGGACAGAGTAGAACTGCCCCATGGAGTTTCCAAGGCTGTAAATCTTTATGGAAGCAGACTGCCGCATCTTTTGGCTGATGGGTTTGATGTGAGGTATAAGTATAATTTAAAATTTTCTAGTAGCCACATTAGGAAAATAAAAAATGAAATTAATTTTAATAATATATTTTGTTTAACTGAACATATGCAGAATATTATGAATGAAAAATTTCAACCACCCGAGTGTGGTTATCACTGGGTTTGAACACAGGAAAGAAATTAAAAAAAAAAACACACTGAAAATCTATATATTATTTTACTAGCTCGCATAACTCGCTTCTCTCTGCAGTTGTGATTTTAATAATGATTCAAATAATAGCTGTTAGCAGTCTTAGGTGGAGCAAATTAGAAACAAATGTGATCTTCTTAAAATGTGTAAACTCTTTACTGAGTTAGATAGTGTCTTAGTCATCTAATACTGCTATAACAGAAATACCACAAGTGGATGGTTTTAACGAAGAGAAGTTTATTTCCTCATAGTCAAAGTAGGCTAAAAGTCCAAATTCAGGGCATCAGCTCCGGGGGAAGGCTTTTTCTCTCTGTTGGCCTTCTTCTCTTCAGTGTTCCCCTGGACTAGGAGCTTCTCTGCGCAGGGATCCCGGTCCAAAGGACGCGCTCTGCTCCCAGCACTGCTTTCTTGATGTATGAGGTCCCCCTGTCTCACTGCTCACTTCTGTCTTTTATATCTCAAGAGACTGCCTCAGGACACAATTGAGTCTTGTAGATCAGGTCCTGCCTTACTAACACAACTGCCACCCATCCTCCCTCATTAACATCATAGAGGCAGGTTTACAACATACAGGAAAATCACACAGTACCAGGAATCATGGCCTAGCCAAACTGGTACACACATTTTTGGTGGGACATAATTCAAACCAAGACAGATAGTGCAACAGTAACTGCTGTAACAGATAAGCCCATCCAATTTGGGGATTCAGTATTAATAGAAGTTTGTTTCTCTCTCATGTGAAGTTCTGGTCTGTAGGTGACCCTGCTGCCAGAAGTGGCCTACGGACTAATTATCCTATCTTGAGGCATTCCCATCCTCAAATGTGGCTTCCAAGGTCACCGTGCTTCTTTGCAGTAAGGGGAATGAGTATAGAGGATTGTGCATGGAAGGGTTTTATGAGTTAGAGACTCACTTTGCTCACAGTTCATTGGCCAGAGCTCAGTAACATGACAATATCTAATTGCAAGGGAGGCTGGGAAATGTACATTGGCAGAATACTTTGGAAGAAAGGTTTGTGAGCAGCTAGGCAGTCTCTGCCACATTATTTCCCCCAACGTGTTTCTTTTTGCAAAATCAAACTTCCCAACTTTCGTTCATGCTTATCTTATTACAAAAACAATATTTTCCAATTACAGAAAAATCATAACCCAGATTTATGTCTTCCGAGCCTGGCTTTAGCTCTTGACTTAATCTTCATGCTTCTTTCCTGGTCACAGTGACAAGGTATGATTCTCTTTTCACCTTGGGAAGTCCTAAGTGAGATAGAAATTTTCCTATTTGTGCCCATTTGCAAATTGATAGTTTTCTTTATAATATAAGAACCCTGGGAAAAATAAGGAATGCTTGAGTATAATGAAGTCATTGGCAGCAGGGTGGAAGAGCTTAAGTTCTGGAGGAAGTCTGAAATCCCAATCCCATCACTTTCTACCTATGTGATCCCAGGTGAGTTTCCTAAATTCTTTGAACCTCATTCCCACCATCTGTAAAATGCAGATTAAGATGCCCAGTTCACAGGATTGTGGTGATGATTAAGTGCAGTAAGGTTTGTGAAACAGCTGGGACCTCAGTCATAGTAGGTGCTTAATAAACTGTAGCTACATTATGTTTGTAACCAAAGATATAATGGTAGGCAGACTGATGGTGATCATTTATAGGGACTTTATCATCCTGCTGTCAGTCTGTTATGCTGTGGTGGCTTGCATGTGGCTGTGAAGCTGGACACAATGTCACGAGTATTTCAACTACCAGCAGGATCACCTATGGTGGACAGGTTTCAGTGGAGCACCCTAAGACAAACTGGGAAGAAAGTCCTGGCAATCTGCTTTGGAAAATCAGCCAGTGAAACCCTTATGGATCACAACAGAACACTGTCTGACTTGCTTACTTTGGACATGTCATCAGGAGGGATCAATCGCTGGAGGAGGACCTCATGTTTGGTGAAGCAGAGGGCCAGCAAGGACGAGGGAAACCCTAGATGAGATGGATTGGCATAATAGCTGCAATAATGGACTTGACACGGTACCTGGCAACGTTTTGTGTGTTGTGCATAAAGTCGCCATGAGTCAGAGTTGACTTGATGGTATCTTCTTTTCCTTTCCTTCCCTTCCGTTCCCTTCCCCTCCTTTCTATCCTTCCATCCTTCCATCCACCCATCTATCTTCTATCTTACTATCCTGCTGGCATATTAGAACATTGTGGGATTATGAAGATTGTTTTAAGAAAGAGTATGTTAGTTATTGCATTTCAGCAGCAGTGTAGCATTCTTATAAGTTGAGCTGTGGGAAGAAGACAGGTAGAAGTGTTATCTAGGAGGCTTTTGACTCATGTGGTTTTCTGCCCCAAGAGGCCACTCTAGACAAACAGGATGAAAATAGGGAGTAGAGGATTTTCTCCTTCACACTCATGAAGAGGTTTAAAGTCTCAGGCTCTGGGAGGAAAGGGCCAGACACTATTCATTTCTTCTAGGTTTGACATGCCTCTGGAGACCTGGTGTCACAGTGGTTAAGAGCTACAGCTGCTAACCAAAAGGTCAGCAGTTCAAATCCACTGGCTGCTTCTTGGAAACCCTGTGGGACAGTTCTATGCTGTCCTATAGGGTCGCTACGAGTTGGAATCTACTTGGCGGCAACAAGTTTTTTTTGGTTTGACAGTCCTCTAGAACTTCTTTATTGAGGTGTTCTTTAAAACCCTGTACTTTAACAGGATCACAGACAGCCCAATCCAGTGAATGGTGCCTGGAATCTTCCTGAAACACAGGTGAGGGACCCAACTCTGCCTTAGATGCAGAGCTTCCAAGGACCTGACTGTTTAGAAAGCACTTTAGACTCCTCAAAGCATTTTCATGGAACCATTTGACCCACAGAACAAATACTGTGAGGACAGGAATGACTAGTATTATGAAGCTCAGCTGATAGATAAGTAAGACTGAGGCCAAAGGAAATTGAGTTCAAGAGTTCCTTTGGTCACAGTAGAGTCATAAATGTGGAAAGGAATTTAAGGATGTTTTATTTTAGTGGCTTCCAAACCCTCTTTCTCTAAGCCAGGGCTCAGCAAACTATGGCCCTGTGCCAGATCTGGCCCATTGCCTGCTTTTGTAAATAAAGTTTTATTGGAGCACAGCCATATGCTTTCACTTATGTATTCCTGTGGCTGCTTTCGCTCTCTGAAGGCAAAGCTGCAACACAGACCACAGGGCCTGCAAAGCCCAAAATATTTACTCGTGGGTCCTTTACAGAAGTATTGCCACCCTCTGCGCCAGGCCTTGGGACTGTTGCCTCAAGGAGCTTGGAGGGGAGATTGAGGCAGGAGTGACATCCCCACTTCCCCTCTGCTCTCCCTCCCACTCCCCCTGATGGTGCCTGTTCCCTATTAAAGAAGTGCATATTGAATATTTTAATATCACCCCTGGGTTGGAGATCTGTGATTCAGGTACCCCCAGCACACACACACACAGATACACAGTCTAAATCCCCAGCATTTGTCTGTCCATGTGATAGGGATTTTTTTTTTTTAATTTAATTTGAGAAGTAAATGCTTACTTCCTAAAAATGCTTGAAAACTACTTGTTTGGACTAGCCCCCTTGTTCTAGAGCATCTGAGTGTCCAGACCTGGGGACTGCTTCCCCATTGGGTCAGAGAGCAAAGTGCACACGTAGGGTTGGCCTCAGTTGAGAACATTCCGCCCACACACAGCCAGTGTCCCCAGGGCAGTGGCCTTACACAGTGACGGCCCCTCCTTCCTCCTGAATGAGGAGCAAATGAGGCCCAGTGAGTCCCCAGCCCACTGAGGGCCCACTCACGTGGTCCCTACTTCTTGGTCATTTCAGGAGCCCCACACACACTGGGTGACTGGGGACTCTTCTTGAATCTCACACTCAAAGATGATGTTGTTCCACCCTCTGGTTTCACAGATGAAGCCATGCTGAGGTCTAGAGGTAGGAAGTGGCTTCCTTGGGGTCTACCGCCAGTTGTCAGTAAAGCTAGGACCAGGACCCAGACTTCCCCTCTGTCTTCCAGCCTCTGACTGTGAGGCGGGGCTGTCTGCCTCGCCTTGTTTGGGCTTAGAGTTTGCCTAAGTCACATCTGCAGGTCAGGGTTGCCAGGAAGGCCCTGCTCTGCCCTCACCCGAGCGCTCTTTGGGGCCTTAGAACAGTGGTTCTCAAGGTGGATCACGGACCAGCAGCAGTTGTCCTAGGGACTTGTTAGAAATGCCTGTTTCTGGACCCCACTCCAGCCTCCAGAATCAGAACCTCCGGGGGCGGAGCCAGCATCTGTGTTTTAACGTGCCCACCAGGGGTTCTCACAAGCACTGAGTGTGAGGCCTGCTGGTTTAGCTCCACTGGTTCATGAGCCCAGCTGCACCTCGGAGTCACCCAGGAAGGTTTAAATGCGCAATGCCAGGCCATCCCCCAGGCCGGCAGTAGCTCTGTGGCCACCAGCTGGGCGAGGTCTTTAAAGCTCACACGTAGTGCTAGTGTGCAGCCATGGCTGTCTGAGAACCGCGGCCTGACCTGAGATGGCCCTCAGTTCACCGCCATCTCTGTAAAGCGGGTTCTAGGAACTGAGAGAGGGGAGGCCAGTGGGGCCTGGGAGCCATGGAGACCACCTTCCTCCTGCCCCTCACCACCCACGCAGACAAAGGGATGGCGTCGGCCAGATTAAAAAGGACACCAGGCTCCTCATTCACACAGTGTCCTCGGGAGCCTTGTTAACAGTCATTTGTTTGTACACTCCGTCTTGAGGGGCGTGGGTTTTGTTTCTAAAACTTCTACCTGAGAAACACCAACAAGAGTTCACCCCAGCGGTATTTTAAAATCTGTATGCACTAAAATCAGATGGGAATGTTCCTGCCTTGTCCTATCGGTGGATCTGATCTCACCTCTGGCTTCTGGTTATCTTAGCACTGGCCTGTCCCACTAGGCTCGCTCCCTCCGTCCCTCCCTCCTCAGAAGCCAGGCAGCTGAGGTTCTGGGTGAGGGGAACGGGGCACTGAGGGCAAGGCCTTCTGAATGCACTGCCTCTCTGAGGCCACTTTGGTGAGCCCGAGTGACACACCCAGGCCTGGGGTGGACTCTGGGAAGCTTCAGGACAGGGTGAACTCAGGGAGGGCTGGGCCTCTCTCCCAGGTGCTTTCCCCAGCTTCTCCAGGCCTCAGACATTTCTAAACAGGCCCAGGGAACCTTTTGGGGCAAGTGGCACCCCACTGAGTATGCTTTGGTCAGACCCTTGCTTGGACGTCAGAAACCAAGCCTGTTGCTTTCCCCTCCTAGGGGCTACAGCCAGGGCTTTCCATGGCTAGTCAGCTTCCACGGCTACTCCTCCTGTGTGTGTATCCTGGGATAGGCCCCACCTGGGACTACGACGGGGTTCACTTTCCAGCTTGGAGAGTAAGTTTAAATAAGTGAATGTCTCGGTTATCACATTAGTACTTCCAAGGTTCCCGATATAGTGTTAAGCCCATTATTTTGACTGAAATTTCTGCAATAGAACGATACAGTCCCTGAATTAAAGATGAGCAGCCTTTTTTGGAAGCCGACTCTTAAAACAAAATGGATTTGAGCCCAGCACCGTGGCTTGTCCATCCCTGCCAGGCCTCTGTGCCATGAGCTTGGCCTGGACTTCCCAGCTTGGGGCCAGTGGTGAGACAGCAGGGTATACCGGCATCCTCGTCGTTGGGGTGGGAACACTATGCGGAGAAAGAAAACGGGCTGCAGACTGTTGGGACAGGTCACTATGGATGGAGCAAAGGACTGGGGTCCAAAGAGAGAGGCTGGACTCATTTACCTTGCAGCTCCATGGGCACTGAAAGCACCCATCCTGCCTCTTGTCACTGAGGGAACCGCGAGAACCCAGGAGTGCGCAGTGCTCTGTGATTGCAGAGTGCTCCTGGGCAGCCGAGTTCAGTACAGGGACCTAGGTCCCGTGGCCCTGGAGAGGAATCCTGACTCCGACACACAAGTCATTTAACCTCTCGAAGCCCTGGTTTCCTCCTTCATGAAGTGGGGTAACAAATGGTACAAACAGAAGAGGTCCTTTTGAAGAGCCAGTGTGGTAAAGTACATAAAGTCCTTAGCCCACAGCAGGTGCTCACCCATTTGCTGAGCACCCACCACATCACACTTCTCCTGCGCTGACTCTAAGGGGTCTCTCAAATGCGGCCTCAGCTAGATGTACCTAAGAGATCGTGCTCATTATTCTGCCATTGATTCTTTTTCTACTCCTTAGGTCATGGGGAGTTCTAGTATAGGAAGAGATTCAAATGAATCTGATGTGTACTAATATTATAAAAACCCAGGTGGAAGTGTAAGGGCCCAGCCCCAGGAGCACCCTGTCAGCATCGACCCACATCTCCCAACGTAAGCCTTGTCGGCTAATGTGAATTCCACTTATGCTGAAAGCTGTTGATGTGCCTGAGGCAAATTGATAGAAAAATCACTAATGATGGGAAGTTTGATCTTTTGACAGATATGCAAATTTGGGTGTACAGAATGTATATCAACCAATGAAGGAAGAGAAATTGAAGGGCAGTGAGCACATGGGGAAGAAGTGGGCTTGTTCTGAGCTCCGACTCTGCCCCTCTTTCAGCATCGGACCTGATGAGGTGCGAGTCTGCCCGTCGAACACGCCTGAAATCCCATCATCCCCAAAAGAGATGACGTGTTTCATGGGCATAGAAGCAACTACTTTTCCGTATTCCAGAAACATAGTTTCCCACTGCCAGACCCATTTTAACCACAAATGCTGGACCAATTTATTAAATTGAGTTATCATTTAATACTGAATTTTAAAAAAGGAAAGTTCTAACGCCGCTGAGCCCATAGCTCTACTAGGCATTTTTACCCACTGACGGTGGTTTCACGTGGAACGTTGGCCCCTTTGCACGAACGATTTTGTGTCCGTGGCTCACAGGAGTATATTCTCTTTTAGTGGCATCCAGGCTAAAAGCTCAGTGCCTGGAGGCTCTGCTCTAGCAGATCCCAAGGGAAAGCATTTCTCAGTAGCTGCTGTTAGGAATCTAGGGTTATTGCCCTATAGGTGCCACCATCATTTTTTGTGAAGTTTAAAGTTTTAGATTTTGTTTCTCCCTCCTCATCGGTCTCAAGAATCTTAAGTATTGATACTTTTTTTTGTTCTAAAATTTTATTATGAACAGTTTCAAACATACAGAAATATTGAAAGAATTTTTCAGTGAACACTCACAGCCACAGCACCTAGATTCTGTGATTTATATTTTATTATCCTTGCTTTATCACATGTTTATCCACCTCTCAATCTATTCTATTTTATTTTAATGGATTTCAAAGTAAGCCGCAGACATCAGCACACTCTCACGTACTTCAGCGTCCAAATCATCAACTAGAGTTCAATATTTGTTTGCCATTCTTCTTCTTCTTTTTTTTAAGATTACATTTACACACAGTGAAAGACACAGATCTTAAGTGTACCATCAGTGAGTTCTGACAGATGTGTACACTTCTGCACCCAGCCTCTCCCACAGCCCAGAACATACCGCCATTCCAGGACATTCCTTCATACCATAACCGTGCTTCTGATTTCTGTCTCCACAGATTAGTTTATGCCTGTTCTAGAATGTTGTATATGTTAACTGTACAAATGTACTCTTTGGTGTTAGTCTTCTTCAGTCATCCCACTGATTTTGAGATCCATTCATGTTTTTGTGTGTAGATATATTCTTAACTGTATGTAAGTATAGTACACATACATACATATGTAGATGTATATCCGTACATACAGATGACACGTACACTATGACTAACTTTCCAGGTAAGTGTTAATCTGTTGTGTGTATTTCTATCCAGGAAATGTTGTGTGGAATTTGATCACTTTTAGATGCTTATTTTAGGCCAGTTTTCAAAGAGACATTGGTGATAACTGGAAAGTTGGTTGAATGGGAAGGTAATTTATAGATAAGGGCCAGTCATCCAGAGTGCTCCCTCTGGCTTTGCTCCAAAGTAGAACCATGAACTGGACTCGGAAACCTGATGGTAGAAGGAAGGGCGTGAAGAAGAAAGGGAGAGAGAGAGAGACATGCCTTGTCCCTAAGACCTCATAATGGATCAGGCCCCTTCAGGTGCAACGCTGCACATTCAGTTATAACAAGAAGTGGGAGGAGAGTGGCTGAGTAGGCAGAGTAGGCCTGGTTAGGGATAGAAACAAGGCCCCTGCACTACAGTGGGAACTGTGTGTGTTGGTGTTTTTGGAAAAGGCAAAATCTTGTTTTCCCAAGCAAATTCTGTTCCCGCAGAACCCTTTGCCGGCATGGGTCCTCATTTGTTCCTTTGTGTTCCATTTTTGTTTGTCAATTCCTGACACACAGTTGATTTTGAGTTGGTACTTTAGGATACACAAGGATTTGGGTGCATGTAGTTTATTTAGGAGATCCTAGGAAACTCCAGCAGGGAAGAGGGGCAGTGAGACAGAGAAGACAAGGTATCCAGTATGCAGTGTGCTGTCAGCAAGTTAGCTTCATGGGAGACTGGGCTTAATCTTACTGGAGAACTCTGGGAGAAAGTGTAGAACACACTCCTTAGAGTCATCCCACCCAAGGGGCGAGGGAGCTGGGGTATTAATGCACCAGCTTCCATCAGCCATTGGTTGAGGGCTGCTGCAGGGAGTGGGAATGCCCTGGCACTTCCAGCCTGTGCCTCTGCCAGCTCCTGTGACCAGAGAGCACCTTCAGGTAAAGGAGTGCAGATGTTGTGCCAGTGGCTAAAGTTGGGCCGGTGTGCACCTAAGAGGTAAGGTTGAGGGAGGTGAGTGGGGCACCAACAGCATTTGCTAAACATCTGCCCTCCCTGCTAAGTAGCTTAAATGTCGTTTCAGTAGGTTGGAGAGCCAATCCTAACTTGCGAAGACCATCTAAGTGCACTTCCCACTTCCTTGGTGCATACGCGTGTTTGTATTGCAGAGTGAAGGCACTCCGACTCACCTCATTAGTTCTCACTGCATCATGATGTGTGTTTATAAGTGCCGACGGCATGCAAAGCAGTTGTGCCACCAGCAGCGGGGCCAGGCTTGAAGAGCTGAAGATGCTCTTCACGGCAGGCAGGCCATGGGTCCATGATGGGGGAAAGGGGTGCTTTCATAAAACCAAGAAACATCTTTCCTTCCTCACTCATTTTTCACTGCCTCCATCCATGCATCAGACCTCTGGGGTCTCAAGGAAGCTCAAAACATGTCAAAGTCAAAAAAAGGGAACAGTAAAGAAATCTTGTCTGAATTCCTTCTGCAGGAAACAGGCTTTGCTCAGCAGGGCAGATCTTTTTCATCTGGCAACCAGCTAAGAGTTATTTCCAAAAGTATTACTTGGAGTCTGGGGCCTGGAACTCATGTTAACTCAGGGAGAAGACTGATTATGAGCCTGGATGGAAGATGGAAAAGCTTGGTGTCCCCATACGTGTGGCCTGTGCTTGGTCTGCAGCAGGCTTGCTGTTTTAGGGACACAGCTTTTCTGGCTCTTGAGTCAAACACAAATGTATTGATATTCTCAGGTAACTAATCCCTTACTGGGCTCTACCTTGTGTGCAATGGAATTCGTATTTTATACAAAATGGTCTTTCAACGGGACTCAATATGTTTGAAGTGGGAAACCCTGTAGCCCTGGTATTTAGGTCTCACACGCTTCCAGATTTCAGGAGCCTGCCAAATGTGGGGCTTCTGAAGGCCAATTTAGTTGAAGCTCTTCAGCCTGAAGCTTCGCACAGCGGGAGGTAAGGCCCGTCCTGGACGTGGAGGCCTCGGAGCCTTCGAAGGCTTTGGAGTTCAGTTTCCAGCCCCAGGCGAAAGACCTCATCTTGCAGTGTTTTAAACATTCCCAACACGCTTTGATATTTCTTTCCACATTAAGTGGGCTCTAATTCCCCTTGTCTTGAATATAACTGGCCTTCGTGACTTGCTTCTAACATATAGAGTGCAGCAGAGTTGTGTGACATCCAGAGCTGTGTTATAAAAGGTGACACAGCCTCTACCCAGCTGAGTTGGCAACCTAGAGGCAGGCATGAAGTTCCCGGCTATTTCGGCCTGAACAGATCAGGGAGTGAGGGTCTGTTCAGTGTCTAGCTGTGAGCTGGGATAGCAGTAGCTGTTTCCTGTCTTCCTCCAGACAGATCCCAGTGGTGGCAGTGCTGGCAGCAGATTTGAGGAACGGCTGTCTATGCTGTCCCCACAGCACACTTAGCCTGCTTTTTGGTTGTGACCTCCATGACAGGGCCTCAGGTCTTGGAATCAGCAGGCAGGACAGCTCCAGTGCCCTGGTTCAGTGGGGGTGGGTCCCTGTGTGCCCTGCAGGGGTCATCTCTCTCCCTTCTTCCCCTGCACCTGTCCCTGTCTAGCCCAAGAATGGCTCAGCCATTTCATCACTGGCTCTTAGGGAGAAAGGTGAATTGCACGTGAGAGAAATTTGAAAATCTGCAAAGGGATTGCAAAAATGGAAGGTGCTATTAAAGGTTAGGAAGCCATCAGTGGTCAGCAGAAGCAGCACACCCACGCAGCTCTCTTATCTCCTCATGAGGCCATAAGTTAGTGAGAAACTCTCAACATTCAAAGAGACTCTAAAAAGTCATTTGGCCCAGCAACCATATAATGCCTGGATTCCCTTTGGGGCATTGCTGTGAAGTCGTCCTCCATTGTATCCTTGGATAACCTCAGTGATGGGGAACTCACTCCCGCTGTCATTTAGAGGCCGTTTCATCCTGGGACCACTGGGATTGTTAAAGTTGTTTTCCTTGGGATAAGCCAAAGTAATTTTTCTTTTAGTTGTTTCGAGTCCTATAAAATAAATCTGTGCCTTTCATCATGGCAGACCTTCTAACATTTGAGGTCAACTGGTAAGTTCTTCCATGTTCAAGCTTCTGTCCCTTCAGCTTTCCTGTTGTAACCTCATATGACATGGCTGGGAAGTCCCTCACCATCCCCATCCTACTTACCCATCTGGGAGGGCTAGATGTTACTCTCCTCAACAACCCTTAAAACTCAGAGCCTCCTGTTAAACAGGTTTGAACAGCATGTGAGCAAATTGGACCTGAGTGAATTCAAGCTTAGAGGTGAGCTATAATTATTAGACACAAACCCAATGCTCCTAAATTAGCACTTAAATCCACAGATTCTCTCCAGGGAGAGGTAAAGGGGCGGGATCCAGGGGCTGGGCTAAGTGCTCTGCTGGTGATACTTTTTAATTCTTGTAACAACCCCATGAGTCAGGCATACCTTGAGAGGCTTAGTGTCTGCTCCAGGCACCCAGCTAGGTGGGGCAAAGCTGGAGTTAAAACCTGCCCAGGCCAAAGCTGGTGCTCCTTCCCGGCACCTTGCACCCCCTCCCCCTCCCTGCCCCCAAGCTGAACCTCACGTAAGAATCTCAAGTAGAAGCACTGTTTATACACACTGGTCTTTGCCCTGCATGGAATAAGCCCAGTGTGGGCAGGGACCAGGGCGGTTTTGCTCACAATTATATCCCCAGGGTCTAGAAAGCACCTGGAACATAGTAGTTGCATCTCAAATATTTGTTGATGACATACATGTTAAATCTTTGTTGAAAGAATGATTGAGTGAATGAATGAATTCTTGAAGCGTCTCCATGACATGGTCTTGGCTTCTTTTTTAGCATTTTAGTTTAAAACAAGTAACAGTTGATACAGAAAAATGTAATGGAAACTATAACAAACTCCAGTGTATTTACTCTCAAAATGAATAAATGTCAACATTGTTTATTTGCTTCCAATCTTTATCCTTTACTAAGAAATAAAACATTTACAGACCAGGTTGATGTCCTTTTGATTTGCCTCCTCAGGTCTTCGACCTTCAGAAGCGACTGTCATCCTTATTTTAGGGTGTCTGGTTGGTGTTTTCATGGTTTTACCTCATGTATGCATAAGCAATAAATAATATTGTTTTGTGTGTTTTCAAATTTATGTAAATGTTCTTTTACTAGATGTAATATTCTGCAATGTGTTTTTTCCACTAGTATATCTTGGAGATCTGTTCACATTTATAAATATGCATCTGTTCATTCATTTTAACCACTAACTAGTATTCCGTTTTACGACCGTTGACATTTATGTATCCATTCTGCAGTAATAAATATGTGGGTGATTTTCAGTTCCCTGCTGCGGATAATTAATACTATTGTCACCCCAGGTTTTGAAGTGAGAACACTTAGAGCCAGAAGTTAAATGACCCATTGAAGGTGGCACCGTTTTAGTACCATAGGACCAGGGAGTAAGCGCACGTCTTCCTTCCCAGCCTGTGATCTTTCCCAGAGCACCACCGTTGTCTCCCTCCAGGAAAGGAGATGAAAAGTTGGAGGAACCATCAGACAGCTTTATCTTCTAAAAGGTCCAGGAAGGAAACAGGACCATTTTTAGAGTATTAAAAAAAAAAAAAAAAAACCATCGCTGTCGAGTCGATTCTGACTCATAGCGACCCCCTAGGACAGAGTGGAACTGTCCCGTAGGGTTTCCACAGAGCAGCTGGTGGATTTGAACTGCTGACCTTTTGGTGAGCCACTAAATGCTTAAACACTATGCCACCAAGGCGTAGATGTTGTATACCAAGGGAGTTCACCTTAATGTGTTTCAAGGACAAGCCTGACCTGTGTGTGATAGAAGGGTTATTGTTGACCCTGGGACTTGTCTTCATATTTCCCATCTCTGTTGTCATCGTTAGGTGTGAACAGCAATGTCACCAAGTCGCCCTTCCCTGGTGACTGCTGACCACTCACTCATGGCTTCCTGGGTGGGCAAGACAAGACAAGAAGTACAACCCCCTCAAAGCCAGACCTGCAGTGCACATCTCCCAGCTGCGATGGGCCAAAGCTACTCGACACCGGGAGTGAGGGTTGGAGAGGTGGGGGGTGGCATGGGGTGGGACCATCTCTGTCTTGGGGGTTCACATCCTTTTTCATGCTACTACAGAGTAGATTTTCAAACAAGTTAGCATAAAAAGAGACTAATCATTTCTTTTCTCAACTTCTCTTTAAAAATTTGGGCTTTGAGTAGCATTAATCAAGTTTTGCAACTTTATCAAAAGATGGTTCAGTTTCTGAGAGAAGAAAGACCTCCTTTTCCCTTCCCAAGAGATGGCATGATGGATCTTTAAGCAATTCGGCTCTATTACTTTCTGCTGAGTGGCCCGGGCTGTTTGTGTAACTTCCCCAAGTCTCAGTTTCTTCATCTGCAAAGCAGATGATTGCTGTCTGCTTCCCAGCAGAGCCAGTTTTCCAAGACACTTGTGCCTTGCATCTCCCTGCCAGCCCGGGCCCTTCCAAGACCCTGTATTTAATTTCATAATTTGGTGGGCTTTTTATGAAGAAGGTCCCCAATTGGATATGCTTTGGCCCCATAAACCCTAGACCTACCTCCTTGTCCATCAGGTGGTTGTCAGGATGATATACTTACCGATGTGCTATTGCATAGTTAGTGGGCAGTAATTGTTAGCTGTTGTAAGATAATTATTTAATTAATGATGGACATGAACAATGCAGTGCCATACCTGGTATGGAGTGGAAGCTCAGTCAGTGGCAGTTGGGGTTATTTTACTCACTTGTTGTAAAGGGTTCAGATTTCTAAGAGTGTGGGGAGGACCAGAGGTACAGACTGCTGCCTGCCCCCACAGATTCTCTGTGATATAATAGTCAGAAATCCCTTTGATTCTTTTTTTTTTTTTTTTTTTTAGTATTTTATTGTACTTCAGGTGAAGGCTTACAGAACAGATAGTTTCTCATGTAACAGTAACACACATGCTGTTTTATGACATT
>NW_004443978.1:8726389-8784487 GCF_000243295.1 Trichechus manatus latirostris | reverse complement strand
TCATACAATATTTGTCCTTTTGTGATTGACTTATTTCACTCAGCATAATGTCCTCCAGTTTCATCCATGTTATGAGATGGTTCCCTTTGATTCTTTAAAAAGCCTTTATTTTGTCATCTTGCTCTCAGGAATGGTCCCATTGGCCCTCACGTTGAAGCAAGCAGACAAAGATACCTGGGCGTGTCTGTTTACTCCCCTGCTTTTTTTCTTCTTAAAAGATCATGAATATGATAACTCCACAACTAAAAGCCAATGGTAATATTTTACAGGGGGAAAAAAAGAGCTTATGAGAAAATGTTAAATCACCCACTAGAACAGAGAAAACGTGTTTTTGGAGAGAACAAGGTTATGAAGGAGAGGGCAGTGGTGATGACAAGCTGCTTCTTCACATGCTCAATGCCTTGGCCTTTAAGGTACCCCATGCCCTGAAAACATGGACCAGGATGTTTGGCCTTGTCTGAATTTTAAGACCTGATGGGTTATTTTTCCTTTCCATCTTGAATGCAAAGTGACAATTGTGCTTCTAGATTTAACTCTTCCTGTTTTGGCTGCTTGGAGTATTTGTTCATATGAGACCTGTGTGGGATGTCTGCAGCTCTCCATGGAGGATCAACAACACCATCAGGTGTCACATCTCTGGGGAGTAAAGCCTGGGGAGGTTACCCCATCATCCTTACAACAACCTGTGTGCAGGGCCACATGGGGTGAACCAAAGTGGTATCTCGTGTATGTCACCTTTCTTTTCTGCACAGAGATATTTTTCCCTAGGGTTAGTTTCCTTGGTGTTCTGTTACTCAGCCTCCCCAGCACTCCCTTTTCTCTTAGGAAGTCCCTAGCATCACTTCTTTCATGCGGAAATGTGGGAAGATAGTTGTTATTTCTATGTAATTCTAAAAGCCATTGGTGGACTCTTCCTCCAGTGTCTTACCTCTTTGAATACCTTCTCAGCATTCACCATGCACTAGGTAGCCAGATTATTCGCAACTGAGGCACCCAAGACAGCAGAGAGGGTAGGGGATTTGTCCAAAATGACACAACCTGCTAGGAGTAGATGCCAATCCCTGAATTGGGTAGAGGTGCTGCTCTTGGTGGGACCCCTGTTCTCAGCCTCAGTGGCTGTTTACATCTAGGATGCCAGATGGCTTCTGGGGTTAACAACGATCTTATGCAACACTCACAGCACTTGCACCAGTGGAGGTGCTTCCCACTGACCTCTTCTTTGACTGACATCTGGGTCTTTCAAGGACTTGAGGTCTCTGAGCCTTCTTTGTGGTCTAGCTGTTCTCTGCTCTGGTAAGAACTTTAGTTAGGGGGTGGTGGTGGTTGGTGGCTCTGGGCCAAACTGTGGGGAAGGATTTAAAAGTCAGTTTGTTGTAGAAGCAGCACTGAACTGGGGTTCTGTGGACCAGATTTAGGGCATGGCTTTTCTACTAACTTGTTTGCTGGGAGCATCTGTCCCCTCATGTCAAAATGGGGAGAATGAACGACATCACTGGGTTATGACAGAGTAAATGAGGTAATATCTTAATGATACTTAATATTTATGGTATAAGGTCCACCATAAATGCTCAATCAGTGTTCACCCCTCTCAGAACCCCATTTTTTGGTATATGAAATGTAAGGAATAGACTAGTTGATGTTTAAGGTTCCTGCTAGTGCTAAAATGGAATGATTTTATTGTTAGGCGGAAACATGAAATCTGTTTTCACGTAGATGAAGCGTCTCCATAGATGAGAAAAGATAGAACTGAAACAGAAGCCCTCTTGTTTGTAGAGCTCTTTAGCCAGGAGTATCACCATGTGGAAGCCACCTGTGGGGCACAGTCTTCATCTGTGGTGTGCACTACTCCTTCCCCAGTGCCTGGAACAGGCCGTGGCACAGAGAAGGTTCTGGCCAGAGAGTTGGTGGATGAATGAACGGACAGCATACTGATGCAGGTATGGGATGATGAGAGCCTGGCATCAGTGTGGTCCACAGAAGTAGAATGAGAATCACTGAGGATTGGGGCAGGCAGATCTATGTATGAGGCATCAGCTTCAGCTGTTAGAGTTATCCTGTGCTTAGATTCACTGACCTAACTCAAATAAGAGAAATAAAAACATTTGCCTGAAAAGTAGGTGCAACATGGCTTAAATGTGTTCTGTGTAGCAACTTTCTGGCTCAATTAGGGGAGGGGCTTCCAAGATCCACTAGGTTTTAGAAACGCAGGCGTCATATTCTTGGAGAGGCCTAACACTTTGACACCACAGCCTCTAAGGACACAGGAAGAAACCTGTTTGAATTGGCTTAACCCCATGTTTCCCAAACTAATTGAGTGACAGAACCCTTTTCAAGAAACCCTTTTCTAGGATGTCTATTAACACCCTAGGAATCTAGAATTCTGCACATCATACTTTGGGAAATGGTGATCCAGGTGAATGTGAAATATGTTGTAAATTGTGCTTTTTATTCAAGATACACTCCCAATTATTTTCAAGACCATGTCATAGTCTTCTGAAACATCTCATTCTGGCAACCAGTTACCATTTTAGAGGCAGCTTCAGTGCCTCGGGGAACCTCTGGACCAGCCTTATGTCTGGGGTGGGCGGAAGTCGCTGCTGCTTTACATAGCCACGTTTCACACAGGAATGTTTGCTTGATTCTTGTGCCTGATGTAATAGACATAGGAAGTTTTGAAAGTGCAATGCCGTCTTTATTCACCATACTTGACAACAACACTGAGGTCCTCTGCACAGGAGTGGACAGAGGGCCTTAGGAACCTGATGGGGTTGGGGGTAGCTGAGTAATATGTGAGCCCTTTTTCTTTTCAACCAGGCCATTGTTTAAATTGAGGATGTATCATATTAAGCGTTTTTTACTTCAGTGCTGTGAGGTTTTATAATGGACTAATAAAGAAACGCTTTTAAAGGAAAAGGCCTCTTTTGAGATATTGGCCAACTGTGATGTTACCAACTCCTTGACTTTTGGTTTCCTCAGCTGCACAGCTGTAACTATTGCTCCAGTAGCCCTTGCAAAAAGAAAGCTCCTCCGTAGACTGGCTTCATTTTGAAATTGCAGAACACTGAAGGCAGTTATTTGTTCGCATTTTGTCTTGACAGCCCAGAAATTAAACTTATGATTCCACCTTTGCAGTCCCAGGCTGGGGACTAGCTGAGGAGAGTTGACATCTTGGTATCTTCCAAAAGCAGGTGTTCAAGATCAAAATCCCATCCAAGCCCATGTCTGTTTCTCAGGTATTTGGTTGAGGGCTTATCAGGATAGAATTTATACTTGGTGCACTCTGCAAACCTTGATTGAGCTATTTTTTCTGAAAGCATCTGAAATCACCTGGAATGTGGCATGGAGAAATACTAAAGTGGGTTTCAGTAAGGCTTTATTGCATTGCTAAGGAAGCTGTATTATGACTTGTGTCTCATTTATTGGACATCATTGAGAAATTGTTTCTGCATAAGTGGTTTCTGCTGATAGTGCAGTGCCTTGCACGTCTAGGAGTGCAACAAATGTTTGTGGCTGAATGAACTAAATGAAACATCTCTTCACATGGAGACTGCTTAAAAAATGATAAGCATTTTGATTGATATCTTTAAAAAGTAAATTTTGTACATTCTTGCCTTCTGAGACATAATACACTGAATGTGGGTTTGACTTTTTCATGACAAAGAACATCCTTTTGCTGAGGACATATGTTATTGTACCATCTTATACTATAGATGGGGGCTCCTTATTGTTGCCACTGAGCCCACTGTCACTCCTGCTACCTCCTAGGACTGCTTTTAAATGTTTTATACATCTGGTCTTCTAAATTTCCATCTTGGTAGCAGATACCATGGAAAGAACACAGCTTTGGTGCCAGGCAGACCAGACTTGAAATTCGGACCCCCTCACTTTTTGCTGCAGAACTCAATCATGGTCCCTTATTTGTCTGGTGGAGGTTCTGTGCTTGACCTGATGGCATTACTAGTATAAATTTACTAAGGGCCTAGCTAAGTGGCTGGCACATTCTCTAGCCCCTTGCTACTCAAATTGTGACCTGGGGACCAGCAGCTTCAGCATCTCCTGGAAGCTTGTTAGAGATACAGAATCACACTCCCAGACCTGCTGAATCAGAATCTGTGTATTAACAAGCTCCCTGGACATTCATCTGCACATTAAACTTTGAGAAACACTGGCCTGGAGCTTCCTTTCTCTCTTTTTAGGGAGGAAACAATATGCCAACTCTAGGTGGTCAAGCTACAACTTTCTAGAAGGCTGCAGGGTCCTAAGCATCATGAGAAATGGCCACAAAAGGAAAGTTGAAGGTTTACTGGATTCTTCTCCATGTGGGGGTTAACTTGAGATTCCCCTTTATTGTACACTTCTTAGCCATACACAGCAGACCTAGCGTAATCAGTTGGAGGTTTAAAGACAAAGGCTCCACATGGTACCTAGAGAGGTGGGCTTCCCACCTGTACTTCCGTGCACCATGGACACCTGGGAACGATTCTGGGTCCTTGGGCCAGATCAGGGCAGAGCATCCCACTCTCTCCATCACCAGTGTCTACTGTAACCACATCAGTCACTGCACAGGGAGAGTCAAGCAGGCCCAAGGCCCTTGGTGTAGCCCAGTTCCACATGGAAGGCAGCCCGAGGCAGTGTGGCTGGTTGGCATGTACATGGGGGTGCACCTGGGAGGTATGTGCATTCGCAGCTGGCACACAGGAGGTCCCATCTTCCACCCTCCTTACCGAGGGGCCTCAGCATCTAATCACCAGTTTTTCAGTTTATCTTAAGTAGATGGATCCTTGCTTTCACACTGACCCCGCTAACATCTTTCCACCATATTCTAAACTCTTGCTACTCAGAGTGTGGCCTGGGGACCAGAGGCATCGTGTCACTGGGAGCTTGTTGGCCCTGCAGAATCCCAGGCCTCTCCTGGATGAGTGAGTCTAAATGTGCATTTCAGCAAGATCCCGGACATTCCCGTGTGCATTAAAGCTGGAAAAGCTTGGGCAAGAGCAGGCTCAGTACATGTGAATTCCCTCTTCCTCCTTCAACGTTGTGTATAAAACAATATGGCTCTGCATGAGAGCTTGAGAAATGAGGAGCGAGGTTTCAGGGCAGGGATTAGTGAGAGCGGCCTCTCCCCTCTCTAGTTGTAGTTCCCTGGAAGGTCAGGGTGGCTCCAGGACTGGCCTGTGGCTCCCTGCAGAGTGACCGCACTGCTCCCGCCACCGTTCTTCCTGCGTGGCTGTGCCTGCGCTGGAGACAACAGTTGTCTGTGTTATAGTCGGCTGGGCAGCAGAGTGTAAACACAGTGAGACAGCGCTGCATTCAGCTCGTTACGTAAACTTGCTCTGGAGTCATATTTTCCAGATGTTGCGTATGGACACGCTCTCTTCTTCTTGTGCTACCTGTTTCTTTAGCTGTGTTCAGCTTTTCTGGGGAAAGGTCAAAAACAGCCTCAGAGGACAGCTAGGATGGCTTTCAGTATTGTGGGGAAATGTCTCGTTTGAACTCATTCTAAATTATATTGACTTGCTTTCCTGAAGTCTCTGATTTTCTTGTTCTTTCTCTCTGTAATTTTTGTTCTCTCTCTCTCTAATGGAGAAGCATGGATTTGGGAACAGAGGGTAGAGGTTTTGGTCACACACGTGCATGTGTAGACTTGAGTTCAGATCTGTGGGGCGTTTGATCATGAACCTAAACCACATGTTGCAGACCCACGGCTGGAGGAGAACTCAGACATGCCGTTGGCAACCTTGGCTGATGGGACCCACTGGCATTTCTCATCACGGGGTCGAATCACTCCTTCGTCACACACAGGAAGTACAGGATAGGCCGGTGACTCTACTCAGATTCACTCAACAGACCCATGGTTGCTGAGGGCTGGTGCTGGCCCAGGCATGCTCCTCACGGAGGGAGGGGATATGGAGATGTGAAGGGCACAGTTTCAGTCCTTGAGGACCCCGCACTCTGAAGGGAGGGGAGAAAAAAGTCTTCCTCCTGTATGGCGTGATCAGCAGTCTGGTAAACGTGTGTGCAGGTCAGGCCAGCAGGCCCCAGAGGAGGGTCAGTGTCTTAGGGTTCTCCAAAGAAACGGAACCGCTAGGATGTATAGATAGATGTATGTGTACTTGTAGACATTTATATGTATACATATATGTATATGTATTTAGATTTATTTTAAGGGATTGGCTTATGCAGTTGTGGGGGCTGGCAACATGTCTATTTATAGCCTGCAGGCAGAACACTCAGGAAAACTTTGTTTGCTCTTAAGGCCTTCAGCTGACTGGATGAGGCCCACCTCTGTTGTAGAAGGTAATCTGCTTTACTTAAGGCCGACTTATTTAATCACGTGTGGCTGCTTCTTGGGAGTCCCTGGGTCGTACAAATGGTTAAGCACACTACTACTAACTGAAAAATTGTCGGATTGTACTCATCTAGAGGCGCCTCAGAAACAAGGCTTGGCAGTCTGCTTCCAAAAAGTCACAGCCATCGAAAACCCTGGGGAGCGCAGGTCTACTCTGAAACAAGTGGGGTCACAATGAGTCAGAATCAACCCGACAGCAACTGGTTTGGTTAACTGCTTCATACAGCATCTAGAGTAGTGTTTGACCAAACACCAGCACCATACCCAGCCGTGTTGACACATGAAGTTAGCCATCACGGTGAGGGTGGATGGTGGGCTTGGTGGTGAAGGAAGCTTCCAGGAGGAGGTGTGCTTGAGCTGACAAGTGTCTCCAAAGGAAAAGGAATGATTAAATTATGTCACCAGGCGAGGATGGGGGAAACCCTGGTGGCATAGTGGTTAAGAGCTACGGCTGCTAACCAAAAGGTCAGCAGTTCACATCCACCAGGTGTTCCTTGGAAACCATATGGGGCAGTTCTGCTCTGTCCTATAGGGTTGCTACGAGCCGAAATCAACTCGACGGCAGCAGGTTTGGTTTTTTGTTTGTTTTTTTGGTGTGGGAGGATGGGGTACGTATTTGAGGACATGGAGGTAGTGCAGTCACTCCAGCCTGTTGTATGTTAGCAACAACAATGTACTGCTCCCTTCTTTCACCTTCTTATGAGCAAAGAATTCCTTTTACAGCAATTGCTTCCTGTGCTCGTTAGGACACATCTTTCAAAAGGATTACAAAATAGAAGTTTGCCCAGTGCAGTCCGTGCTTGTGTAAGCACATGGCTGTCTGTGTTCTGTTTGTAGCACAAGGATATTTCTCCCCCTTACGCATTCTCTCTCTTTCATCTGTCATGATTAATGAGTAATTTTGCACCTATTTCCTGCTCTTGTTCTAATTCATGTTTCAAAGGCTGGAACGTTCGAATGGAAGTGAGCCTATATAGGAACAATAATTTCAGGGGTCGCTCACGGTCAGGATGGAAAATTGCCATGTGAACTCAAAATGGTGCTTGATTAATTTAATACGATGACAACTTTATTTTTAAATGTCGATGGATGTCCCTCAGTTAGGTCTTAGAATTGGAAGAGTTATTTAAAAGTGTAAGACACAGGACTTCATTTTCCCCTTTAGTCAAGTGTTCTGTTTTTGCTTCTAGAAAAGTCTGTGGATGTTCTAGAGGTCAGAGGCGACCCAAGGGACAGACGTGTAGGAGAAAGTGTTCTGGGAAGCCATCCAAAGTTCCCAGTGATATGGGAGTTTAGAATAGCCTAAATATATGTAGCTCTTACATTTGTATCTTTGATTTTTAAAATTATAAGTCATTAAGAATATAGACTTAACCTAGAGAATTGAGATAGTAATGAACCACAGAGACTAAAATGTTAAAATCCTTCTCAGCTCACACCTCACCACTTCCACCTGTGCCCTACCCAGGTAACTTTTGTGAACAGGAAGAGGGGGATTTTCCCCAGCCTGTTCTTGTTCATTCACAAGTACAATATATAGGTTTAAAAAATATAAATGGGATACATTGTACACTTTATTTTGCTGCTTGCTAGGTCACTACCTTTGGTGTTTCCTTTTCTGCGCATCTCTTTGTCTGGACCTTATCTTGACAAGTGTGGTGGAGAGATACTTGGAATTGTGAGTTTTATTTCAGTGCTTCTCTGAAACTAGGGAGATGCTGTGCACTTACACGATTACTTGAAGTTTCAGAGCTCAACTGGATGGCTGTGCTATATGCTGAGGACATGCGGGTGTTAGAAGTCAGTAATGACTGCCTGTGTCCCACTGAGCCGGCGCTGCCCAGCCAGCGAGGTCCATCTAAACCTCTGAGGTCGCAGACTTGGCATCCTTTTGCGTGCACAGCGTCTCCTTCTACATTGTACAGTTAACAGCGTCAGGACCAACAAAATGAGGGCAAGCAGGAATGCTGACCAGCTTTTTCACTTATTTCTCCCTTGCTTTCTGCCTTTTTTGTTGCCCCTCCTTCCCCTGAATATTGCAGAATGTTGCTCCTCTTCTCAGAAGTGGGGTTAAACCAGAGCCTGCAGAGGAAGAGCAGTGGGGTGACTAGTCCCCAGTTTGCCTGGCCCTCTGCACCTGAGTGGCCCTGACTTGGCCCCGGAACCTGAGCAAGTCTGGAATTGTGCCCTGCTCTGGGCAGGTGGCCTGTTTCAAGTCAGGGGCTTGAACCTGTCTGCTCCTAGATCTTTTCTTTGTTGACCCAGCAGGCCAGACTTTGAGATTTACCTAAGAATCTGAGGCATTAAACCTACTGTGGCCGCGAGATCCGGGCTGCTGATTCCAGATGGAGTTGTGACTGTGTGTGTTTTCAGAGCAGTTCCGAGGAATTACTGTGCCATGGGGAGAGTCTCTCTCAAGTGCCTTTGCAAGCCTGTAGCAGGGTGATACTACACTGACAAGTTTAATCCTCCGGTATGTGAGAGACTGGTGCTGCCCCTCCCAAGAGATGATCAATTCTAAAGGGTGAGCAAAGGAAGAGGGCAGTACAGACACAATAGGTGGGCTGACCTGTAGACTTTTGGGTACTGGGTTCAGGAAGGGCACATCTGTAACATACCCTGATGTAATTTGCAGATTTATTGCTGGTTCATTTAGCCAGCTCATGTTTATAGGTCAGGGGTCCTGTTGATGGACAGCACAAGCTTTTGACTTGGACATTTCTCTGCTCCCAGGTTTACATGTTGTATTGTTGCAGGTTTTCAGGGGTCACGAGTCTGCTGAGGGCATCCCTCTATGGGCCAGTATTTTCTGAGGAAGACTGGAGTCCAAGGAAAGTTCTTACCTGATTCTATTCTAAACCGTCTTTACTGGTGTCTGGCCTGGAGAGAGAGCGCCACTTGCTTGGCGAAAGTTCCTCATCTGCAGAGCTGAGGGAGCTGCTATGGGTGGTTCCTTGCTGTGCCTGCAGCCTAGTCTCCCGGCCATGCCAGCCTTGTGCCCATCCCCACAGCCTCCCAGACGGAGACACAGCAAAGGCTTGTAGTAACACCCGTTGGTGTTCACCAGGCCTTGGCCTGCTGGTGTGTCTGGGCATGGACTGCCAACTGCAGGTGGGAGGCTTGATGTTTCCAAAGAGTAATTTCACTTGGTATCTGCAGTGCACAAAATTACAGTGTCATCCCACCATCTAAAAACATTAACTGCATGCTTGCACATTGGATCAAAGGCCACATATAAAAAATGCAGTAGACCTTTACTTTCGTCTTATGGGTCATAGGGCTAGGGTGCTGGTGATCAGGTCACCTGCTTTTGGGTCAGTCACATTCTATTCCAGCTCCGGAAGAGCATTTTTGTTTTTTCAAAGAAAGGATCCTTTGTGTTTGCTGCACTCAGACCCACTCACACCCACACCTGTTTCTAGTAGTCGGTTTTCACACACGACATGCTGGCCTCCTCTGCTGAGCAGACCTGCCACCCCTGTTGTCCACCAGATTAGGCTTGTTTTAAGTGAGAAATGGGAAGGAGGCCGTGTCCAACAGCCTGGCGACATCCCCGATCCTAAAGTATGGCACTCTAGGACCAGGCCTTCAGGTCTGGGGTGTCAGTGACCCCATACTCAGGTGCGAAGTAGAAGGTGTACATTGGAGGGAATTTCTTTCCAGCAGTGAATGGAAATGAAGTGGGATGTTCTGGAAAGAGACCAGATCTCTGGCAAAACCCTGGTGCCATGGCCCCAACCAACGTGGGTTGTATGGCTGGGGGCAGCTCCTCGGCCTCTGGGGCTGTGGATTCTTCCTCTATGAAGTACTGGTGCCTCTCCCTCCTGGAGGGTTTTGGTCATGATGAGTTCATGATGTGCTGCACCATGCTCAGAATAGTAACAGGAATACACATGATGATGATTTTTATGATCTGTGTGGACCTAGGGGCTCTGGCGGTAGGAGGCTCACTGCTGTGTTATAGAATTTTAATTCTGTAATCAGTTCACAGTTCCTTTGTTCACTCATAAACCAGTTGCCACTGAGTTGACTCTGACTCATGGTGACCCCATGTATCTCAGAGTAGAACTGTACTCCCTGGGGTTTATATGGCTGATTTTTCAGAAGTAGCTTGTCAGGCCTTTCTTCTGAGGTACCTCTGGGTGGACTTGAACCTTCATAGCAGCTGAGTGTGTTAACCGTTTGCACCACCCAGGGGTATTTTAAAGCATCATTGTAAGGATGACTTTAGCAGAGAAGAGCTCGAAGTTGCTACCTCTACAAGCTTGCATGTAATTGAAGAGAGAGGAATAACCAGAGGAGGTAAGGAGGTGCCCAGAGTTGACATAAAAGGCAGAGGAAGGGAGTTAGCCAGTGTCAGATGCGGGCTCTCTGGACACCTGGGGATGGCAGGCGGTACAACATCTGAGACTGTGCCTCATCCCAGCGAACGCCATTGTCTGGTCGACAGGGCAGGGTTCCCCTGTTTAGTCTGAGATGTTGTTGTTGTTGTTGTTGTTAGGTGCTGTCAAGTCGATTTCGACTGCTAGCGACCTATGAGACAGAGTACAACTGCTCCATAGGGTTTCTTGGCTATAATCTCTACAAAAGCAGATTGCCAGGTCTTTCTCCCGTGGAGTGGTTAGTGGGTTCAAACTGCCAACCTTTCCGTTAGCAGCCAAGCACTTAACCGTTATGGCTTATAAATCAGTCAAAACAAAATCCAATCTTGAAAATGTCTAGTACTTCAAACCTCCTGGGATTAAGTTACACCAACAGGAGTTGTCAGTCAGCCTGCAGCTATATCATTCTGATTCTGCCTCAGCAGGAGCCAAGGGTCAGGGCCAGGTTATCCACAAGGGGGGTTTGCCTGACTGAGGCAGGCCTCGCAGGAGAATTGAGAACAATCCCCAGGTCTGTGCTGAGGATGGGGCTTCTTTAAGTGTTCTCAACTCTCTCAGCAAAATTTAAACTTGGTGCCTCTGTGATTTTCATGTGAGCGGCTGGCGTGGCTGGACAGGTACCCTCACTCATGGGCGCCCGAACCGTCTTGTTTATCTTAGTCACCAAGTGGTGCTTTCATTTCTAGTCAGCTTCGCATGATGTCTCCCCTGTGACTTGCAGTCTTCAGAAAAGAGGCCAAAGGGAAAAGGGCAATTCAAGGCAAACCAGCCAGGCAAGGCCTGTGACCCTGGACTGTAAACAGATGTGGAGGCCCAGCCACCCCTCAGACTTGCTCCAAGTACTTCTCCTTAGAGAGCTGTTGAATCAGAGCGCATGGTGGACTCTTCCTCCCTTGAGTTGCTATAGACAGGTGTGCACGCCTTTGGGGGTTTCTCCCATCCTCCTCCAGTTCTCCCCTCCTTGTCAGGAAAATAGGTTTGTTTTTCTGGGTGAGTGACCATGCCTTGTATTCACAGGGTTTCTTTGTCCCAAGGAATGCAAAGCCTTTTATCTCACCTCAAGCATCCTAACTGTAGCAGTAATAGCTGTGTTCTGGGTCTTCACGTGCCCTGCCCTTGGGTGCTCGTTCTTACCACTTCTGTGAGCACTGGCCAAATTTTAGCTCTCTAGTCCGGCATTCCTTTGCCTGCCCTCTGGAGGCTGGAGAGCATTTTGTTCCTCGCACGGAAGGCTAGAAGTGTCAGGCAGTTAACGCTCCTGGAAGCAGCCTTCACCCGATCCCTTATGGGAGTGGGTGTATAGATACTCCAGCTCCCTGGCCCTTCGGGTGGGATAACTCTGAGCAGCCTGTCCATACTGTCTCCCAGAGTTCTCCAATAGGATTAAGCCTCACTTGCCCATGGTGGTAGCCTGCTTGATAACCAAAAACCAAACCCATTGCCATCGAGTCGATTCCGACTCATAACGACCCTATAGGACAGAGTAGAACTGCCCCCTAGGGTTTCCAAGGAGCATCTGGTGGATTTGAACTGCTGCCCTTTAGGTTAGCAGCCATAGCTCTTAACCACTACGCCACCAGGGTTTCTGCCTGCTTGATAAACACCCTGTAATGGCTGCCTTCCTTTATCTCAATTCCTCCTCCTTCTGTCTTCACCTCTGAAATAAATTACTTGCACTGAATAGTTGTCTCAGTGTCTGCCTCTGTGGGATCTTAAACCAAGACATTTACTTGAGTCCTTTTTGCAGGGAGGCGATGGTTGTTGTTGTCAGCTGCCTTCAAGTTGGCCCCCTACTCATGGAGACCCCATTCACGATAGAATGAAATGGTGCTGGATCCTGCACCACCCCCATGACCAGTTGTGGACCCGGCTGTTGTGATCCCTGGGGTTTCCATTGGTTGATTTCTGGAAGTAGATCACCAGGCCTTTCTAAGTAGTTAGCCGTGAGGAGGAGTGTGAGGGACAACTAGAGGAAGGCCAGGGCCAGGGGCAAACACTGCCCCCTCTGCCCACAGAGGCCCTGTTACTTCCTCATCTGGTGAGATGTCCTGACTTTTCCAGAGAAGCCAGATTAGCTCTTCTCAGGCCTGTCTCCTGAGGTTTATCTGCTTGTTACCACCAGGTATGGAATCAGAGAGGGAGACGCCGTGTGTGCCTCTCTGCCATTTAGAGGCCCCTCTCTCCAGCCCTCATCTCTCCCTCATCTCTCAGAAGAAAGGGTAGGCATGGCGAGGGACGTTGGCTCTGGCCTGAGACACTTGGCTTTCGCGGGAAAAGACAGCCGCAAGGACACCTGGGAAGCCCTCCAGATCTGGGACAGGCTGACAGGGCAGTCACGGCCCCGGAGCTGCACCCTGGACGCTCACGGGGTGATAACCTGCCCACCAAGAGGAAAGAGAAATATCCTGTGTCTAGTTCCATGCTCAGTGGCTGGCTCAGTCCAGGTGGCAGTTTCTTTTCTCCTTTTGAGACACTTTACTTCCACATTCATTCTTCCTCTTGTTTCCAGCATTTTCCGGACCTCAGAGGGCAGTTAGAGTCGGACCCAGACCTAGGGAATATAGTAACTTCCCCTGCAGTGTTCCAGAGCACAGTTTCTTTTTGTCCGTTGATGTATTCACTGCACAGCTGTTCTTGGCTTCTTCATGTCCTAGACTTACCATTTAGTTTTTAAGGATTAGGCTCAGATTCCTTTGTTGTTGTTGTTGTTACTTGCTGTCGAGTCTCGGCTCCATGTACAACAGAACGAAACATTGCCCGCTCTCGTGCCATCTTCACGATTGCTGGTAAACTTGAGTCCATTGTTGAGGCCACTGTGTATTTTGAGTGCCTTCCAACCTAAGGGGCTCATCTTCCAGCACTATGTTGGATAATGTTCTGTTGTGATACATAGGGTTTTCATTGGCTAGTTTTCAGAAATAGATCACCAGGCCTTTCTTCCTAGTCTGTCTTAGTCTGGAAGCTCTGCTGAAACCTGTTCACCATGGATAACTCTCCTGGTATTTGAAATACTGGTGGCATAGCATCCAGCGTTATAACAACTTGCAAGCCACCACAGTACGACAGACTGACAGATGATGGGAAGTAGAAACAGGAGACCAAAATGAATCTAAAGAAACATGGATTCCACTGCCTGTGAGCATGTAGTAGAAGATACTAGCAGGACAGAGCAGGCTTAATTCTTCCCTCTGTAAATGCATGTGTGTTTGTATTTATTATTATTGGTAAAATTTATCTCAAGCAAGCATTTTCTAGTACAGCTGCTGGCATCTCAGGCCAGTTTATCTTCTTAGGACCTGCACCTGAAACTCAGCTGTGGATGAGCAGTTTTATCCCTTGTTGAGGCCCTCCAGCCAGCCTCACTCACTCACAGGCAAACCAGCCTCATCCCAAGCTCCCCTCATTCACTGGTGGATGCACTCGGATGCACTTGCCAGACACCTGCTAAGTGCGTGGAGTCCCCGGGCAATGGGAACGGTTAATGTGCTAGACTGCTAACCGAAAAGTTAGAAGTTTGAGTCTGCCTAGGGGTGCCTCAGAAAAAAGGTCTGGTGATTTGCTTCTGAGAAATCAACCATGGAAACCCTCAGTTCTACCCTGACATGCTTGGGGTCACTGTGAGTCGGAGTCAGCTCGAGAGCAGCTGGTACTAAGTGTGTGCCTGTTAGAGGTGCTGGGATGAGGAAATGAGTCAAGTGGGCTCCTTGCCCTGGAAGAATTGGAGTCTAGGAGGCAGAAGTATTATGTAGAACATTCAACAATGACTAAGTGGAAGCACTGACAAGTCAGAATGGGCTGTGGCATTGGATGGAGTAAGATCCCTGCTCCTGTCATTAGTGGATCCTGGGGCGGTGGTGATACGGGGGTACTGGGGGAAGGTCCTGGGCAGCAAAGGAGGGGCACTGAAGTCTGAGGGAGCAGTTGTTTTCCAGCGAGTACAGAGTATTTTTGTATTATAATAGCTGGTACATCCATATGGGCATCCATACTACGCTAGCTTGTTTGATGGCAGGGCATGTGTTAATCACACCTAAGGAACTGTGCTCTGAGATCCTCAGAGGGACAGCATCTCCTCGTGGCTCTGGAAGTGACCGAGCTTCCTCCTACAACTCCCTGGTGGACCTTCTGGAGCCACCTTGTTCCTGGGCAGCCTCAGGGCTGGATTTGAAGAGCCAGGTCCACCCAGCTGGATCACCTGTAATTATGTTTGCTTCAGCCTGTTGGCATGTCGAGGCTGCGCCTGGAGCCAAAAGCCCAAAGAGGTGTGTAAATAACAGCTGGGCCGCAAGAATGCTGATGCAGGCATCTTGAGCTGGCAGCTGGTCCAGGGCTGTGCTTCCCGTGGGTCCTAGGCAGGGAGATGTTGTCATTTGGTGAGGAGATGCACATGTGGGTTTTGATTCCAATCAAAATACGGTAATTGACTAACATCATAAAGATTGGGTTATGAAATTAACATGAGGGGATGCCTGAGTGGAACGTAAAAGATGATTTTCACCTCATTTAGGAGGTTGTTGCTGAATCGCCATTCTGGAGCTCTTGGGTTTGGACATCTGCTCCTTCTGGGAGGGACGTTGTTACTCACTTGGCTCATGCTGTGGTCATTCTGCCGCGAGTCCCTGACCTTGACACTGTGCATTTATTTAGGGGCCTTGTCACATTTGCTTGATCGCTATATATGTACACACACATATATTTGAGTTTATTACATTACACTGTACATATATTTTATATATATACACACATACATAAATACAGAGCCCTGGTGGGGCAGTGGTTAAGAGCCTAACGGTTAACCAAAAGGTCAGCAGTTTGAATCCACCAGCCACTCCTTGGAAACCCTATGGGGCAACTCTCCTCTGTCCTATGGGGTCGCTATGAGTTGGAATCAACTCGACAGCAACGGGTGTATATATACACAGTGTATACATACACACATATTTATGTTTCCCCGTTGCTGTCAAGTATACTTGACAGCAATGGATATATATAGATATATAGATCTATCTATCTAATCTGTCTATCTACACACGTTGAGTTGATTCCAACTCATAGCGTCCCCATAGGACAGAGGAGAACTGCCGCACAGGGTTCTGAAGGAGCAGCTGGTGGTTTCAAACTGCTGACCTTTTGGTTAGCAGCTCTTAACCACTATGCCACCAGGGTTTACAACTACACTAGCAGGGCTCCATATATATATATACACATATAATTTGTTTTGTTTTTTGATGAAACTATTTGAAAGTAAGTTGCAGACAGATACCATGACCCTTTGCCTCTAAATGCCTCAACCTAATCTCTAAAGAACAGGGACATTATATTCTTGCCCATAATCAAAATACCACTCAAGAAATGTCAGATTCACCTGGGAACATTTTAAAACAAAACAAAAGAGATGTTGATCAAATTAAGACCCGAGAATCGGAAATATGCAAAATTATTACTAATTTATTAAACAGATATTTACCAAATTACCAGCATGCACCAAGCTCTTCTCTTGGCCCTAAGGGAATAAAAAGCAGAGGGAGAATGAATTAGTGGAGACACTGAAACGGTGTGAAGTGAAGAAACAGAAATTTGAGGAAGCACGTGCTAAATGACTTCAGTCTTGGAAAATTAAAAGCCACTTCCACTTAGAAGCTATCAGATCATCCAGAAATCAATACAGATCAGAGGTGTAGCTTTTTATCTTACCTCTTAGGTCTCTAAGATGCTTTGTTATATTAAATATGTGTAAAATACTTAAAAGCGTATGCCAAATGACAGCTCTAAATGATAAATGATCTAAAATTTTGTATAGCTCCCTTCCAATATGTTAAATAAAAACAGTTCCATTTTTTTGGTTAAAAAATGATGTCAGTTGTATTTAATATGTGCCCATAGTCACAGTTCCTTCAGTTGCCTCAAAATACTTTTATCATTTCAGTTTTTAAATCTAGGATCTAATCAAGTTACACGTTTCGCTTGGCTGCATCTTGTTAATCTATTTAAAAGCCCTCCCCTGCCTTTTTCTTTTCTGCCATTGACATTTTGACAGTCTCCATGCTCTGGATTTATCTCATTGTCTCTCCTCAGTGAGATGAAGCCTGAGCATTTTGGGGAAGAATTCTGCCTAAGTGGCATGGTGTCCTTCTCAGTGTGTCACTTCAGGAGGCACACAATGTCCCTTGTTAACTCTGGTCACTCAGTTACCATATGTCCTGGGATTCATATTTTGCATCCCGTTTCCCAACAACCTTTTACTTTGTGTCTTCAGTATCCATTGATCATCCTTGCGTGGATCAATTATTATATCAAATCAAAAACCAAAACAGTGGCCTCTGAGTTCATTCTGACTCATGGTGACCCTGTGTGTGTCAGAGTAGAGCTGTGCTCTATAGCTGTTTTTTTTTTTTTAATGGCTGATTTTTTTAAAAGTAGATCATCAAGCCTTTCTTCTGAAGTGCCTCTGGGTGGACTCAAACCACCAACCTTTCATTTAGCAGCGAGTACATTAACTGTTTGCACCACTTACCCAGACTCCAATTATTATATCAGACGTTGAAAAATGGTGATTTTACTATTTTACCACTTCTACGTTAGCTGGGGCTTCTCTCATATAAAAAAAAGCCCCTCTCTGCTTTAGTATGACTGTGGATTCATGGATTTTTTTTTATTTGCTTTGTTTTCACAATCCATTGCCATCATTATTCTTTTTTATTTTGTTATAATTGTAATTTTTATTTATTTTGTTGTTGTTGTTGAGAATATACATAGCAAAACATGTACCAGTTCAACAGTTTATACATGTACAATTCAGTGACAATGATTACATTCTTTGAGTTGTGCAACCATTCTCACCCTCCTTTTCTGAGTTGTTCCTTCCCCATTAACATAAACTCACTGCCCCCTAAGGTTCCTATCTAATCTTTCAATTTGATTACATATAGACAGTTGTCAGTTTGATTCCATATAGATAGTTCTTAAAAAAGCATAATGCTCAAGGCAGACATTTTTTACTTGTTAAGCTAAACTATTGTTTGGTTTTAAGATGACTTTTGGGGATTAAAGGGTTAAAGATTATCTCAGGGCAGTAGTTTCAAGGGTTCATCCAGCCTCCATGGCTCCAGAAAGGCTGGATTCCATGAGAATTTGAAATTCTGTCTGCATTTTCCCTCTTTTGGTCAAGATTCTTCTATAGAATCTTTGATGAAAATGTTCAGTAATGGTAACCGGGCACCATTCAGTTCTGGTCTCATGGCAAAGGAGGCAGTCGTTCATGGAGACAGTTAGCCACATTTTCCATATCCTCCTCCTATTCCTGACTCTCCTTCTTCCTCTCTTGCTCCACTTATTAGAGACCAGTTGTTGTACCTTGAATGGCTTCTCGCAAGCCTTTAAGAGCACTATGCAATGAACTAGGATGTAGAGCAGAAGCACTATAAACACGTTATTAGGCAGTTAATTTGGATGTCCCATGGAGCTATGACCCTAACCCTCTAAACCAAATCTCATGAAGTTTTTGGTTGTACATAAGCAGCCTCCGCAGCTACTCTTTTTGTTGTTTTAGTTGCTGTTGTTGTAAATATATCTATCACACAACTTTTGCCAGTTCAGCTTTTTACAGGTGTATGACTTATTGACAGCAATTGCAATAACTGACTGTGCATGTCTACCCTTAATGCAATTTTTCCATTGCTGTTAACTCTCCCTTTCCTCCTCCTGCCCATCCCTGGTAACCACTAATAAACTTTGTTCTCTATACATTTGCCTTTTCTTGTCTTTTTTTTTAAGAAAAAATATCTAATTTATTCTGGAAATACATCATAAAGTGAAACACCTGTGTAAATGCACAGAGATGATCATTGTTAAAAGTACGGAAAATATATATGTGTGTGTATATCCACAAACTTCTGTGCTTCTCTCTCTCCTTTTTAACTAAAATGAATCACATTATTCATTCTTTGCAACTTACACTGATTATTTGCTTGTCTTTTTATGTAAGTGAGGTAAGACAATATTTATCCTTTTGTTATTGACTTATTTCACACAGCATAATATCTTCAAGCCCCATCCATATTGTACCATTGTAGCATGTATCAAGACTTCATTTCTCCTATTGGCTGAGTAGTATTCCATTGTATGTATGTACCACATTTAGATCCACTCATCTGTTGATAGGCATTTAGGTGGTTTCCACCTTTTGACTATTGTAAATAGTGCTGCAATGAACATTGGTGTACAAGCCTCTGTCTGAGTCTCTGCTATCAGATCTTTTGGAATCCATGAAAATTTGAAATTCTGTTCTGAATTTTCCCCCTTTTGATCAGGATTCTTGTAGAATCTTTGAGGAAAATGTTCAGTAATGGTAGCCAGGCATCATCCATTTCTTCTAGTCTCATGGCAAAGGAGGCAGTTTTGAGTGGAACTTGTGGGTCATATAGTAGTTTTATTTTTAGTTTTTTGAGGAATTGCCACATTATTTCCCACAGTGGCTGTACCATTTTTGCATTCCCATCAGCAATGCATAAGGGTTCCAGTTTACCTGCATTGTTGCCAACATTTGTTTTTTTCTTTTTTTTAAATCTTAACTATCCTAGTGGGAGTGAAATGGTATCTCATTGTGGTTTTGATTTGCATTTCTCTGATGGCTAATGACATTGAACGTCTGTTCATGTATTTGGTGGACATTTGAATGTCCTGTCTGTGAAATGTCTATTCAAGTCCTTTGCCCATTTTATGATTGGCTTATTTGTCTTTTTGTTGTTAAACTGTTGAAGTTTTATATGTATTTTGCTTATTTGATTCTTATTGTATACATGGCTTCAGAAGAAATGCTCCTAGTTGGTAGCTTGTCTTTTCACATTTTTGGTAAAGTCTTCTGATGAACAAAAGTTTCGGTGCTCAGATTGTCCCAGTGTTGAACATGAGAACCCATTTAAGCTGAAATGGTCCCGTTATATACTTTCCACTCTCACCTTGTCTTTTCTGCGAGGTATCTTAGGCTTTCAAAAACCTGAATTTCTTTCTACCCTGCGCCTACCTACCTGCTCTTTAAGATTAAACCAGGGTATGAACAGTTTCTCTTGTGACTGCTGAATGTCGGTTCTAGGAATCCAGTGCTGCCTCGTGTGTCCACTTAGCACACACAGAAGCTGCCATTTCAATGCGAGATCTCGGGCCCAGCATCTGTGAGCTCTTGGAACTCAGCAAACAGAAGGAACTGTGATTAAACTGTTTTCTGAGCTTGTGGCGATTAACTCTCCTTCTTGGCTGGAACTGACAAAAAGACAGTGAGATGCAAGCACACTCGGGCATAAAGGAACTCATCTTGGGTGAAAGGCATTTTCCTTTGAGGAGAAATATAATTTTCTTTATTCTTCAGGCTTTTAAAGTATTGAAGAGAGCTTTGATAGTAGAATGATCTGGAGCAAAGTTTGACAATAAATATGCTAACTGGTGGTTAGAGTGCCAGCAGATCTATGGCAGATAAGCTTTTGGATGGCATAGCCTCCGAACGTTCTAGACTTCTTCTAGGACCCAGAGGTTTCACCTAGGGTTGTTGTTTCTGGTAAAGTTAATAATTTCCTTTATATTCAAGGTTTTCTTCCATCAACCAATGGACTTGCTCCTGTGCATTCTGATAGCTGCACAGCCCGAGACCAGCAGCATCTCCAGCCTGCTTTTTGGATGCCCTCGTGGTCAGCTTTCTCCCTGTGAACCCCACACCTAGTGGGCTCACCGGCAAGTTCATATGGGAGGTTGAGGCCTAAGGGGGATTTGCTGCATTTGCACATTTTATGGCACCTTTGGTCAGAGTGGTGCTGGAATCCACACTTTCCTACAAGGGAAACCGATAACAGGGCCCTCATTTGCTGAGATGGCAGAGGAATTAGCCTTTGCTGGAAAATTGCTCCTTTCCCTGCCCCTCTTTTAAGGATTTTCTTTTTTTTTTTTTTTTGGTAGCTCGAAAACCATTTAATTGATATTGTCATCGTTAGCATCATCATTAGCATGTCAAAAGCATCTACTAAATTAAGAATATTTGCTTACCTATAGCTTATCAGGACCCCTGGTCGCTCAGTGGTTAAGGGCTCTGCTGCTAACCAAAAAAATGTTGGCAATTTGAATCCACTAGCTGTGCCTTGGAAACCCTATGGGGCATTTCTACCCTGACCTATAGGGTCATTATGAGTCTGGATTGACTCAATGACAACAGGTTCAGAGTTTGTCAGAGAAAAAAGAATACTTGCCTCGCAGGCTGTAGACAGCAGTGAAGGAGGTGATGCTGGGAAGCTGTTAGTACAGTGTCTGGCACGTGGTAAGGGCCCAGCAAATATTGGTGATGACTATTGAACATATATGGCAGCTGCGATTATCTGGCCTTGGAACACTTCAGAGTAAAAAATGATTTTCCTAAGTTGTCAAATGTTTCTTCTTATTTCAGTAATTTGAAATCTCCTGGATGTCATCTGTGGGGGATGATTAGCTACAAATGGATGCTGGAGGGCAAATTTTGGCTGCCCTTTCACCTCATGGGAGTCCCTGTGTGGCGCAAATGGTTAACGTGCTCGGCTGCTAACTGAAATGTTGGAGGTTCAAGTCCACTCAGAGGTACCTCAGAGGAAAGGCCTGCTATCTGTTTCCGAGAAATCAGCCATTGAAAACTCTGTGGAGCACGGTTATACTCTGACATGCATGGGGTCACCATGAGTTGGAGTCGACTTGGGGATAACTGGTTTTGTTTTGTTTTTCCCCTCCCGTGAGAGTAGGGGAAATTAGCCAGAATGCTGCTTTTCTTGGTGCTAAAACTCCTCCCAGATCAACTTGAAACCATTTTTAATTTTAATATTTGTCTTGCCTACTGATACCATCTGCTGGGAGTTTGAGCTGCAAGCATATTAGTATGTCTAAGATATAAACTCCTTTGATATTTATCATGCTCTATTTGCTGAACGGAAATCTCTGCTAGTCGGAAAATACGTCTCTCGGATTCGCGCCCAGAGGTGCTGACAGTACCGCAGTCCAGGGCCTGTGGATCCCCAGATGTTCATGGAGCTCCCTGGCCATCACTGCACTCACTGTCCGTGGCCCCTTCTTGATGCCACACCATGATGGGTTGACATTCTTGTCCATCCGAATAATCAGAGAACATCCAGTGGTTGACTTAGTAATGAGATTTCCTTAGATTGTATCCATTGAATACCAGTTATGCAGCTGGAAGTGGGGAAGAGTCAATTATCCTATTTTTTCAGAGTTTGAAACAGTCTGATATTTGGGATTAATATTGTGACACATGCTGTCCTAGGGGCTTTCTCAGACATGTTCAGTGAGTCAGTCCTCCAGGTTCAGTCTTCACCCTGGCAGTTGGCATCAGAGGAGCACCGCCTTTGTGTTATGATAGCTCATGGAGTGAACAGAAGTGGGATTTTTTTTTTCTTTTGAGATGGCGCTTTCTCATTCTTATTCATGCGCGTCATTCTCTTGTGTTCCTAAAATACCTTTGGCCGTCTTTAGGTCAAAGTGTGGTCATGCAGTAAAGAGAGAAGGAGCCCAGCCCACATCCTTGAACCCAGCCTGCAGCTGAGATTGTGGATCTCTCCTGCTCCTTACTGACTGGCCCATGGGAGAGAGGGCAAGGCTTCAGGGCCTTGGGAATGTATGAGGTCCCTCTGGAACATGAGTTCTTCCTCCTGCCAGGATCTGGCATGCAACAGATGGCATAACCAAAAGGGATCTTGGAGGATGGTTTAATAAGGGGTCTGTTTACCAAGATGTGGGCAGGATGAGGGAACCAGGGGCAGATAGTAAAGCACCCAGAGAGTACCTTAACAAGGTGCCATTACTGCCCCTGTGCCTGGAGGATCAAAGGAGGAAGGGCCCCGAGAACACTGGTCTGGGCTCGGAGAGAACCAGGGTAATAAGTACTAGCCCTCTCTCCTCCACCCTTTAATCTCTCTCCTCCTGCCATTGCCTCCAGTTGGCCAAATGGATCAAGTCCGTATGGATTGGCCTTCTGAGGTCCAGAGCAGGGTCAGGGTAGAGAGTGGAGCCGAAGAAGCACAGAAGAAGAACCAGCAATCAGTTTCCTGTTTTTTATACAGAACAAAGCTGCTTTCTTTGTTTTACAGAAATTGACTCTTTGGAGAGCCAGGACAAGTAAATCCTGCCAATAACTGGTTACTGTTTTGAGATTCATCAGAGCCAGACTTAGTGCCAGGAAAGTGGTGTGGCCTAACCATTTGGTGAAGGTTTACTTTCCCTCCGTTTATTTTGATTAACATTTCTTTCTTTATTTTATTGTATTTTTAAAATATCTTATTAGTGTTTAACTTCCGAGTATTGGATTATTTTGTTCTGTTATGATTCACAGAAAGGGGAGAGGATTTCTAAAGCCCTTCCCTCTTGTAACACTGCAGTGGTAGATTAACAGGAAGACCTTGAGCTCTTCCAGCTTTTGAGAAGTTCATTGTCAGCTCCCTGCCTGGTCCTGCTCTGTGGCTGGGCAGGACCCAAATGCCAAAGCACACAGGTCACCAGGAGGAAACCTTCCCTTACGTCCCATCCGAGACTCTCTCCAGGTAATGAGGCCGATGGGCAGAAGACCCTACCTGGTAGAGATGGCATGGATGTGCAACCATGTGGTTTATTCCCTGCATGGACTTCTGCCAGAGCAAACAGAACTGTCAGGTGTGCCCCATGCACACACGCACCTTGGAGTCTCAATGGAAGACTACGCATTATTTAGACCCCTCTCCTCTGACTCTACATAGAGTCCTCTATACCTTTACCCGAGTAGAGATCACTTCAGGACAGGTTTGTCTGCCTCAGTGACTGTTTATTTAATTTACAGTTGGGTTTTATCATCATGACATCATTAGGATGCTACTTATTTGAAAGTGAGATGGCATCTGCTCCCCAGCCTCAGGTCGACCCTCTTCTGTGTTCTTGGCTTACCAATCTTGAATGGTCATAGAGTGTATCTCCTCCTTGTTTTGTCCACTTTTCCAAAACATTGTGTAGAAACATGCTCATTCATTCAAATACATATTGAGCACCCACTCTGGACCACCCAGCAGGTGTTCTGAAAAAATAGTGAGGAACAAAAAGCCAAAATCCCTACACTCATGAGCTTCCATCTGGTTGGGGCGAGGGGAGTGAAGACAAACAATGAACATAACCAGAACCAGATGCTGTTGAGCTGATTCTGACTGACAGTGACTCCATGTGTGTCAGAGTAGAACTATGCTCCACAGGGTTTTCAGTGGCTAATTTTTTGGAAGTAGATTGTTGGGCCTTTCTTCCAAAGTGCCTCTAGGTGGACTTGAATCTCCAACCTTTTTGTTAGCAGCCAAGCACATTAACTGTTTGTACCACCCAGGGACTCCAAACAATAAACATACATAAGTATATATAAAGTATGCTAGAAGGTGATAAGCAATAGGGGGAGAAAAAGGTAAGAAGGATTAGGAGTAGGGGGCAGTGTCAGGTGGACTGCTATTTTAAATCAAGGTAGAATTCTTCAAGAAGGTGACATTTGAACTAAGATCTGAAGGAAGTGAGGGAGGGAGATATGTAAATATCAGAGGAAGAACATTCCAGGTAGAGGGAACAGCAAGTGCAAAGGTCCTGAGGTGGAAGCATGCTCAGTGTACTCAAGGGACAGTATGTGGCCATCATTGTGGCTGGAGTGGAATGAGGAAGGAAGAGAGTAGTGGGAAAGGAGGTCATGGGGGAATGGAAGACAAATTTGTTTAGGGCCTTAGAGGTCAAAAAGTCAATGAAGGTCTTTAGCTTTTACTCTGAGATGGAGAGCCACTAGATCATTTGCCCCAAAGAGTGATATGATCAGCCTTATGTTTTTAAAGATCAGCCAGATTGTTGGGTTGATAATAGAATGTAGGGTGGAATTCAGATGGTGAAAAGACTATTAATGGTGGTGGCTTATACTAGTGTGATAACAAGGGAGGGTGTGAGGAGTGGTCAGATTCTAGATACAATGTGAAGTCAATGACAACAGGATTTCCTGCAGGAGTGAGGAGTGAGGGAGAAATGGAAGAATCCAGAATTATCCCACAATTTTGGCCTGCACAGTTAGGAGAGTAGGGGCACCATCCATTGAGATGATTGAGATGGCAAGTGGAACAGACTTGCAAGAGGGGGTGGGGGAGAAGATCAGGTGTTCTGTTTTGAAAATGTTAATTTTGAGATGTGTACTAACAAGTACAAAGAGATAATGGGGAGGCAGCTAAAGATGTGAGTCTTGAGTTCAGTTGGCAGGTCATGATTGAAGATAGGACCTGGGGACCCTGAAGCATATGGAAGTGTATACTTATAGCTGCAAGATGGCTGTTATCACCAAGGGCATGAGTGTGGACAGAGAGGACCAACGACTGAGCCTGGGCCCTGAAGGGAGCAAAGGAGACTTGGGAGGAATGGCTTCGAGATGGGCAGAGGGCCAGGAGTGTGGCCCTGGAAGCTAGATGCCTAGAGGGAGTTGGTGAGCAACTGAGTTGAATGCTACCAAACATCAGGTGTCTTCAAGGCTATCAGTGACATGGACAAGAACAGCTTCAGTGCTGGTGGGAGCAAATGCCTAACTGGAATGGGATTAAAATGGAATAGGAGGGAAAGAATTGGAGATAAATAATACAGGTAGCTTGTCTGAGACATTTGCTACCAAAGAGTGAAGAGAAATACTACAGTAGCTCATAGGAAAAGTGGAAGTAAGAGTTTTTTGTTAGGAAAAAACAATAATATGTTTGTATGATTATGAATGGTTTTTATTCACCTGAATTTGTTGATTTTATAAAATCTTCTGTTCTTTTTTACTAACTGACTTTAATGCGTTTATTTACTCTTCGTTCCACAGGTGTGCCTCCCACAATCAGTAGATGCAAACAATCATCATTCCTATAGAAAACACAAAAAAGATGTTCTTGAATTCAGTTTTTAGCTCATCTGTGCAATGGGTGTGTGTATAAGCCAACTGGCAGTGCTGTTTCATGTGCACTATTAGGGTCACTATGGTTCGTAATCGACTGAATGACAATGGGTTTGGTTTTTGGTTTATTACTGCTAAACTTGTGCATAGACCAAGAGGTAGTTGTTTGAACAGAGCAAAGGGATACTGCATGGTTTCAAATCAGGAAAGGTGTGCATCAGGGTTGGATATTTTTACAATACTTATTCAATCTGTATACTGAGCAAATAATTCGAGAAGCTGGACTACATGAAGAAGAATACAGCATTGGGATTGGAGGAGGACTCATTAACAACTTGCAATATGCAGATGACACAACCTTGCTTGCTGAAAGTGAAGAGGACTTGAAGTACTTACTAATGAAGATCAAAGACTGCAGCCTTCATTATGGAGTACATCTTAACACAAAGAAAACAAAAATCGTCACTACTGGACCAATAAGCAACATCATGATAGACAGAGAAAAGATTGAAGTTGTCAAGGATTTCTTTTCCCTTGGATCCACAATCAATGCCCATGGAAGCAGCAGTTAGGAAATCAAATGATGTATTACATTGGGCAGATCTGCTGCAAAAGATCTCTTTAAACTATTAAAAAGCAAAGATGTCACTTTGAGGGCTAAGGTGTGCCTGACCCAAGCCGTGGTATTTTCAGTTCCCTCACATATATGCAAAAGCTAAACAATGAATAAGGAAGACTGAAGAAGAATTGATCCATTCGAGTTATGATGTTGGTGAAGAATATTGAATATACCACGGACTGCCATAAAAATGAACAAATCTGTCTTGAAAGAAGTACAGCCAGAATGCTCCTCAGATGCGAGGATGGCAAGACTTGGTCTCACTTACTTTGGTCATATTGTCAGGAGGAACCAATCATCGGAGAAGGACATCATGCTTGTGAAGCAGACGGTCAGAAAAAAAGAGGAAGAACCTCAACGAGATGAATCGACACCATGGCTGCAACAATGGGCTCAAACATACCAATGATTATGAGGATGGTGCAGATCTGGGCAGCATTATGTTCTGTTGTACACAAGGTCACCATGAGTTGGAACCGATGCGATGACACCTAACAACAACAATTACTGCAGTTGTTTAGTTTACAGGGCAGTGGGATGTGTTGTGGAATCATTCTTTGGGGAACAGATAAGATCCCTCTTTCTGGATCTTCTACCCCATAAATAATTCTTCCCCCTTCATAGCTAAGTGACTAAAGCCAGTTTGTTGCTGTTTGAAGGAGGTTTGTTGGTCCTGAATTTGCTGTTTTTTTATCCTGTCTACTTAATACACAGTGAGTACTGTCTTTTTTCTTTTTGCTATTTCAGGGTCAAGGTTTGGTCAAGGTTAAGGTGAAAACATGTAGGAACCCTCTATGGTCTGACATGTGAAATCTTGCTTGTTCCAGCTTGGAGGCCTGTCATGTTACTGGACACCCCTTTAGCTGGTTGAAATCAGTGTTTTCATAATCTACAGAGGCTCTGAACACAATTTTATTTGAAAAGAATTCCTTAACACACATCATATACCCTTTTATACCATGCTCATTGTAGTGTTATTCCTGGGCTAACCAGATCACAAACTCATCTTCTGAAACATAATTTTGCATGAATGAGGAGTTGCCTCAGCTGTTTGCAGAGAAGTGCTGATGTCTCTTGGCCAAGGGTTTACTGGGCAGGGCCGGGCACAGATCAGTCTCTCATGGGCCTGGCTTCTCTTCACCCTTGTCATAGGCTGGGTTCTCTAGAGAAGCAAAACCAATAAAGCATATAAATATATATATATAAAGAGAGATTTATATCAAGGAAATGGCTCATGGGATTGGAGAGGCTGGAACGTCCCAAGCCCGTGGATCAGGATAGAGGCTTCTGCTGATTTACTTAGCTGCAGGAGCCGGCGAACCCAAGATCAGCTGGTCGGAGAGCAGGGCTCTTGTACAGGCTGTGAAGATCAATGAATCCCAAGATCAGCAGGCAAGACTGCAAGGCTTGTCCTGATTCACATAGCTGCAGGGACTGGTGAACCCAAGATCGGCAGGTTGGAGAGTAGGGCCCTTGCTCACAGGCTGTGAAGACTGATGAATCCCAAGATCGGGGGTAAGTTTCTAGCTCATGTCCCAAGAACCGGAGGTCAGATGAACAGGAGATAGCTGCGGGATCCAGAGCAGACAAAAGCCAGAATGTCCACTTATATTCGAATGCAAGCCACACACCCAATGAAACTCCCTTTCAACTGATTGGCTACTCACAGCAGATCCTATCATGGGGGTGATCACATATGAATACTGAGAATCATGGCCCAGCCAAGCTGACACACAGTCTTAACCATCACAGCCCTGAAGGTGGTGGGCAGCTTCCCAGAGCCTCGAAGTTGGGGAATGCCTACTTACCCCTTAAGTCAAACTTTGGAGGAAAAGGCATTTTTCAGGCAACCAGGATCTTTTGAATGTACTTAAAAAGTAGCCCTTTTTACACAGGAGTCAGCTTTAAGGGGTTCCCACTGGCCAAATCTGGGACAGTTTGAACACCAAAGTAATTATGCATAGTAATAGAGTCGACAACACACAATGAAGTATAAACCTTGAGAAAACAGGAATCCATGAGTCCATCTGATAATAGATGAATGAAGAAACAAATGAGGAGAAGGGAGGGCTTTGCTTACAGCAGAATGCTGAGTATGAGCTGGTTGATGTGGGAGTGTGGCAGGGGTGGGGTGGTGCTGGGTTGGGAAAACCATCATTTTGCAGCCATCACAGTGAGGGTTGGCTCTGGCAAAAATCATCAGTAAATGCAAAATTCAGGGGAACTTTTTGATGAGGAACAGGATATTTACATGGTCTTAAAGTGTCTTCCCACAGATTGCTTATTAGTAGCAGTAGAAACAATAGTACCTACACAGTGGAGAAATCCAACAATACTTTGAAATTACCTTGATCAAAATGAGGACAGGTGGTCATCAGGCCCTCTATGTGATGCTCTGAGAAGGAGAAGGCAAGTTTACTTCTAGTATTCTGGCCAGGAATGTACAAAGGGAAACTCACTGTGAGGAAGCCCCAGAAAAAATCCAAACGAGGAATGTTTCATTTAAACAGGGGATTGTATTCTTCTAAAATGTTACCGTCATGAAAGAAAAGAAGGCTGAGGAATTGTTCCTGATTGGAGGAGACTAGAGAGGCAAGACAGCTAAATGCCAAATCTTGGCCAAATTCTGTACTGGAGGAAAAATATGCTATAAAGAACATTACTGGGTCAAAGGAACATTTCAAGATCTATCCTGAAGCACAGTGCTGTCAGTAATAGGTTGATATCCGTACACCTACAAGAAAGACCAGTTAATATGACTATTATTCGAATTTACACATCAGCCTCTAATGCCAAAGATGAAGAAATTGAAGATTTTTACTAACTTCTGCAGTCTGAAATTGATCACACATGCAGTCAAGATGTACTGATATTACTGGTGATTGGACAGCGCAAGTTGGAAACGAAGAAGGATCAGTAGTGGGAGAATATGGTCTTCGTGATAGAAACAACACTGGAGATCGCATGATACAATTTTGCAAGACCAATGAATTATTTGTTGCAAATACTTTTTTTCAACAACATAAACAGCTACTATATACATGTGGACCTTTCCGGGTGGAATACATGGGAATCAAATTGACTACATCTGTGGAAGGAGACCATGGAAAAGCTCAATATCATCAGTCAGAACAAGGCCAAGGGCCAACTGTGGAACAGACCATCAATTGCTCATATGCAAGTTCAAATTGAAGGTAAAGAAAATTAAAACAAGTCCACAAGAGCCAAAGAATGACCTTGAGTATATCCCACCTGAATTTAGAGACAGTCTCAAGAATAGATTTGACACATGGAACACTAATGGCCAAAGACCAGATGAGTTGTGAGATGACATCAAGGACATCATACATGAAGAAAGCAAAAGGTCATTAAAGAAAAAAAAGGACCAAAGTGGATGTCAGAAGAGACTCTGAAACTTGCCTATGCATGTAGAGTAGCTAAAGTGAAAGGAAAAAAGATGAAGTAAAAGAGCTCAACTGAAGATTTCAAGGGGTTGCTTGAAAAGACGAAGTAAAGCGTTATAATGTAATGTGCAAAGACCTGGAGTTAGAAAACCAAAAGGGAAGAACATGCTTCGCATTTCTCAAGCTGAAAGAACTGAGGAAAAAGTTCAATCATTGAGTTGCAATGTTGAAGGATTCAATGGACAAAAAATTGAAGAACGCAGGAAGCATCAAAAGAAAACGGAAGGAATACACAGTCACTGTACTCTTGAACACATTATGCACATGACACAACCTTGCTTGCTGAATGGGTAGAGGACTTGAAGCACTTACTGATGAAGGCCAAAGACTACATCCTTCAATATGGGTTGCACTTTAACATACAGAAAACAAAAATCCTCACAACTAGACCAATAAGCAACATCATGTTAAGTGGAGAAAAGATTCAAGTTGTCAAGGATTTCATTTTACTTGAGTAACATCATGATAAATGGAGAAAAGATGCAAGCTGTCAAGGATTTCATTTTACTTGATCCACAATCAACAACCATGAAAGCAGCAGTCAAGAAATCAGTGTATTGCATTAGGCAGACCTGCTGCAAAAGACCTTTTAAAGTGTTTAAAAAGCAAAAATGTCACTTTGAGGACTACGATGTACCTGACCCAAACCATGGTATTTTTAATCGCCTCATATGCATGTGAAAGCTAGACAGTGTATAAGGCAGAGTGAAGAAGAATTGATGCCTTTGAATTATGGTGTTGGTGAAGAATATTGAATATGCCATGGACTGCCAGAAGAACAAACAAATCTGTCTTGGAGGAAGTACAGCTAGAATGCTCCTTAGAAGCAAGAATGGTGAGACTTTGTCTCACTTACTTTGGACATGTTATCAGGAGGGACCACTCCCTGGAGAAGGCCATCATGCTTGGTAAAGTAGAGGGTGAGTGAAAAAGAGGAGGACCCTGAAGGAGATGAATGGACACAGCGGCTGCAACAGCAGGCACAAACATACAGCAACCATTGTGAGGATGTTGCAGGACCGGGCAGTGTTTCCTTCTGTTGTACACAGGGTCGCTATGAGTTGAAACTGACTAGAGGGCACCTAACAACAGCAACATTGGGTCAGTTGACAAAGTTTGAATGTAAACGGGTTAGAGCAAAGAATTGTATCAATGTTTAGCTTGCTGAAATTGATGATCGTACAATGGTCATGTAAGAGAAAGTCTTTATTCTTGGGTAATAACACTGAAGTTTCTAAGGGTGAAGGGCCATAATCTATGCAACTTACTCTTGAACAGTTCAGAAAGTATAGATACATAGCTATAGCTATACATATAGGTTATATATAGATAAAGCGACAGAACGACCAAGCAAATGGGGCAAAATATTAACAATAGGTGAATCTGGCTACAGTGTTTATGGGAGTTTCATGTACTATTCTTGCAACGTTCCTGTAAGTTTGAAATTATTTCCAAAAAAAAAAAAAATAGACCCCCTTTGTTTACTGGTTGTTTGATTTATTCCTGCAGGATTTTTTGAGCACAGTTCCCATGTCAGGTCCTGTGTTCTGTGCAGTGAACTCCACAGACAAGACCCCCATTCTCCTGAAGCATACATTCTAGGGAGCGATGACAGAATTAAGAGGGAAAAAACAACAACAACAAAGAACAAGAAAATATCAGATGGTGTCTTAGTCAACTAGTGCTGCTATAACAGAAATACCACAAGTGGATGCCTTTAACAAAGAGAAATTTCTTCTCTCACAGTCCAGTAGGCTACAAGTCCAAATTCAGGGTGTCAGTTCCAGGGGAAGCCTTTCTTTTCTCTGTCGGCTCTGGAGGAAGATCCTTGTCATCAGTCTTCCCTTGGTCTGGGAGCATCTCAGCACAGGAATCTCAGGTCCAAAGGACATGCTCTGCTCCCCTCACTGCTTTCTTGGTGGTTTGAAGTCCCCATGTCTTTCTGCTTGCTTCTCTCTTCTGTATCTCAAAAGAGATTGGCTTAAGACACTATCTAATCTCATCATCAGTATAACTGCTGCTATTCCATCTTATTACATCATAGTGATAGCATTAAAACACATAGGGAAATCACATCAGATTACAAAATGATAGATGATCATCCAATACTGGGAATCATGACCTGGCCAGGGTGACAGATATTTTTGGGAGACACAATCCAATCCATGACATACGGTGATCAGTGTTAATGAAGAAGGGAAACAGGGTAATAAGATAGTGGTAGGGGTTGATGGGAGGGTCGTAGATCAGAGGCCGGGGGGGCCTGTCTGCTATTCGAATGGAAACCTGATTGAGAGAGGTGTGTCCTATTAGGATCAGGGAAAGAGCAGTGTAGGTGGAGGGCCAGCCACCACAAAGGCCCCGTGACAGGACTGAGATGGGATACCCGAGGAACCAAGGAGTCCCACCCTTGGGCAGGGCCACGTCGTCTGTGGCCTTGTCAGCTTTGGTAAGGAGTTCAGATTATACTCTAAGTAGGACGGGGCATCAGTGTCAGGTTGGAAGAATGGAAGTGATGTTGTTGGATTCCTGCTCTCAAGGACCACTCTCATTACCACATGGCATATGAATCGTTGGGGGACACTGAACAGGGAAACAAGTCAATGAGCACGGCCCTGGCCTCTCTGAGGGTGGTTTTACCTCAGCCCCAGGCTAAGGCGGCTCTTGCCTCTCTTCTCCGTTTCATGCCTGTAGCAGAGCAGGGTGGTGACATGAGCACACCATCCATCTCTTCTTTTTCTTTTATACCAAAACGTATCTTTAGTGCAGTCACCCCGTGCATCTCAGCAACTCTAAAAATTGACCTGATTCCTTTTTACAATATTACTTTGACGCATGCCAAGAATGACAAAAATGCTTCTCTCTCCAACAGATTTCTTTTTTTTTTTTTTTGCTGTTAAGGTACTTTCAGGCCGAGTGTCAGGGAAGAATAAATAGAAACCCAGAACATGACTGAAGATGCCCCAGTTCCACAGGAAGAAAATCAGTTTGAGCTTCCAGAGAGATCTTTAGGGCATCCCTGGAGCCCCCAGAATAGGAGAGGGTGATGGGGGCTTTGGTTCCATGAACACCCTGGTGTTACGTGGAGTATTTTGGTGGAGATAAAGGCCGTGACTTTTCTTGTTAATGGATCCCCAGCTCTGCTCCTACCCTCTGCCACCATTTCTAGAATTTGGAATTCTGAAGTCTAGGGAGCCAGGACAGTTCGGGGAGAAGACTCTACCCAGCCTTCTTGTTTTTGCTACCGGTGGAGGCTGAACAGAGGCTTTTCTTACGCAGGCTGAAGGGGCTTGGTGACCGAGTGCTTGTGGCCAGTTGAGGTGTGTTTTTTTGAGGCAGCACTGCCAGAAAGCAGGGGAAAGACATTGAGGACCAGAGAAATGTCCTCCAAAGCTGTGACTGGGTCTTTAATATGTGCACAGTTCTTATAAAACCCTTTAAACTTCAGATCGTGTGTGTGAGCATGTGTGAGCAATGTGCGTGTGTGTTAAGTGTGTGAGTGTGAATGTGTATGTGTGTGTGAGCATGTGGGTGTGAGTGTGAGCATGAATGTGAGTGTGAGTGGGTGTGTGATGTGCATGTGAGCACTAGTGAGTGATTGTGTGGATGTGATGTGTGTAAGCACTACTGTGATTGGGTGTGTGATGTGTCTGAGCATGAGTGTGAGTGGGTGTGATGTGTGTGAGCACAAGTGAGTATAATGTGTGTGGGTAGTGAGTGTGTGATGTATGTGTGAGTACTAGAGTGTGTGTGTGAGCACGAGTATGTGGTGGTGTGTGATATGTGTGTGAGCATGAGTGTGTGGGTGTGTGATGTGTGTGAGCACAAGTGAGTGTGGGTGTGTGATGTGTGTGAGCATGAGTGAGTGTGTGTGTGAGCACTAGAATGTGAGTGTGGGTTTGTGATGAGTTTGAGCACTAGTGAGTGTGTGTGGGTGTGATGTTTGTGAGTACTAGTGAGTGTGGGTGTGTGATGTGTGCACGCATGAGTGTGAGTATGTGTGATATGTGAGTGTGAGCATGAGTGAGTGTGAGTGTGTGATGTGTGTGAACATGAGTGTGGGTGGGTGGGTGGATGTAGGTGTGGATGTGTGAGTGTGTGACTGTGAGCATGTGTGAGTGGGTGTGAATTAGTGTGAGTGGGTGTATATGTGTGAGTGTGTGTGTGAGGGAGCCAGTGCGTGTGTGTGTCTGGGGGTGGGTGTCCTTAGAAAGGCATTGACTGTGACGTCCACAGTCCTAGTCAGATATTGTGTTGGTTGTGAGGAGCAGTGCCCTGTGTCCTTGAGGTAGTTGTTGTCTGCTCTGAAGCACACCTCCACTATGGCCAGGGTGCTGAAGTGAGTTTCTGGGCCTCTGGCACTTTGTGAAGCCGTTTCTGCTGGTGGCTGACATGGCCTTAACCAGTGTAAGCTCTCATGGGGGGGGGGTCTGGTGTACTGCAAAGGGCAGTGTGGGAAGAGAAGAGGATTGTTTCATCAAAGTGGTTTGTGGCATCAGAGACTAGAGAGGAATGGAATTTTTTAAAAGAATACGTTTGTTTTTGTGTGTGAATTTGCATTTTGTTGGGTAAACAAGCTGTTACTGATGAGTCCAGTCTTGTTTTTTTTTTTTTTTTTTTTTTGGTGGTATAAGTAGGTGAATCAACATTTCAATGTAGTAATTGATAAAAGTGGAAGGGGAGAAAGCTACATTACTACAACTATTGCTCATCTTTTTGTATACCTCAGTCGTAGGTAAATTATCTTCTGTTGAACATGACTGATTTTTGGATGTAGCCACAAAGTCGTTAAACAGGCATGATGTGTAAGATACACTGCCTGCTACCGTTTATGGTTTTAAGAAGACAATAAAGGAGATGGTTGCCCAACTCTGTGAATACACTAAAAAATATTGAAGTGTACATTTTCAATGGGTAAATTGTATGGCACATGAATTATATTTCCATAAAGCTGTTAGAAAAAAAGAAGACAGCAAGAGAAAAAGACAGGCAGATAGGTTTGATAGAAGAAATCCAATTTTAAAAAGTCTCTCAGGAAACAGGACATACAAGTAGGCAGTCACAGTCTCTGGGGCAGATGGTCCCTTGTTCTACTGTTGTTAGCTGAAAGGTCCTTGGGGCTGAGCCGTGGGAGAAGCTTTCAGAGCCAGTGACATATTCACTTCAATATTTTCAGCACGGCCAAATATTGTCTTTGAAGGGTGGTTGGATTTTTGGAAACCACTAAAATGATTCAGAGGAGCCCTGGTGGCGTAACGGTTAAACGCTCAACTGCTAATGGAAAAGTTGGCGGTTTGAACCCACCCGGCAGCTCCGCGGGAGGAAGATGTGGTGATCTGCTTCTGTAAGGATTGTTGTTGCTGTTATTAGTTGTCATGGAGTCGATCCTGACTTATGCGACCCCACGTGTGCAGAGTAGAGCTACTCCACAGGGTTTCCAAGGCTGTGACCATTATAACCGAAGAACCCTATGGGGCAGTTCTTCTCTGTCACACAGGGTCGCTGTGAGTTAAAAATGGATGTGAGGGCACCTAACAACAAAAAAATGATTCAAAGGTAGGTTTGGTGATTAAGCAAATGATCAAGCTGAAGAGTATCGGCACAGAAAAAAGTAATAAAAGAATGCTCTAAAATAAGGCAACAGGCTTTTTTATGTGTGAAATTTCATCTGCCAACTCCGTAAATGACCATCTTTTTCACCACTGAAATTAGTCTTCAAACGTCAAGATTCAATGCCAAGTAGGATTCTGCTTACATGAACTATCTCACCAGTAACCATTTGCCATCAAGCCGATTCCGACTCATGGAAGCCCCATGTGTGTCAGAGTAGAACTGTGTGCCATAAGGTTTTCAATAGCTGATTTTGGGGAAATATATTGCCATACCTTTCTTCTGAGGCACCTCTGGGTAGTCTTGAACCTCCAACCTTTAGCAGGTGAGTACCTTAACCATTTGCACCATCCAGGACTCCTATGAAATATCTAGAATAGGCAAATTCATAGAGACAGAAAGCAGATTAGTAGTTACCAGGTATCTTAGGCTGGGTTCTCCAGAGAAGCAAAACCAGTAAAGCATATAAATATAGAGAGAGGCATTTATATCAAGGGAATGGCTCACGCAATTGTACAGGCTGGAATGTCCCAAGTCCATGGGTCAGGATAGAGGCTTCTCCTGTTTCACGTAGCCACAGGGGCTGGCGAACCCAAGATTGGCAGGTCAGACATAAAGGCTCTTGCTCACAGGCTGCGAAGATGGATGAATTCCAAGATCGGCAGGCCAGACAGCAGGTAAGCTGCTAGCTCAAATCCCAAGAACCAGAGGTCAGATGAACAGGAGCCAGATGCAGGATCCAGAGCAAGTAAAAGCCCATGAGCCTTGCCAGAAAGTCTGCTTATATTTGGTCCGGGCCACACCCCTAAGGAAACTCCCCTTCAACTGATTGGCTACTCGCAGCAGATCCCATCATGGAAGTGATCACATTGTATCAAATCTCATCATAGAAATGATCACATTATCATACAACTGCCAAACTATATCGTAACTGCCAAATCACTGAGAATCATGGCCCAGCCAAGTTGACTCACAACCTTCATGATCAGACCAGGGATGGAGGGAGTGGAGAATGGGACGTTATTGCTTAATAGGTACTGAGTTTATGTTTGGAGTAGTGAAAAAATTTTGAAAATGGATGGTGATGATGGTTGTACAACATTGTGAATGTAATGAATGTCAGTTGGCAAATTTTATGTTACATATAATTACCACAATAAAAAAAAGTATCTGGCTCATAAAGAGCACAAAATTCAGTGCCAACACAAATGTGACTCTTAAGATTTCTGAAGTAGTGATGCATTTAATTGCCTCATTGGGTCCCCCAGAGGCTGACCAGGAGTCAGGCTGGTGAGGGGAGTGTGAGCAAACATGTTATCACTGTGGGCAGTGGGTCACTGTCCCTGGGGAGCCCTGGGAGCGGGAAGCAGTGTTTATCCACCGATTCCCATCTGTCACTGTTGAGCGCTGTTCCAGGGTGTTTCCTGGCACTGCCGGCTGCCCTGCCTGTGGGCTGAGCCTGCTCGCCCAGCCAGGAGTACAGCACACAGCCTTTGCCGGGGTGGCAGTGGAGTGCTGAGGATGTGCACAGAGCACTCACAGCATCTGTGACTTTAGTCTAAATTAGCGCTGTCCAATAGAGCTTGCTGTGATGCTGGAAATGTTCTAGATCTGCCCTGTCCAAGAGAAATTTCTGCAATGCTGGAAATGTTCAAATAAAACTTTCTGTGATGACAAAAATGTTCCCTGTCTGGGCTATCTAGTGAGATAGCCGTGAACCCCTTGAAAAGTGACTAATATGACCGAGGAGCTATATTTTTAATTGCCTTTAATTTTAATTAATTTAAATTTAAGTAACTGCATGTGTCTAGTGGCTGCCATATTGGATGGTGCAGGTCTAAATAGAATATTAGAAAACCAATCCCTCAAAGTCTCATACAAGTTGGGAATGATGTGAATAAAATGAGTGGTGCCTAAGGATGCATTTCATGTCCCCTTAAATCTTCAGCCTTTTGTACTTTAGCTGAAGAGGTTTTAGGCTTCTCTTAGCTGCAGCAAATTGCTAGTTAATGCAGTTCAACAAAGTTGTTGGTGACTGCTGTAGGAACATTCTGTGTCCCTGCATCCAAGCTCTGCACACAGAGAAGGGTTACGTGCTGGAGCCTCCATTGACAAGCACCTTATGCCTGTGGGACCACACTGATTTGGGATTTGGCCCAGGTGAATGTTGTTCAGGTACAGATTGTTACAAGGAGGGTTCTAGAATTGAAAACAGTAGGGTTAAGCAATTTTGTTTAGCCCTTATTGCCTTCATTGTAATGGTTCCTGAGTTGCACAAATGGTTAAGTGCTCAACTACTAGCCAAAAACTTGGTGGTTTGAACCCACCTAGATGTGTCTCAGAAGACAGGTCTCTCAAAACCCCGTGGAACAGTTCTACTCTACACACGTGGGGTTGCCGTAGTTGGAAACAACTTGATGGTAACTAACTACAACTTTCATTGTATTGACCATCTCTTTATTTTGGGGATGATTGAGGGATGATGTCAATCAGATCTCTGGGTTAAGGGCATTCGGATTATTCATACCTGCTTCTGAAAAGCAGACCAAATTGTCAGTGATTAATTCATTGAAAATGGGCAGTGATAACACAGAACAGAAATGACAAATGTATGGGACATCTGACATGCCTCATGCCTTCTTTCTCCCTTCCCTTGACCAAGGCAGACATTGCTAATCAGTCACAGTGCTTTCTTGTGGACCCAACATAGAGCCTCTGGGTCTTTTTTAATACAATGGTCCTGGCAGATACTGCCAGTCAATCACGGTTAGTATGTGCAATAAGAAGCAATTTGTCATTTCTTGCATACCTGATAGAAAAGAGTGGATGATTTGGATATCATTTATGTTTAAGAGACTTTTAATATTAACGTTACAGTTTATTTTCCCTCCCCTGGCCGTATCCCTTAGGCCAGGGCTCAGTGAACTGCACCTGTTTGTGTAAATAAAATTTTCCTAGAGCCCAGCCACACCCACTAGTTTATGTGTTGTTTATGGCTGCTTTTGCTCTGCAAAGCAGAGTGTCGAGTATTTGCAACAGAATATTTGCAGGTATTTTAGGCCTGCACAGCCTAAAATATTTACTTTCTGGCCCTTTGCTAATAAAGTTTACTGACCCCCACCCTGGTCTCCTTCTCTAACTTTTGTGCAGGGAGAAACTTTTGTGCTCCTGTTGGTATGGGAGCAAAGTTAGGTTAGCTTTGCTTGTCCTTTTCTGGACTGGGTGAAGCTTGTGAGTCCATTTCTCATGAAACTCCCAATCTCTAAGGATACATATGAACTTGATATATAAGCATATTGGAAACTTTTTAACCCCAGCACAGCATAATTCATTAATTTACAGAGACCGAACTTTTTAAGCACACTCTAAGCATTGAGCTTGGGATAAGATGGCCTTAGGTTCAAATTTTGGATCTGCCACTTATCATGTGACTTTCGTTCATTTGGCCTCTCTGAGTCTATTTGCTTATCTATAATATGAGAATATTAAATGACAAACCTTGTGTGTGGCTGTTGAGAGAACACTGCTGTGAAGATTGGATAAGACAGTGGACTGAAAGTGCTTGTTCTATTGCCTGACACATATTCAAAGGTCCATAAATGGTAGTTCTGGAAGCAGCGTGTTTTACTGAACAAAGTCCTGGACTAAGAGAATGAGTACTTGCTCAGTACAAGCTCGTATCTGCCATGTGAATGTCTAGGGGAAAGATTCTTCATTCATACTTTTGGAACCGTGTTGTATCAGTTAGCTATAGCTGTGTAACACACCACCCTAAAACTCAGTTGCTTAAAACAATAAGCATTGATTATGACTCATGAGTCCACATGTCAGTAGGTGGTTATGCTGTTCTGCAGGCTCAGCTGATCTTAGCTGGACTTGTTCATGAGTCTGTGATCATCTAGTGTGTCGACTGGGGGCTGGTTGGATAGGATGGCCTTGCATATCTGAAGGATGACTGGTTATTGGCTGGGACTTGTCTCTTGTCACCCAACAGCTAGGTGGGACTCACTTACCGAGCAGTGGCAGGAAGTGGAAGTAGCCAAGGCCTCTTGAGATCTGTGCTGGGAAATGGCTCAGCATCACTTCCACCACATTCTCCTGGCCAAATCAAATCGCAAGGACAGCCCGAATTCAAGAGAGAGCGCCATCAAATAGTGGGAGGAGCTAAAATATGAGGTTGCAAAGAACATGGATATACAGATGAGTGAATAACTGGAAAGCTTTTGCAATCCATCTGTGACAAACATAGACACTGGTGAATTCACCAAAATGATAAAAATACCGTGTTTGCACAAATAACGCATGCCCTCTGCATTTGTTTGCTGGCCCTGCCCTTCTCCCACAAGGCACCCTCATAAGCGCAGCATGCCAATCCTCTTCCACAAGTTGCTGTAGAAAAAATTAGCATAGCACACTTACAAAAATACCTTGCAAGGGGGGAACACAGCTAGCAAACAAACACAGAAGGTGCTTGTTATTTGCATAAAAATATGGTAGATCTAGAAATTGCCAACACCATGCCTTTTATCCATACAAAATATTAAAGTCAGATACAGAGTATTGGTGGTTCAGTGATAGAATTCTTGACTCCTCTGTAGGAGACCTAAGTTTGATTCCTGGCTGATGCACCTCATGCATAGCCACTACCCATCTGTCAGTGGAGGCTTGAATGTTGCTATGATGCTGAATAGGTTTCAGTGGGACTTCCAGACCAAGACAGACTAGGAAGAGAGGCCTGATGATCTACTTCTGAAAATCAGCCAGTGAAACTATATGGATCCCAACGGTCCAATCCACAACCGACCATGGGGGTGGCTTAGGACCGGGCAGCATTTTGTTCCATTGTGCATGGGGTCACCATGAGTCAGGGGCCAACTTTATCGCAGCTAACAACATCCAAATATTTCAGCCACAGATGTTTAGTTTTATAAAGAAGAGGGTGAATATATTGTCCTCACCTTTAATAGAAAGAGGCTATGATCCTGAAGCTTTTTATTAGGCAGTTCCCCATGACCAACCCAGCATCACACCCTGCCCTGATGTTCTTGCTGTGGACTTTGGCCAGCGGAGCATTTGACATGACAGGATGTTAATTTGGGTCTTGCTCCTACCATTGGTCTCTCATGTAACAGGGTCAGCAAACCTTTGTTGGCTGGTTGTACACTGGATTTCTCTATCTGATATTTTTACAAGCATCGCGGTTCTTGCATTCTTTTATGAAGACTCTGCCTTCAAGCTCCCCTCTTGTCAGACTTGGGGAGGACACTGAGACTGTGTCTGCACGTTGCCACCGTGGCTGTTGAGAAGTGACAGTTGTGGCTGGACAAGTGAGTGGTCCTGGCCTCTGGGGTCATGCAGTCCTGGCTGACCTGGCCATTTGGTCTCATTGGCTGTATGATTTTACCCAGTTGTTTTGGGTTCGACTAATGGTTGAGAAGCTTGAGGAGTTTAAAGAGCTTGGGCTTTGGAGTCTAGTAGGACATTGAAACCTGGCTGTGTCACGTGCATTCACGTGCACCTTGGGCAAAATGCTGACCTCAAGGGTTTCCAGTTTTACATCAATAGAATAGGAGTCATAACAGTGCTTACCTTATAGGGCTGGAAAGAGTACACGCGTGAATGCATCTTACTTTGGTGTATGGAACAAGCATGCACTCAGTGATCGCTCTTATTATCAGTATTGCTTTTATGGGTCCAGCTCCACTGTAGTGACCCCCTCAGCAATAATTAAATCTTAGATGCATGCCCCGTTTAGCCTCTTTGGAGGGGTCTCCTATGCTGGTCCTAGAAGGTGCAGTTTTAGTGGAAACATCTGTGGGTTGCCATGAAGATGTCATTTTTGATTCACACAGGTACTTCCCATATTTTGAAGGGGATAGCTGCTTCTCAGCAGAGGGACGCTCGCCAAGCTTTGGAAGAGCTCTAAACTTGCTGAATCGTGGAAAGGCATTCTTGGACATGGGGCTCTCAACCAGCCTGACTCTGTTTGTAATTAATTTGAATGCTTCCAGAGCCCCATATTATACCCTCCCTGTTGCATTCCCATGGGGAGTTTGTCTGGCTGTAGCTACAGCTCAGATAATTGCCTTCAGTCCTCATATCATGTGGGCCACATTTTAGGGAAGAGCAGTCATTTTTTGTCTCCAGGTACCTGGGTGTCTTTCCGTTTATTTCTGTTCAGCATCTGTGTGGGTGTTTGCACAGCAGAAGGGAGGGTGCACATAAATATACCTGATGAAGAAGTCGTACAAGTATTTGTTCATCAGTTATCTCTGGGTCTGTGTAACAGCGGATAAGAGGATAAAGCGTCGTTTCACTCATTTAGCTGTCCAGAAATGCTGATATTTCCTGTTTTATAAGAAAAAGTGAAAGAAATGGACTAGGAAAACTGAACCTAAAGTACAAAAGCATTAGAAGAAACAGAAACTGTTCAGTAAACGTTGGTGTTCGCATTTCACTTGGCTGCCCACGTGGTGTCTTACCGAGATCCCACCCTGGTCTACCTGCTGCGCAGATCTGTGTTCTTAACCCGGGGCTGCCGTGGTTGCCAGCACCGAGCGCTTGTGGCCAAGAGCCAACGGGGAGGGGCAGAGCCGAGCTGGAGATGACCTTTCATCAGAGCTAAGTCACTTGGAGGCAGTTCTGAGTTAGGAACACTTTATTGAGTGTTTGATAAATCATATTTAACTGACAGCAAATTGGACGGGGGGCAGAAGAGCTCCAGCGGAAATAAAGTGAGTTCTGTATAATCTCCAAAGGGATTCCTTATGACTATTTGTGAAACAAGCCTTGTGTGATGAACGGACGATGGAGCTTCGACCTTGAGTTCTTGCACATTCTGAAGCCCATCTTCCTCACCAGAGGGCATGTGGAGGACCCAGGGGAGGTCTCAGGTCTTTAGGTTTGGGACGGCATCATGCTAAAGGGTAGGAATATTCTACCGTGTCATATGCTGTCCTGATCCGCACCATCCCACCAGACTGTGCCTGGAGGAAGAGTGGGCTGGGGAATGGGCAGTGTTGGGATTTGGGGACCAGGCATTTCCAGGTCCTCAAATATGAGGCTAGGAACCATTTGGCAATAAAAATTCCTGTATTTCAAATAAATACCCGTAAATAACATAGTGTGATCAATATTTCCTATCGTTTAAAGTATCTGTTTATAGCAATAATAATAATGATAACATAAAATGTTGTATAGTATGTTTCATTGAGAGAGTTACACAATTTCATGGGGTAATTTATGTGCCGGCCACACTTAATCTTCACCACCACTGCCCAGAGTTGGCTTTAATGGGTCCTTTTGGAGAGGGGACTGAGGCTGCATGGGGTAAAGTGATTTGCACAAGGTGAATGATAGAACCAGAGTTCAAGTTCAGGACTCGTGACTTGCAAGGCCTGTGCTCCCCTCTAAGCTATAAGAGCCATTAGCTAGTGCCTGGCTGCACGTCGGGAACTGCCTGGAGAGTTGTAGAAGTGCTGATGTCCCGTCCCACCTGCAGAGAAACTGATTCATTTAATCTGGGATGTGGCCTGGGCATTGAGTTTCTTCACATCTCCCAGGTCGAGAACCACCACAACAAACCCACAGAGTATTTCAGGGTTGAGAGTAGGACTGAGAAGTTAGCTTATTGAGAGGTTCTCACACTTGGCTGATTGTGAGAATCACCTGGGAACCTTTCCTTGAATACGTATTCCTGGGCCACACTCAGGCATACTGGGTCAGAATTTCTGGGAGTGCCCTACTTTACAGAAGGCATATAAGGTCATTCGGGGGATCATATGGGTTTGCAGACTGGACCTAATCTATCCTCTGCCCCCGGGAAGGGTATTCTAGAGGGATACCAGGCAGTAAAGGGCTCCGTTGTCTTCTCATAAAGCTTGTATTGTAATACTCCAGGGAACATGGCCATCTGTTCACTCTGATATTCTAAAAGTACATATTGTAGTGTCACTCTCTGAAGGACCCAGGACTTACAAACGGAGTAAGTACTCCTTCACTGAGCAACTGGCTGTAGTTCCCAGCCATCTAGGAACCCTGCTTTGGAATTCAAGAGTCCGCCAAATGGAAGCAGTTTCCCAGTCTGTAAAAAACCAGTTGCTCGAACAATGATGAATCTGTGAAGCATCTCATAACATGGATCAAACTGGAGGACATTATGCCTGGTGAAATAAGGCAATCACAAAAGGACAAATATTGTATGAGATCTCTATTGTAAAAACTCATGCAAAAGTTTACACACAAAAAGTAACAGTCTTTGTTGGTTACGAGGGATGGGAGGGGTGGGGAGGGAGTACTAAACAGATGGGGGAAGCCAGTACAACTTGTACAAGGAAAGGTCATGGAAGCTCCATAGACACATCCAAACTCCCTGAGGGACTGAACTGCTGGGTGGAGGGCTATGGCGACCATGGTCTCAGGGAACATCTAGCTCAACTGGCATAACAGTGTTTATAAAGAAAATGTTCTACGTTCTACCTTGGTGAGTAGCATCTGGGCTCTTAAAAGCCTGTGAGCAGCCATCTAAGACACTCCACTGGTCTAAACCCTTCGGGAGCAAGGGAGAATGAAGAAAACAAGATATAAGGGAAAGATTGGTTCAGAGAAGTAATGGACCACAACTACCATGGCCTCCACCAGACTGAGTCCAGTACAGCTAGATGGTGCCCAGCTACCACCACTGACTGCTTTGACCGAGATCACAACAGAGGGTCTTGTACAGAACTGGAAAAAAATGTAGAACAAAATTCTAACTCACAAAAAAAAGACCAGACTTACTGGCCCAACAGAGATTGCAGAAGCCCCAAGAGTATGGCCCCTGGACACCCTTTTAGCTCAGTAATGAAGTCACTCCCAAGGTTCACCGTTCAGCCAAAGATTAGACAGCCCCATAAAACAAAATGAAACTAATGGGGCACAACAGTCCAGGGACAAGGACTAGAAGGCAGTGGGGGACAGGAAAGCTTGTAATAGGGAACCCAAGGTTGAGAAGGGAGTGTGTTGACATGTCGTGGGGTTGTTAACCATTGTTATAAAACAATATGTGTACTAACTGTTTAATGAGATACTATTTGTACTGTAAACCTTCATCTAAAGTACAATATAAATGAATAAATGGATAGATAGATAACCAGTTGCTGTCAAAGGTGTGTCAAAGTAGAACTGTGCTCCACAGGTTTTCAGTGGATGATATTTTTGAAGTAGATTGCCAGGCCTTCCTTCCGGGGTGCCTCTGGGTAGACTTGAATCTCCAACCTTTCAATTAGCAGCTGAGTGCATTAACTGTTTGTACCATCCAGGACTCCTCCCATTCCCGGGACTCCTCCCATTTCATAGACCCACAGAATACAAGCCTTTTGGTATTATTTGGCCAAGTTCTTTGTTCTGCAAATGAAGAAACTGAAGCCCAGAGAGGGGTATGGCCACCCATCTAACTCCTGGCAAAGGTGGATCTAGAAATGAAGTCTTCTGATGTCAGCTGTGGTATTCTCAGTGTCTCTCAGTTTCTGACCCTGGACCCACCTAGCTGCAGTTAGTTCTCCACATCTCAGAGAAGGCTGTGTACTGGACTGACCCCTTCCTACAGGAGTCACCATCATGTGGGAACAAGCAGAGCTGTTTTTGGCCAGAACCTATGCTAGAACCTGGAGGAGTGCGTCCAAGGACAGCGAGCTCTCACTGCACTTGGCACACATGACTTAGGGCAAAGGGAGTCAAGGCTTCCATTCAGGATGTTTGTAGAATGAATGACATGGCCTCTGGGAGGCTGAACACACCACCCTGTGGAGTCTCCTAATTCTTCATCCTGTAGACCCGTGCATGATGTCTTGCTTACATTATTGCTGTTAGTTGTTGTCGAGTTGGCCTCCAACTCGTGGAAACATCATGCACTATGGGATTGGACCATTGTGACCCATAGGGCTGATTTTTGAAAGTGAATCACCAGGCTTTTCTTCCTAGTCTGTATTAGCCTGGAAGCTCCACTGAAACCTGTTTAGCATCATAGAAACATGCAAGCCTCCACTGACAGGTGAGTAATGGCCATGCATGAGGTGCGTTGGGCAGGAATCGAAGCTGTGTCTTTCACATGGAAGGTGAGAATTCCACCACTGAACCATCATTAGGGACTCCTGTCCCGGGGTGGTTCACCATTCTGTGTGAGAAAGACACCTTAGAGAGGCAGCATGACATGGTGGAGACAAGTGCAGCATTTGGACTTGGAAGCGTGAGGTCTGGGTCTCAGCTCCACTGTCATCACACTGGATAAATTCACTAGGCTTTCTGGGTTTTCATTTTCTCATATCTAATAAGACCTACTTTTGCGGTATGTCATAGATTGAATTATGCCCCCCAAAAATATCTGTCAACTTGGTTATGCCATGATTCTCAGTATTGTGTGATTGTCCACCATTTTGTCATCTGATGTCATTTCCCTAAGTGCTGTAAATCCTATCACTATGATGTTAATAAGATGGAGTAGTGGCAATTATATTGATGAGATCTACAAGATTAGATTGTGTCTTAAGCCAATCTCTTTTGAGATATAAAAGAGAAAAATGAGCAGAGAGACAGGGGGACCTCATACCACCAAGAGCCAGGAGAAGAGCATGTCCTTTGGACCTGGGGTCCCTGCATTGAGAAACTCCTCGACCAGGGAAGATTGATGACAAAGACCTTCCCCCAGAGCCAACAGAGAGAGAAAGCCTTCCCCTGGAGCTGACACCCTGAATTCAGACTTCTAGCCTCCTCAACTGTGAGAGAATAAATTTCTCTTTGTTAAAGCCATCCACTTATAGTATTTTTGTTACAGCAGCACTAGATAACTAAGACGGTATTTGTGAAGAAGAGTAAATGAGATGGTAAGTGTCAAAAGCACTTTAAAGCTTTATAAAATATTAGTTATTATTAGTGTGTTGTTATTATCGGAATGTCAGTATACATTAGGACAATATGGAAACTCCAGGTTGGACACCAACTTTGGTTTGTACCTACAAGAACAGTTCAGTACCAGCTTCTGTTCATGAGGCTGGTTTTCTTTTGCCAAACTTTAATTTAGTAAGGTAAAGCCTTATGCAATGAGTTAAACTGATTAGCTCTCTGTTCTACTGGAGCTTAAAATCTAAGACAGAAAATACTGGCAGTGACGAAAGATTATCAGGCCATTTGCTGGAGCAGATCCAGTCTTTACATCTTTCCCAACCACTGTGGGAAACTGGGCTGAAGCCATAGGACCTACCCTCTGCCGGTGTTCTAAAAATCTGTCCCTAGGTGCCCATCATGGTAGATTTCTGCTGAGTTGGCCATGTTAATCTTAGCAGATCAGATGTTTGAACTGTACAAGATCAATTTAATCATAGAACAAACATTGGGATATTGGACAATGATTAAAAAATTATACTGTTGAATATCGAATAATATGAGAACGTGTTTATGATATATGTTTTAGAGACAAAAAGCAAGTTGCAATATTGGAATATATGTACCAAATGTTAATAATTTCTATTGGTAGGAAGAGAAGATATTTTTATTTTTGTACTTATATCTGTTGGTATTTTTCAAGGAAATGCTATTTCTGCCAGTTGAATGTGGCTTCAAAGAAGAGGTGACACTTGAATTGGGTCTTAATGGGTGTGTAGGGGTTTGAAAAGACAGTAGGGCATCCTGAGGAATGGGAGTAGTATTTGTGGAGGTACAAAAAAGTGAAAACCCACTCTGGAAATGGCTGGTTGTTCAGGTTGGACTACAGTCAGCTGGTCAGCTAGTCAGTTATAAGGCAGTGTAATTTGGTGGCTGCGAGCAGGATGCCTGACCCACACAACCTGAATCTAAATCTTGGTGTCTTAGTTATCTAGTATTGCTATAACAGAAATACCACAAGTGGATGACTTTAACAAACAGAAGTTCATTCTCTCACAGTTTAGGAGGCTAGAAGTCCGAATTCAGGATGCCAGCTCTAGGGGAAGGCTTTCTTTCTCTGTCGGTTCTGGGGGAAGGTGCTTGTCATCTCCGCTGGTCTAGGAGCTTCTCAGCACAGGGACCCTGGGTCCAAAGGACATGCACTGCTCCCGGTGCTTCTTTCTTGGTGGCATGAGGTCCCTCTCTCTGCTGGATTCTCTCTTTTATATCTCAAAAGAGATTGACTCAAGATACAACCTAATCCTGTAGATTGGGTACTGCCTTGTTAACATAACTGCCTCTAATCCTGCCTCATTAACATCATAGATGTTAACATTTACAACACTTAAGATAATCACATCAGATCACAAAATGGGCAACCACACAATACTGGTAGTCATGGCCTAGTCAAGTAGACACACGTTTTTGGGGGAAAAAATTCAATCCTTAACACTGGCCCTACCATTCTAACTGTGTGACCTTGGACAAATCAGGTTACCCCACCCAATGCCTTCATCTGTAAAATGTGTATAATATTAGGACCTAGATTTTCACAAATATTAAATGAAGTAATAGATGTGAACCCATTAGACCCATCACCTGGGGTATAATGAGTGCTTAGTAAATAAATGCTCACAGAGCTATGATTTAGTCTGTCATATCTTACCATTATGGCAGATATTGTGTTGGACCCAGTAGAACAACATACCACTTGATTTCTCTCAGAGTTAAAGGAGAAAGAAAAATGGTGAGTCAGAAGTAAGACCTCATTGAGGACTAGGGCTCTTAGGGGTTGTTGGAAGTTGTATAGCCAGAGGGGAGAGTGGAGGGCATTTCTGTGGGAGGGGGAGCACCCAAGGAGAGCTATTCCGCTGGATATAGGACTTTCAGTGAAGTCTGGCTGGAGAGAGGGAAAGGATGGGGAATGTTGGGAAGCACCATGGATCAGTCCAGTGGAGCCGTCCCTCTAGACCTGGTGGTAGATTTCCCACTCACAAAGAGAAAGGAGATTAGGATGTGATTTCACTGGTGTTGTGGATTTGGTGGAACTGTTGGAGCACACGAGGCTGCCCCACCATACTTTCTGAGGTCATTGGGCCACACTGCCTGTGGATCACACTTTCAGGTAGCCCTGATCCGGAATAATTTAGGCCTCCATTTTACAACATCATGGAAATAATAAGCCCTGGCTTCTGAACCTGGAGAGTCATGGTAGACTTCGCTTCCTAGCATTGGTTTCTGGGCTGGGGAGAGCAGATGAGGATCTGTAAATACCTCTTCCTCCAGTGAGTAAACAGGGCAGTGGCCAGTGATGGAGAGCAGGGAACGTGTGAAAGCCACAACATAGTGTATTGTTACCTCATTATTTTTGAAGCTTAATGGTAAGGTTGAAATACATACCTGGCTGGGTCTCTAGGAGAACCACTGCTTCATCTCCGACCAGTATTTGCAAGCTTTCTGAATCCTAATTTATACACATGTAGATAGAGTGAATCCAGTTGTACATGACTTGGTCTTGGGTTGGGCTTCCCAAGAAGCCAACTCTGAGACTAGATTGGAGTTCAAGTAGTTTATTTGGGTGGTGATCCCAAGAAGCACTGGAGGGGAGGTGGAAAGAAGTGAGACAGGCAAGGGAAGGCAGCCAACAAAAGATGTAATAATAAGTAGGTCATCTCTGTGGGTAACGGGTTCAAACCACAGGGAACCACTGGGAGCCTGCAGACAGCATACTGCAGAGCTGTTCCCTTAAAGGGGCGAGGACACCAAGGAGCATTTATACACTAACTCCTGCCCACCATTGTTTGGGGACTTCCTCAAGGGAAAGTAACTCCTAGCACACCTGGCCTCCCCTGCATGTAGACTGAACATGCTCTGTGGCCAGAGAAAGCCTCAGACAAGGGACAGTGAGTGCCAAGGTGATATGGGTGGATCACCCATTGCTCCATGCCACATGGCAGGCTTAACAACGCCAGTAAAAATGATGCCAGTGTGCACTGACTGTTCCGACCAGAGACTCGTTAGACTGTCCCAGATAGAATGGGAGAAAAATGTTGTCTTAGGCTGGGTTCTCTAGAGAAGCAAAACCAGTGAAGTGTATAAATATATATAGAGAGAGAGAGAAAGAGATTTATATCAAGGAAATGACTCACACAGTTGTAGAGGCTGGAATGTCCCAAGTCTGTGGGTCAGGATAGAGGCTTCTCCTGATTCACGTAGCCGCAGGGACTGGCAAACCCAAGATCGGCAGGTCAGAGAGTAGGGCTCTTGTTCACAGGCTGCGAAGATCGATGAATTCCAAGATTAGCAGGCAAGACAGCAAGTAAGCTGCTAACTCTATTCCCAAGAACCAGAGGTCATATGAACAGGAGTTAGCTGCAGGATCCAGAGCAACCAAAGGCCCACAAGCCTTGCCAAATGTCTATTTATATTCGATGCAGGCCACACACCCAAGTAAACTCCCTTTAACTGATGGGCTACTCACAGCAGATCTCATCGTGGAGGTTATCACATAATAACAAATCTCGTCATGGAAGTGATCACATTATCATTCGACTGCCAAACTGACCATAACTGCCAAACCACTGAGAATCATGGCCCAGTCAAGTTGACATACAACCTTAACCATCACAAATGTAGAACAAAATTCAAATTCCTAAAAAAAAGGCCAGACTTGCTGGACCAGTAGAAACTAGATGAACCCTTGAGACTATCACCCTAATATACTTTTCAAACTTGGAACTCAGTCCACTCCCAGAGGTCACCTTTCAGCCAAATGTCAGATTGGGTTATAAAATAAATAATATCACCCATGAGTACTGTGCTTCTCAGAGTATTTGTCTAGATGAAACCAAATGGTTAACATTTACCCTAGACCAAAGATGAGAAGGCAAGGGGAGACAAGGAAGCTAGATTAATGGAAACAGAACAACCAAAATGGAAATAACGAGAATGCTGATATATTGTGAAGAATGTAACCAATGTCACTGAAAAATATGTATAGAAACTGTTACATGAGAACCTAATTTCCTGTGTAAACTTTCACCAAAAACACAATAAAATATTTTTTAAAAATGATGTCAGTGTGGAAGATGAAGGAATGACATCATAGAAATAAAAAACACTGTTCAGGGAGGTGTATGGGGGGGGGTCATTCAAATCTGGGTTGGAGTCCCATCCCACCCTGTCACTTAGAGGCAGTGGGACTTTAGACAAGTTTTATGTGTTAAGCTTTAGGCATCTTATCTGCAAAGTGAGGTTGGTAAGAATTACCCCAGAAGGGTTATTGTGAGATGAGGGAGATGATGTTTGCAAAGTGGTTTAGCAACACGTGGTGCAGGAGGCTCTCTGTTCCCCACTGCCCACCCTGCCTCCACTGTCTGGTGGTCCTGTAAAGACAGTAGCTTCTGAGTTAGTCCAGTTTTGCACCATCTTTGGCTCAGAGTTCTGTGGCCTTCCAATCTTTGGCAGACAAGTCCTCTGCCAGGTCACAGCAAGGTGGTAACTGACCTTGCTCCCCCAGGACATCTGTTCAGGCTCCGCTGGAAGCCAAGGGCTCCCAAGGTGGGATTTCAGTTTCACATGGCAGTACTCCGAGCATTCTTTATGGGCTGGCAAAAGGTGTTTCACATTTCAGATGGCCTCCTAAGGATGGTTTGCTTTCTTCAAGGAACAATTCCAAGATCACTGGACAGTCTGCACACTCTCATTTTAGGGTGTCAGATGAACTCTCACACATGCAGACTCAGCTACGTCGGGGGAGGCAGTCAGCAGGTAGCAGGAGGTGGGCATCACCGTATTGGACAGTGCAGGTATAGCCTGTTTCTGTCTTCGCAGAGTTCTGTCGGACAGCACAGATGTAGAACACTGTCTCTCTCACCAGCTACCTTTTTCATCTCCTGTATCTCCTCCTTGTCATTCATATGGCCACCACCCTGGTTCAGGGCATGCTGATAGGTTGATGGAATTGTCCTTCAACAAGCCTGGAGTAATGCTATCGCTCTGGCTTCTCAGATGGCAGAGCCACTCCTGTTTGGTACCCCAGCCATCATCAGGACCCCAGCCCACCCGTGTCATCCTGTCTCCTCCCATTTCCTGACACATGCCCCAGGAGCACATGGAGGGCACATGCCAGGCTACTTGCTGTTCTGTGAGCATGTCTGTTCTTGGCATGGTGTCCCTCCTCTCCATCTGTTCTTGTCAAAGTCTTCTCAAAGATGGCCTTCATGATCACCCAACCAGAGACAATTTCCCCCTCAGAGAAACACTAAACACTTGAGGTGTCCCTCACTCAGGACACCTGACACATCCTGTTCCATAGGTAAGTGGTCTCTTTGCAGAACCCGTCTCATTTCCTCCTGGAATATTTGTTCCTTTAAGGACAAGTGCTCCATCCCCTTCATTCGTGTAGATTGGCCCCATGCCTTGCTGAATGATTTTAAGACCTTCCTTCTTTCCAACAATCTCCAAAGTCACTTCTCCAAGTTCTTTCCTGAACTGCCACAGGACAGAGCTAGCACATTTATAGCCGCTCCACACAGGAACCCCCCAGAATCTCTGCCTCGTGTGGTGCCTCTCTCCTTACATAGGCCCCTGTCTCTGTGCCTCTAGAGCAGACATTCCACCACACTGGCTGTGTGTCCTCTTCTGCAGATGAAGGGGATTGGATTGTGTATCAGACCCTGTCCATGCCCAGCCCGTATTCCTCAGGCCTTGTGATTAAGTATGCATTGTCCAAGCTTCTCTCTGACTGCATCTGAATCTCTTTGCCTGAGGGCTTTTGGAGGTCCCTGAAAGCCTGGGAGGACCACTCTGCCTGCCCCACAAAGCTGGCCAGAATTTCAGGAGGTATGAACACTGCTGGAAAAAGCCCTCAACCATAACTGATGAGACTTGGGTTGTAAACACCCCAGCTCCCCCACCTCTTGGGCAGGGTGGCTCTGAGGTACATGCTTTACATGGTTTCCCAGTAGGAATAAACTTTGGTTGCTTCCACAGTAACTGGCTTGATAACTTACCCCTTGTTGGGTACCTTCCTATCCCTGTCTCACTTCCCCACTATTGGCATCACTTCATCTCCCAACAAACTAGTTTCTTAAGTCATCTCAGGGTCTGCTTCTGGGGAACCCAAATTAATATTGAGTGGCTGTGAAGGAAGTTTCATTTCTGACATCCTGGTTCCTTTGATTTTGCCATCCTTTGATTTGCTGTGCTTGGTGCTTTGTCTACAGCATTTGCCATCTATGAGGCATACATCCCCAGACTCTTAGCTGGAAATGATGACCTCGTTCACATCACAGGGCAAATCCTCATCAGTGGTGTGCTCGAGGAGGGATGCAGCAGGATGAGGAGCGTGCCTTGAGAGTGTGAGCACAGTTGGGGGTCTCCAGGAGTTCTGGAGAAAGAGGTGCAGAGAAGTATTGGGCTGCAGTAGCTCTGCCTTAAGCCAGGGATTACTGAGAGTTACCAGCTATGTTATTTATAAGGAATGAATTAATAACTGGGAAGTTTATCATGAAAAATGGTAAATACTTTTTTAATGTTAAATTTCATTTTGTTCTGCAGTTAGTGAAAAGAACATTTAATTAAAATAGAATTTGGAGGAAGAGATCAAAGTTATTTTGCAAAATTACTTTTACAAATTTATTTTCATCTGAATTTGCTCCTACTTAATTCTTGCTCTCCTCTCTTTTCTTTTCATTCTTCCCCTTCCTTTTCTCTTTGCCTCTTCCTTTACCACTATTATTTGTGCTATTGTATTTAGAAAATGTTAAGGTGTTCTCTTTTTTAATACATACACAGATGATTTGAATTAATTGTTTAGCATTTGAACTCATTAGAAGGAGTTTCTAAACAAACAAAAAGAACAAATACATGGCACACATGCTACCATCTCCCTGTCCACTACTTTTGCCAGACATCAGTAATCAACCACATCACCCATCTCAACACAGTACTCCAGGAAGCCATTACCAGTTGATTGATACTAGCATAGGCGATGAAACCATTTTGATCTTATGGAAATTTTTAGATTGGGGAGACCAGTTTAGGCAAACACTGGATATGCCTGAACCTCTCACGTTTTCTTTGTTAGGAAAATGGGGTTGAAGAAGAATGGAAGGTTCTAAAACAACCTCTCCATGAATTCTGGATTGTGAGACAGACTTGGGTATAGCTTTGTGCTTAGTTTCACATGAGCTTGAGAGAACTCCAAGAAAAAGTATAACCACAAGTAGGGTTTCCCTCTCCCCTCTGTCCAGGATGAAATGGCAGTTTTATTTAGACCCTTAATAATGCATACAAATGGAATTGTTGCGCTTTCTCTCCTCCCATGGATTAAAAACAAACTAACTAACAACAATAAAACAACAAACAATTTTTGCAATTTGGTTGACAGTTTCCCTTTGCTTCATATTTTTGCATCCTTTTTCTCCCTTTTGATTTTGGCCCCTCCTTCCTGGGTGTTTCATGCCCTTTTAATACTCACCAACTGTTATAATCTCTTAGCCAGGTTATATATATTAATGTCCCTTACTTTCCCCATGAACCATCCTCCAGGTCCCCTTCATTGTTTATGTCAGCCTTCCTTGGATGCTTTCACATTTGGGAATCTTTCTGACTGTCTTCAAGGGCCCTGTCCAGTGCTGGGTCCTTAGAGTCTCTCAGGAGGGAGTCAGAGAGGAGGTACTGTCGCCACATTCACACCTCACCCCAGTCATCCCAGCACCTGGCCTTAGTGTTGCAGCTTCTCACTCACTGCTCTGCCATTCCTTCTCTGGGTCTCTTCAGCCCTTTATACTGCCAGGTTTCCTTGAACACCCAAACATGGAGGCCTTTGCCCTCCCCTGCCCACTTATCTGAAGTTGAAGCTCATTCTTGTTATTTCCTCTGTATCTCATCTCCATATCATCCATCAGACACTATCATGACCAACCCGTGGAGTTCAGTTGCTCGTTTTCTGTCTAAACTGGATGTGTGATGAAGCAGGACCCTCATCCCTCTGACTGTGTGACCACTGCGCATCCCCCAGCTCCTCCTCCCTTCCTGTCTCTATGCCCCATATACCCTTATGTCCCAGCTTGAGAATCAATGTGGAGAACTTCCTCAGTGTTTGCTGTGTAACCCGAATTAAGTACTAAACTTCTTATCAACAAGGCTGGTGACATTTGTCTCTCCCACCCCTTCCCAAGAGTTTCTTTCTGGGGGTGAGTATAGGTCAGTGTCTTTTATATCATGGATGTTGAGAATAGAGATTTGGAGCTTTGTGCAGCTCTCTTCTGTACACCCCAAGACTTCAGGAAATGCCACTTCTCTGATTGCTCATATATCTTGGTCTCCCCCAGGTGAACACAATAATATGCAGAGACCTCATGGCATAAAACTAGCACAGAATGTAGGAAAGCCATTTCAGTGACTTCTTCACACTCCAGTGACCACAGAGTGTTGTTTTAAAGGCATTGATCCTTTGTGTCATAACTGTAGCGTGAAGAAAATGGCGCCCACAAACTTTTGGGTGTCTTAGGCCAGATTCCTAGAAGCAGAGTCTGAGATGAGAATTCTTGAACATGTGTTTTATTGAGGGAAGGCTCTCAGGAGGAACCTGTAAAACAGGCGGAGGAGCAAGACACAGCAGGGGAAGGGCCGGAAAAGGATGTTGTCTTGGGTTAAGTCCAGCCTTGGCCTGATCGGTGGTGGTGTGGGTGTGTGTGCATGGGTGTTCTGTAGCATAAATCACACTGCATAATAGCCCCTGCTTGAGAAAAGAGGTCTTATCTTCCGTACTTACGTCAGTCAGTCGTTGGACACCCCCATGGTGGGGACGGTACAGCCTTCCAGGGGCCTGTCAACCAAGGACAGCTCTGTGGAGGGGGTCCCAGCCTTAGCCCGGCACTCACAGCAGCCAGGGGATGGCTGTCCCAGTCAGTAAAGGAGACCTGGGCAGCATTAGCAGCATCAAATACCCTGTGCCTTTCTCTAGAAAAAGGAAACTAACACCTGTTGAGAGGCTGCTGTGGCTAGGTGCTGGCTGGAAAGTGTTCACGTGATCTTCTCATTTAATTCTTAAAACAACCCATAAAGGCAGTGTCATTTCCCTTGATATTCACACGAGGAATCTGACCTCAGTGGGATAAAGGAACTTCCTAAATTCTGAGAATAAGAGACAGGATTTCATCCCAGGTCCCTCCATTTCTTGGTTTTTCTCCCCAAGACCACAATTCTCTGCATTGAATCTTACTGATAAATGACTGACTGGTTCAGGGACCTCTGTTTCAACATATAGGTTCTCAGGCCTTGGTGGGGAAATATCTTTTAAAGTTTTTAAAGTCCTCACTCAGGCATGTTTGCTTTTATTTACACAGTTGCAAATTTAGAACTCAAAATAAGCTTCTACTTCCCAGACAAACCCACATTAGATTAAAATCACCAATTTGAATGGTGGGTCATCTACAGGCAGTGGGAAGCTGAAGAATTGATATGAAGGGAGAGACTGCTTAATCATAGCAATTAAAATAAGTCTTGGGACAGTTAGTGTAGAAAAACCTGCAGCTCAACACTCTTTAATAGGCCCTAAGAATGTCATTATATTACATCCTAGAAGTAATTGGAGTTTATTTGCCTATTTTTTTAATAGACAATTTCTGAGTATCTATTGTGTATCAGATACTGTGATAGAGATACAAGGACTATAAAGACATGGTTCTTATCCATAAAGAGTTTGCATCATCAAAATTGCTTGAACACAAAGAGGCTGAAGCAAGAGGCAAGCTCATGAGCAGGGTCCTTTATCAGATTAACCAGATTAATAAAAATATGTGCCCCAATAAGCTCATGAAAGGTTGTGCAACATCATTAGTCACCAGGGAAATGAAACTGAAAACTACAATGAAATACTACTACGCATTCGCTAGACTGGCTAAGATTAAAACGCTGACAATTCCAAATGTTGACAAGGATTTGGAATAGCTGGAACTCTATGTTATATCGTTGGTGGGAATGTAAAATGATGTAGCCACTTTGAAAAACAGTTTGGCAGTTTCTTATAAATTAAATGTACAGTTTCCATAAGACCCAGCAATTCCACACGTAAGTATTGACCCAAGAGAAATGAAAACATATGTCCTCAGAAAGACATATGCATGAATGTTCATCTCAGTTTTATTCATAATAGCCCCAAACTAGAAAAAACTAGCTGTCCATCAGCTGGTGAATAGATAAACAAATAGGGGTACATTCATACAATGCAGTAACTACTCAGCAGTTAAAGGAATAAACCACTGAAAGATACAACAACATGGATGAATGTGAAAAACATCATACTGAATTAAAGAAGCCAAACACAGAAGAATAAGTATCATCTGATTCCATTTATATTCAATCCTAGAAAATTCAAACTATAGGGACAGAAAGCACATTGACGGTTATATGGAGGCCCTCCCACAAAGGGACACAAGGATACTTTCGGGGGTGATGGAACTGTTATATGTCTGTATATTTATATATGGACCATTGAGTGTCAGGTTCTCGCCAGCCTCACTCCTTAGATAAGCCACTTCTCCTGTGGGCAGCAGGGAGGTACAGAAACTCCCCAAGCTCTTCCTTGTAGGGCCAAAAGGTCAACCTGCTCCCCTTCTCTGCAGGCTATATGTTGAGGAGAAGGCTGCATCTTGCAGAAGTAATTGTGTTCTCTTTTCCTTCTTGTGACCCTGGTTCAGACTTCCCCAGGCCTCTCTGCCACACCTCGGGCAGGGCTGAGCCAGGAAACCAGCCTCTCCCCACAGCTCTCCTCCGCCCAGGCATCCTCCGGCCCTCGGGGAGGAAGTGCATGTGGTTCCAATCACAGAATTACAGACTCTGCCTTCACTTTGGATTCCGTTCCCTTTGGAGGCTCCCTCCGAGACTTTATCCTCTAGTTCAGTTTTCATGATAAATTTCAATCTGAGTTCAGAACACTTTACAACATTGCCTCTGATTAAAATCCAGTAAAACAAGACAGAGAGAACTGGAGTAAGAGGAGTGCCATACTTGAAAATAGCTCATCTGAATTCCTGGGCTCTGCCTTCTACATCTGCAAAGAACAGGATGTGCCACTTTTTTTTTGCACCTTAAATCAAGACCTGACTCTTATCTCTGACCTCTCCTGCCTGGAGCTCCTGGACCCCCAGGGACCTCTGGTAGCCACTGACCCACCCCCTCAGGAATCCCCTGCCTCACTTTTCTCCAGGGGTATTAACCCTCTTGGCAGACTGGTGAAAAAAACTGTCTTTAAACATATAAAATACATAGACTGACAATAAGTGTTTCAAGTATATTGAACTACAGTTATCAGCATAGTGGAGAAACAACCTGGTAATAGACTAATATATGTGCTTTTTGTTAGCACATTAAATAACAAGATCTAGTGGTGGGTCTAATTACTACTGTCATTTTGTATTGTTGATGAGCATAAATGCTATTTTGAGATGTCTGCTACAAGTGTAACGGGCTGTGAAATACCCAAGAAGAATCTTTTGGTGATAAAGTCGTAGATACTGCTAATACTGAGCGCTTTGCTACCTGCATTCATAATAGAAAGAAATGCTAAATTTGTTTAAAGTTAGTAAAAAAAAAAAAAGAAAAAAACCTGTGTAGTTTTCCCATCCCAGTTCACAGGCACCCTAAATTCTATGCATAGACTTCTTGGGGGTTTGCAGTTCCCAGGTTAAGACCAAACCTTCCAGCTATGAGGCTTGTCTGCTAAGATGAAGAATCAACTGTCACCCCTCCTGCCAGCAGGATACGTCACGTCCTAAATTTAGGAAAAATTGTGAGAAAATATTACAGACATAAAAATGTGTAGAGAAGAACAATGAATCTGTGAA
>NW_004443978.1:8723406-8725486 GCF_000243295.1 Trichechus manatus latirostris | reverse complement strand
TAACCATTGTCATAGGGCAACATTTGTAGTAACTGTTAAATGAGAAACTATTTTATTCTGTAAGCCTTCATCTTAAGTGAGAATAACAGCACAATTCGAAGAGCATAGTCAATGCACAGTGAACTGTGCATGTAGAAATTTTTGAAATGGTGTATCTTTGGCTATATGTATTTTCACCAAAAAGAAAAAGAGGTTGAGAAGTTAGAGGGTTGATATGTTGTGGGGTTGTTAACCAATGTCATAAAACAACATGTGTATTTCTGTTTCATGAGAAACTATTTGTTCTGTAAGTCTTCACCTGAAGTACAATAAAAAAAAAAAAATGTGTAGAGAATAATGTAATGGACACCCATATACCCATCACCCACCTAAGAATTTAAATATTGCAAATGATTTTGGAATCTCCTGTGAACTTCTCATCAATCACAGTGGCATTCTGCTCCCGGCCTCACAGGGGCAGCCTCTGTCTGGAATTGGGTGTTTGTGATTCCCAATGCATATTTTTACGCTTTTGTCACTAATGTGTGTGCCCATAAACAGCACCAACTACCAGCTGCGTGTTTTTAAACTTGGTATAAATGATATGGCACAGTATCCGTCCATAACATGCTTTTCCCAGTCAACATTGTTTGTAGACTTGTTCATGTCAGCCTAGGAAGCTCTAGTTAACTGATTTTTCAAGGCTGCATAGTCTCCCATTGTATGACGAGATCGTAATTTATTTGGCTCTTCTGTTGATGGACATTTGAATTTTTTTAGGTTTTCAACATAATAGTGCTACATTGAACATTCTTATGTGTGTCTCCTGGTCTGATGAATTTCTCTAGCAGTGGAATTACAGAGCAGAGTGTATGTGCATTTTTAATTTTATTTATCTATTTATTTATTGTTTATTGTAGTTTCAATGAAGTTTACATTTCAAGTTAGTCTCCCATAGAAATGTTTATACATACATTGTTAAGTGACCCTAATTGCTCTCCCCATACCGTGACAGCAAACTCCTCCTTTCCACCCCTGATTCCCCATATCCATTCAATCAGCTCCTAACCCTCTCTGCCTTCCCATCTCACCTCCGGACAGAAGCTGCCCTTTTAGTCTCTTGTATCTACTTGAGCTAAGAGGCACACTCCTCACGAGTAGCACTTAATGTCCCACAGTCCAGTCCAATCCCTGTCTGAAGAGTTGGCCTCGGAAATTGTTTTAGTTCTGGGCTGATAGAGAATCCAGGGCCATGCTTCCTGGGGTTCCTCCAGTCTCCTTCAGACCATAAAGCATGGTCTTCTTACTAGAATTTGAATTCTGCACCCCACCTTTCTCCTGCTGCATCAGGGACTCTGTTGTGTTCCCTGTCAGAGCGGTCATTGGTGGTAGCCAGACACCATCTAGTTCTTCTGGTCTCAGGCTGATGAAGTCTCTGGTTTATGTGGCCCTTGCTGTCTCTTGGGCTACTACTTTCCTTTGTCTTTGGTGTTCTACATTCTCCTTTACTCTAGGTGGTTGGGACCAACTGATGCATCTTAGACGGCCGCTTGCAAGCTTTTAAGACCCCAGACGCCACTCACCAAACTAGGATGGAGAACATTCTCTTAATAAGGTTTGTTATGCCAGTTGACCTAGATGTCCCCTGAAAGCATGGTCAGACCCCTACCCCTGCTACTCTGTCCCTCAAAGTGTTTGATTATATTCAGGAAACTTCTTACCTTTGGTTTCGTCCAGTTGTGCTGACTTCCCCTGTAGTGTGTGCTGTCCTTCCCTTTACCTAAGATAATTCTTATTTACTATCTAGTTAGTAAATAACCCTCACCTTCCTTCCCCACCCTCATAACCATCAAAGAATGTTTTCTTCTGTGTTTAAACCTTTTCTCGAGTTCTTATAATAGTGATCTTGTACAATATTTGTCCTTCTGTGACTGACTAAATTCACTCAGCATAATGAGTTCCAGCTTCCTCCATGTTATGTTTCACAGCTTCATCGTTGTTCTTTATCGTTGCGTGGTATTCCATTGTGTGGATATACCATAATTTGTTTATCCATTCATCTGTTGCTGGGCACCTAGGTTGTTTCCATCTTTTTACTGTT
>NW_004443978.1:8679872-8716337 GCF_000243295.1 Trichechus manatus latirostris | reverse complement strand
TGGTCCATTAGTCCTTCAGACTAATCTTTCCTGGTATCCTGTTCTCTTCACACTCCCTTGCTCCCTAAGGGATGAGACCAGTGCAGTATCTTAGATGGCTGCTCACAGGCTTTTAAGACCCCAGAAGCTACTCACCAAGGTAGAATGTAGAACATTGCCTTAATAAACCGTGTTATGCCAATTGAGCTAGATGTTCCCTGAGACCATGCTCCCAACAGCCCTCTCCCCAGCAATTCAGTCCCTCAGGGAGTTTGGATGTGTCTATGGAGCTTCCATGACCTTTCCGTGTACAAGCTGTACTGGTTTCCCCTGTATTGTATACTGTCTCACCCTTCACCGAAGATATCACTTATCTATTGCCTATTTAGTATTCTCCCCCACCTCCATCCCTGGTAACCAACAAAGATTGTTACATTTTGTGTGTGAACTTTTTCATGGGTTTTTACAATAGAGGTCTCATACAGTATTTGTCCTTTTGTGATTGACTTATTTCACTCAGCATAATGTCCTCCAGTTTCATCCATGTTAGGAGATTCAGTGTGATTTTCATTTGCGTTTTCCTTGTTACTGGTTGTAGTGGGCTGAATGGTGCCCCCTAAAGCTATTAGGTCCTGATCCCTGGAACCTGTGAATGTTACCATATATGGTAAAGTTTCTTCGGATGTGATTAAGTTAAAGACCTTGAAATGAAGAGCTTATCCTGGATTATCTGGGTGGGACCCCCCAATGCCATCACAATTGCCCTTATAAAAGAGAGCCAGAGGGATATTAGATATAAACAGAAGAGAAGAAGGTGATGTGAAGTTGGAGGCAGAGATTGGAGAGGTGTGGTCACTAGCCAAGGAATGCTGGCAGCTACTAAAAGCTGCAACAGGGAAGGGGTGAAATCTCAGAGTCTTTGGAGGGAGCATGACCCTGTGGACACTTTGATTTTGGACTTCTGGCCTTCAGAGCTGTGAGAGAACAAATTTCTGTTGTTTTAAGGCACTCAGTTTCAGGTAATTTGTTACAGCAGCCACAGAAACTAATACACTGGTAAAATTTAGCTTCTGTTCATAAATTTATTGGCCGATTGGATGGTCTCGTCTATGGATTACTTATTCATAAACTTTGCCTGTTTTTTCTTTGTTTTGTTTTTTCTTATTAACTGTAAGAGGGCTTTATGTATTCTGGATAGGAGTTCTTTGTTGGTGTTAACATTTTGTCCATGGCTTGTCTTTTTCCTTTTGATGGTAGTTTTTGATACATAGAGATAAAGAACTTCAGCATAGTCAAATGTATTGTTTTTTCCCTTAATGGTTTTTTGTATGTCTTGTTTAAGAAGTCCTGTACTACCCTGAGATCACAGATAACACATTCTGCTATTTTTTCCTGGCCCCTGCCGTTTTGTGCAAGAGACACCAGAGCTTAGAAGGGAGCTGCCTCCCTCTTTAGGTAATGGGCAAACCCATGTAGACATTATAGTGAGCCAACCAAAAACAGTTGGTTTGAGAGCTGGTGTATACTATCTTTTTCAAACCTTGATTCTGTCAAATGACTGTGCTAATTATTTCGATATTTAACTTTCATAGGTGTATCTACTCATGTGCTTTTTTTTTTTTTTTATATTGCTGTTTAAAGGGATCTTTTTTTTTTTAATTGTGCTTTAGGTGAAAGTTTACAGAGCAAATTAGTTTCTCACTAAACAATTAATACACATATTGTTTTGTGACATCAGTTGCCAATCCCACGATGTGGCAACACTCTCCCCATCTCCACCCTGGGTTCCCTGTTTCCATTCATCCAGTTTTCCTGTCCCTTCCTGCCTTCTCATCTTTGCTTTTGGGCTGGTGTACCCATTCGTCTTATATACATGATTGAACTATGAAGCACATTGTTTTTTAATTATCACTTATCATTTGCTACTCTTCATCATCTACACTGTAGGTCCAACAAATGCAAAATTAGTCCTCCAGCATAGCTATGAGTTGCCATTAAGTTGATATCTTTTCTTCCTGGGGAAAATACGGTAGGTTGTCTCCAGTGCTGTGTTCTCTCTCCTGCTCCAGCTGTATCATCATCTTCATGTAGTTTATTATTTACAGTGCCTGGGATTCTGGTAGTGACTGTTTCATTTAGTTTTCTACCTGTTACTAATCCAGACCAGGGGTCATGAACTGAAGTGTTTCAGGGTGAGGCAGGTGATGTAAAAGGGTGAAGAAGTGGCTGTACGGCTGCAGGGAGTGTCTGGTGGGAGCAGATCCTGCCAGAAATCCGCTGTTGGCCACACACATTCCACCTGTGCACCATGCCTGGGCTCTGGGCTCTGGGCTCTGGGCTCAGTGTGTGGTGGCCTGGGATAGACCACCGCCATGCAAACCTTGGTCTCGTTTTTGAAAAAAATAGAGCCCTCAGCAAATGAAGTGACCCTTTCTGATTCTCCTTGCATCAATGACCAAGTCATCAGTCTCTCTGGATCTTTCTTGATCTTTAAAATGAGACTACAGACTAGCTTATCTCTGAGACTCCTTCTGGCTCATTTAAGTGATTACACTTAACAAATCCAAAGATGTCCACTGTTACAGACTTGTGTTTCTCTTGATGCATTGTTCTCACAATTATAAAAAAAAAAAAAAAAGGATTCTGTTCTTTCAAATGGCCCATGTTCTAAGATACCTCTGTCTCCATAGGCATCCCCATTCATGCCCACCCAGGGACTGCAGGACACGTTGGCTAGGAACAAGCCGGATGGTGTGTGCTCCCCTACCTTCTCTCCCCTCTGAGGGAGTGATCCTGAGGAATCTCCCCCAGAGAGAGCTGCCAACCCATGTTGCCACAGACTCACATGGGCATCTGGGCACGGGGGAGGAGAGGCAGCCTCCGAGGTCCCCATGTGGTGTGAGGTGGGCAGAGCCAAGGGAGGAGAGCATGTGCCCACAGGGGTGGTGGTAGAACATGAGGCTCTTCCATAGACTCCCTGTATCCCAGGGCCCTCCTCCACAAGGAGCAGATCCCACCCCAGTGTGCTTCAGCCACACCTACAGAGGCAGACAGTGAGCTGACAGGCTGCAGAAGAGGAAGACACCTCCGTTACCATGTGTGTACATTGCGATTCTTTCTGATGACCTGTTTGGAGACAGGGCTGGTACTTTGGGTTGTCTTGACTTGAATTCTCCCCAAATCACACATTAAAACTTAGGGTGCAAATAGGTTGTTTGGGAAGTGAAATGGGAGGGAAGGAGGAAAGGGTATGTAAGGAAGCAGGTTACCTCTGACGATACCTAGGGCTTAATTCCAGTGAAGACCCTCCAAGAGACAGTGTAGAAATTCCTCAGTGTGTGCTGCTGAGGGGTGAGACAGCTGGGCGACTCATCCTCCAGTTCTGATCCACGTAGGTTGAGGGTCACCCGTGGGGTGTTAACTCCCCAGCATTCCCAGCCTGCCTGTGTAGAGGCTGAGCACCCTTCTGGGGCCAGAGAGGACCCTCAGGAGAAAGATGCAGGAAGCCACAGGCATGGAGGAACACTACCCATGGAGACTTCTGTCTACTAAGAGGAGAGGGGGTGGAAGAGGAATTTAATCAAATGTTGCTGGGAAGGAGCCAGTGTCTACATGTTAGGCCTGACTGAGGACATCGGATGTTTGAAATCAGACATAGGATGAGAAGGTCTCAGCATCTCAGCCTGTGAATGTCAACATGTTAGCCTATGAATGTGTCAACAATGGATCCTGTGAATGTCTCTACATATTAACATACAAAAATCTCAACATCTGAATCTGTGACTGTCTCAACATCAAAACATGCAAATGTCTCAACATCTCAACATGGGGATCATGGGGATGTCTCATCATCTGAACCTGCAAAGGTTCAAACATCTCAGCCTGTCAATGTCTCAACATTTCAACATGCCAGTGACTTGACGTTTCAACATGAGATTGTCAACATCACAATATATGAATGTCTCAACATCACATCTCCAACAAGTGGAACGACCTAAGTAGCCAAGGTCTTCCTTCCAAACTCAATCCTTCAAAACTCTGGTGAAATCCTAGCACACACAAATTTTAACGCTTATAGAAATTCTGTTCTTTCACAGATCAGCACTGATGTTACATGTGGAGAGAGATCTGGTCAAGCTTTGTCATAATCCAGTAGCACTCCGTTTATATGGAAATCAGGCTGCTGCCACCCTAGACACTGTCAAGCCCTTGTTGGGGTGAAGGGCTTCTTGGCTACAAGGAGAAGACTCCCCAGATACCCATGCCCTTTCCTGAGTGTAGCATTGGAGTCATTCTCACCAGCTCACCCAGATAGTTGTGAATAAGATGAGGTCACATCTTAGAAACAGAACCTCTGACACTTGTAAAGTAGCAGCTGAGTGTAGGGGAAGGAGAAGGAAGACCAGTAAAAAGTAGTCTGGAGGGAAGTAAGAGGAAGATTGACTTGGAAAGGCTCTAGGGAACTTTCTGAAGCATTGTCGTGGCCTGCATCTTGTAAGGCTTTGGGTTACACAAATGTATTCATCTTTCAAAACTCAGTGAATGTTCACTTAAGATTTGTAACTCCTTATATGTGAGTTTTATCTCTACAGAAAAATATACACAAATATCAATATGATATGCATGCCAAAGTTTTCAGGGAGAAGTGTGCTGTGTTTAAAAACATTAAAAAATACATTTTATTTTTAAATATATTTTTAAAAGATAGGTTGATGGATGGTTAGAGAGATGGATACATGGATAGATGTATGATAAAACTAGTACAATATTATGGTAGAATCTAGATGGTGGTTAACATTCTTTCATATTTTTTGCATGTTTGAAAAATTTCATAATAAAATATTTGGGAAAAAAAGTAGCCTGGGGAAACCAACACGCCCAACCATTTGGTGCTGCTCTTTCATTTCGTAGACTCTGAGAACATCCCCCATGTGTCTTGCTTTCATGCCTAATCCTCACTAATGGTCCTGGACTATTTTTAGAAATCCCAAATTCTGATCCATGTATATTTGACAGCAAGAAAGAGCGTAATTATTCTTGGAAATTTTCCATTAAAAATCTGTGCATTAAAAAATAAGTTGGTTCTTAATTAGGAGTAAGCTTTAGATACCTGGAAAATCCCACTTCAGTGTACCATCTCATTCCCTGATGGTGTCATCTTAATGAGCGTTTCTGGCTGGCAGATGATCACAGCATCTTACCTTTGGCTTATGTCTCAGAGTTTTCAGAGCATTTCTACATGTATCATTTTTAGTGTTGTAGGGAAAAGGCTTTTGAGGTAGATTCACTTGAGTTTGAATTCTAGTACTGTCACTTACTGGGTGTGTGACCTTAGGAAAATTTTGTGACCAATTTGAGCTTCAGTGCTTTCATGTGACAAGTGGAAGTGAAAAGAAAACCAAAAAACCAAAAAACAAAACCTGTTGGTATTGAGTCAGCTCTGACTCCTCGTGACCTCTTGTTTGTCAGAGTAGAACTGTGCTCCATAGGGTTTTCAGTGGCTGGTTTTTTGGAAGTATATCACCAGGCCTTTCTTTTAGGCTCCTCTGGGTTGACTTGAACCTCCAACCTTTCAGTTAATGGCTGAGCACGTTAACCATTTGTACCACCCAGGGATAGTCTTCTACTAAGAAATCAGTTAAAGATGTTTGTGAAGCATATTGAAGAGCCTGACTAGTCATAGGTTCTCAGGAAGGTGAGTTCCCAGCCTTAGCACCCATCATGCAGTCCCTGTGACAGTTGTGTGAAGGAGGAGAATGACTACTGTTGTGTGCATTCCCAAGAAGAGGGCTAGTGTTCAGAGAAGTTAAGTAACCTATAGACCTCAACCACACTCGTGTTCCAAAGTAGTTGGAAGACTCCAACCCATGTCTGAGTCCACTGCTTCAGTCTTCTCTGCAAATCTGTTGGGATGTTCAGGAAAATAGGATGAGAGGTGTGAAGTGTAACTGAACCAGAATCTCCTTTGGTCTCAGTACAAAAGTGATGTCACCTCATGGTATTGGATATTGCAAAGAGTTTAGTTTAAAATTATTAACATCCACGGAGAAACAGTAAAAATGCAGGCTGGAGTTACTCAGCAAACTTGCTCTGACCTTTTGAAAATGGTTGAACATTTGATCCTCACATGCATCATAAGGGGAGCCTGGACTTGGGCTTCAACTGCCAACAATTTGAAGTCACACTGTAGGCACCGACTGATGTCTTCCCACCCACAAGTGGTCCAGGTCGAGGCAGGTCCAATGTTAGCTCACTGTGCTACTCTTCACCCCACCCCTCTACGCCGCTCGCCTCCCACTCCAGGACTGAGCAGTTGTGAGGAAAGCTCAGAAGCACAGGTTGGGCACAGGGGTGGGTCAGTAGAACTGCAGTGGGCTTCCAGAGTCCGCTTGGTTTAACATCAACCAAAGGGCCCTAGGCCCTTTTCAGATGAAACCCTGTTTCCTTCCCTTTCTTTTGCCAAAGCTGTGGAGTTTCCACGCATAGCAATTGGAGAACATTTGGAATCCTAGATGGTATAAACAATTAATGTGCTTGGCTGCTAACCAAAAGGTTGGTGGTTCGAACCACCCAAAGGCTCCTTGGAAGAAAGGCCTGGTGATCTACTTTCAAAAGATCACAGCCATTGAAAATCCTATGAGGCACAGTTCTACTCTGACACACATGGGGTCGCCACAAGTTGGAGTTGACTTGTAGCATCTGGTGGTGTTTTGTGACTTACTGGACTGCTCTATTGGGACATCATGTTTGCCCTGGACCTGGCCATATTGTAGAGCTGAGGCTGGATATCTAAGTTTAATAAACATTAATTAGCCCATCTTCTTCTTAAGTTCATCATCCAGAATTGGCTACCACCCTTCTTTGGAGCAGTTACAGAAGGGAAGAGATAAGTGTCCATTTGGAAATAATGTCAGCTGTCCGAGGGCTCTCAGAAAGGGAGACACGGTGTGTCTGGCTGGCTGGGGATGCTCATGCAGGGCGCACTGCGGCCTGATGGAGAGCATGGAAGAAACAAAGTGCAGTCAGACCGACCCTAGGAGAAAGGCGATGTCCAAGGAACACACATCCTCATGTGGCTTCTTGTTTTCAGAGCACACTAGAGAACTGCAACAGACTCTTTGGAGCCTTAACAATCGCTTATTTTGTATTGGGTGTTTTAAAAAAGCAAAGAACTTTTTCTTTGTATGTCACATGTATGCCAGGAATAATAGTTCCTGGAGAATGAAAACACCTCGAGGTTCAGTTTGCAACATGAGAGGGCCAATGGGCCCAATTGTGGAGATGCCATTTTCTCTGGAGCGATGAGGCCAAGAGTCCAGGGAGGAGGCGGATACAAACGGGTGGGTGGGCTTGACATCCAAGGGTTTCCTGTTTCCTGTGGGACTGCGGCTGCAGTGGTGACCCCACCCCTAGCCAGTAGGGACCAGGCTCCTGAACAGCTGGTGTCCAAACCCTAATGGGGCACAGAGCTGGGGCAAGCTCCACACCAGGCTGATACTGCGTCTGTCTCGGCTCGCAGCATCCTCTGCATCCCCAGGCTGGTCAGAAGCCCACCCAGATCCCAGGTTTCCTCTGGCCAGCACTGTTGTCTGCTGAGCCCAAGTCAGCCCCCACAGAGAAGGGGGCCCGAGCAGCGGTGGGAGAAATTGAAGGAAGAAAGTAGTGAGGGAAGTCCAGTTACCGCTCCACCCCAGGCTGCATGGGGCAGCCTCCCTGCAGACCACAGAGGGGCTCTCAGGGTCTCTGTGTGCGTCGTCCACTGACAATGACACCCCCCAACGGGACTCCATCATAGGGCCTGCGGCTGGCGTGTGGTGCTCTCCTGGGAGGCCTTACTCTTCCACCACGACCACCAAGAGGAAGTGGCCCAGGACGTTCCCCTTCTGGATCCTTCAGCTTGACTTTTCTTCAAGCCGACTGTAGAATCAGCAAAGCAGCATTTCTCAAAGAGTGTGTCCCGGACCAGCAGCCTCGGCATCCCCTGGGAGCTTGTGAGAAATGCCATTCTCAGGCCCCACCCCAGCCCTACTGAATCAGGAACTCTGGTGTGAGGGGGCGGGCAGCCCCGGAATCTGAGTTTTCACACACCTTGCAGGGAAGCCTGATTAGCACTCCCAGTTTGAGATCCACAGATGTACAGGATCCATAAAAGCTGCTGCAGGAAATAGGTGAGGGTGAATGAAGATCCCACTGTGGGGCATTTCTGTAGTCTCTTTCACGTGACTAGGGGTTTCTGTACGAGTGGGCACTTAGGAAGATTTGGGGCGGCAGTCGGGCTGGAATGGGGCATGAGGGGATTAATTTTGAAGTCCCTGGGTGGTGCAAATGATTAACACAGTCAGCTCTTGGAAGTTAAAGTCTACTCATAGCCTAGGAAGAAAGCCTGATAGTCTACTTAGAAAAAATCGGCCATGGAAAACCTTACAGAGCACAATTCTACTCTGACACACATGGGGTTGCCAGGAGTTGAAATCGAGTTTATGGCAATTGTTTATACAGAGAAGCACAAAGTTATTACTTAAGTTACATGTTGTAAATTAATAAAAACAGTGAAGTTTTTCTAATGGTGTTTTTTTTTCTCTCACACTTTACGTAAGTGTGAGAAAGTGTCCCTGGTTCATTTCAGAGAACGTTAGTAGTAGCCGCAGTGTGTGGAGAATAGTACTAGATCCCCTTGGCACCACCCCCAGCCCTGCTCTTAGGCCCTATGATTGACACATCCAGTAGTTAAGTGTTGCCTTTGTTTTTTCTTTTTTTTCTTTTTTTTTGGTACAGGACTCTGCCCTGTGAAGAGGAAGACCCATTTTTTGCTTTCTGACTTTTCCCTGACATGCAAGTCCAGGTATTATTCATTATCTGGTTTTCTCTCTGCCTCCAGGCAAGGACTATATTTAAGCCAAATTGAACTTTGAAAGTCTTAAAAATAACTCTCCCTTTCTAACTTCCAGGTTTGGCGTTGTCTTCCTTGAAACAGGAAATCCATCTCTTCTACCTGCCCAGCCCCCATGATTAACTTGCCCCATGATTTTTCCCACTTTTTCAAACTGCCATGACACAATTTAACACCAGCAAAGTCATTTTTTGGGGGGAGGGGTCCTGTTTGCCCCTTCAGTTGCCACGGGTCCCAGTTATCAATGACAGAAGTTAACTTCTTAAGAGTCCAGACACTCATCATGGCCCCTCATCAATATTCACACTTTTAGCAAGTTCATCTAATTGTTCCTGAAAGTTTTCCCAGCCTTCTGGAAGTGAAAGGCACTATGACTGTTTTAGAGAATGACCTTTAAATACTGAATGTGAGTGGCATAAGTAAGCTGATAATTATCTCCAAAGTGAATTACTTTCATACTGAAAGGAGTCCCCTGAGGATTTTCCTTTTCTCATAGTTTCTTCATTTAATAGGTTTTTTGAGCACGTATGTGGGTCTTTCCCCACTATTGCCTATCACCTATCCCTAATGACCAAAGCTTGTGTAAGACTTTTTTCTGGTACTGTCCCTCAAACATGGCACGAATCAAACTCTCCATCCCATGGTGCGGACTTCCTGAGCCAGACCACTCTCTTCATGAGACCCTGAGTGGGAATCCTCGTCAGACAGATCTTTGGTAGGACCAAATTTACTAAAAGTTAACGAAAAAATGGTTGTTGTTAGTTTCCATCAAGTCAGCTCCAGTTCGTTGTTTCCACACATACCACCGAACAAAATATTGTCTGGCCCTGTACCATCTTCACAATTGTTATTATGCTTGAGCCCATTGTTGCTACTGTGCATTTTGAGTGCCTTCCAACCTTGGGGGCTCATCTTCCAGCACTATATCAGATAATATTCTGTGATCCATGGGTTTTCATTGGCTAATTTTCAGAAGTAGATTGCCAGGCCTTTCTTCCTAGTCTGTCTTAGTCTAGAAGCTGCACTCAAACCTGTCCACCATGGGTGACCCTGCGGGTATTTGAAATACCACAGCATAACTTCCAGCATCATAGCAAGCTACCATAGTGTGGCTCCATATTGAGGGGACAGTTTCAACTTGCTAACTGAGCAATGAAGAGTGGAAGGTGTTTGGAAGATAAAAGGTCAGTGGAAGGGTTAAGTGGACTCCCACCCCACTCCCATCCTTAGGTGTACATACCCAGCACCCTATCAGCATCCAAAGGTATGAGTGAGATAACATCCATGAAGTTCCTGAATGACTCCACCCCAAGCTCTATCTACTTTGAAACAATGGGCCAGTTGGCTAATCCTGCTATCCAGTAGGACTCCTGTGATGACGGAAATGTTCTCTGCACTACTGAGTGCAGTAGCCATTTACTACACGTGCCTACTGAGAACTTGACATGCGGCTAGTATGACTGAGGAACTAATTTTTAAATTTTATTTCATTTAAATGGCCACGTGTAGCTAGTGGCTGAGGTATTAGACAGCACAGGGCTGGAGGTAAGGAAGTGGAGATGCCTGAGCCATGTCCCCTCTTCCTCAGCTGCCTGTAATTCCTCTAGACACTGGTGTCAGGGAGCAGGATGGTCCCCCAAATGGGGGTTCCTCCTCAATTTATTAAATCTGGAACCTGAGAAAGGACAAGACACTGGTTCTACGAAGAAATGGAGATAAGTGAGGTATGAAATTTTCACTGAGGTAAAAAAAACCTTAATTATTAACAAACAGGCTTGGGATGAAGGCAGAGGGCCGAGGAGAAAGCCCTGCTCTTTGCCCTGCTTTGTTCACTAGGAACAAATTTCAGAAACCTCTGTGACTGCCCGAGGGCCTTCTTGGACTAGGAAAAGGGTGGAGTAATAGTTGCCTAATTTGACGCCTAGGTTCTCACGCTAGCTGTGATCTTCCTGCCTTCTCTCTTGCCATCCGCAGAGCCACATTTTATCTGGGGATGGGAAAAGAAGAAGGGAATCAGAATCGGTTGACTTTGCTCTTGTTGGCCATGCTTGTGAAAGGGTCTGGTGAGGAACCATGTGGAAGCTCCCAGACAGGGTCTGGAAGAGCACCAGCAGTCACGCACCCAGTACCATTTGGCATTAGCGCGTTGGCTGTGTTCGACTGAGAAAACCAGTTCTATTTTGGAATGTTCCTTAGTAATACTTGGCCAGCAAGCCATCACTGAATGCCTGCTAAGTAACAACTTCCATGTTCCATGCTATGAGACTCAAAAGAAGCATCATTTATGACCACAGAATATGGTACCATAGAGTTGGAAAGATAAAATATGTACACATGGAATAAATGGTGGAAAAGGTAATTACTGAAGTGTTAGTTTTCCAGTAAAGGATAGGAGTGTGTGTATGTGTGTGTGTGTATACAGCTTGTGTGTATTTAGCTAATGCATTTGTAGGAGAGTCAGTGGAACAAAGACTTTGTTATGTTATAGGGATGTTGAGTCCGTTTTCACTTAAGAACCCTCTTGGCTGGTGTCCATACTGAGGACAGTCCAGTAAGTGGTGATGATGAATGCCGGTACTTTAAGACAGGCAAGGCACAGCCAGACAGAAAATGGGACAGAGAGAGTTAAGCACAGCAAGCTAAGGCCTGAAGACTACCCTGGGAACCTGGCACCCTCTTTATCCATCCCTCCATCAATTCTGTCCACTCCCCTTGATGTTGGCTCCATGTCCTGGTTCTTCTGGCACATTCCCTTTGGCCTAGTGTCTCCACCAACAGATTTCTCCAGCTTAGCTCTGGCTTGGGATCTTGGTGTGTTCCCTCTGTGTATGCTCTTGGCAAGTCCTTCCTGCAGTGGCTCCCTATATCCAGCCGAGATCCGGGAATTGGCCGTCCTTTCTGGAGGCTCAGTGGGCACCACCCCCATTCCCTTTGCAGGCCCTGGCCATCTGCTTCGCTTCTCTCCCTGGGGCAAGCAACCATGGCAACTGTGAGCTCCAATACCCAGCAGTATAGCCAAATGATGCTTTATTCGAAGAAGAGCATTTCACAGAAATTAAATCTACTCTGGAACAAAAATGGAGCCCATGGTTGCTCAGCACCCATGAGAATTTGCCAGTCCGGACATGTCAAAAGGACACAGAAGCTAGCTTGAAGGTATTGTCACTGGCCAAATATAGGACAGTTTGCACATCAAAATAAATAAAATGACAGTAACTGATCATAATACACAGAATAAAGTAAGAATCTATGAGTCCACCCTTCAGTCAATCAGTCAGTCAGGGAGGAGGTTAAACTTGAGTTGAGGAGGAGGATTGATGGAATTAGAAAATCACCATTTGGCAGCCATCCTTATAATAATCGTGTCAAGCAAGAACCATAAACTACTTCTCCAACTGGTGAATAAACACTTGATAAGCAGGGTATTTGCATAGCCTCAAAGTATATCCGCACAAGATACCTTTAATTACAAAGGAAAAGAGAGTGACTACAGTGGGGAAACCTGGCTGACTCCATTCCAACAAGTGATTACAGGTGACATCACCAGGGAAGCAACACGTGGACCCGGTGCCTCCTGGTAGACGCACTGGGAGGGACACACCTCACTTCTGGATTGTTGTTGTAGTTGCTGGTGAGTCAGATCTGACCCATGGTGACCTTATGTATTACAGAAGGAAACACTGCCCACTCCTGCGCTGTCTGCGTGATCGTTGGTATGTTTGAGTCCATTTTGCGGCTATTGTGTCAATCTACTTCATTGATCACTTCTGGGATTGTCCTGCCAAAATGCATAACCTGAATCTAATCCTGAGAAGGCGTCAGACAAACCTAAATTAAGGGACGTTCCGCAAAATAACTGACCTGTACTCTTGAAACATGTCGAGATCATGAAAGACAAAGCAAGACTGCAGAACGGTTCCAGATTGGAGGAAACTAACGGGAAAGGACAGTTAACTGCAATATGTGATCTTAGATTGAATCCTAGATCAGAAGTTTTTTTTTTTCTTTTGCTGTAAAAGACATTAGTGAGATAACTAGCAAAATGAATAAGGTCTGTAGACCAGATAATAGTAATGTTATCAATGTTAAGTTCCAGATTTTGGCAATTTTACTGTGGTTATGTAAGAGCCTCTCTTGTTCCTAGGAATATACTGAAATATTCAGCGGTGAAAATGCATGATACCTGGATTGACTGGAAAGGGGCACAAAAGAACTTTCTGACATTGATGCAAATGTTCTGTGTCTTGTTTGGGTTGTGGGTTACAAGGATGTATACATCTGTCAAAGTTTATTGAACTGTACACTGAAAATCTGTGCATTTTCCCATATGTAAATTATGTCTCAGTGAAAACATACTAACTCAGGAAAAAAATTAAACTCTTCTTTAAAAAGACCATTCCAAAATTGTTTAGTGTGTAAAGCCATTGAAGTGTAAATCTTTCCAAATGGCTACTTTGAAATTCCAGGGCAGTCTCTGACCCGAGCATGCTCATTTATTAAAAATAATTCACTACTTTATGGTCATATAGAATTTCCTCCATAGCATCTAGTTAGCACTGTATGGAACACAGTATCAGTGATTGGATTGCTGGTTGACGTCTTTGACTTTATAACACATCTCATCTGATTGGAGACCTGGCAGACAGGAAAGACATTGCGTTTCTAGGTAAAGAGCAGAAAATGACCCGAAGCCAGAACTTCCCAGGCACACGCATTCTGCGTGGAAACGTTTTCTACCTTAGAAATGCCCCCTGCCGCCTAACAGGCAATCTGAAGAGGACAAGCCCGCAGTTTGGAGCCACACAGTCTATTTTCACGTAGTTTCCTTTTAAGGGATGCCAGCCATCTCTTTGCTTTGTTTTGCAAATGCTGGAGAATTTATTTGCTATTTTTTTAAATCACTCTCCTTGTGCCAGGAAGCTTTAGGACTTGTAATTCCTCTACCTGCAGATCAGATGGAGTAAAAATTTCATGCCAGCCTAGCCCAGTAAGAATACCAGGAGGTGTGAACAGGTTATTGGGTCTCTGAACCAAGAATACAAGGCAGGGTCAGGACTCCACGGCGGCAGAGTCTCACGACATTGTCACTCTGCTTGCTGAAGGAAAGGAACGGGACTCTCCTGTTCAGCCCATGCTTGGTAGCCAGGAGCCTGACCAGTCATGGTGGTGGCTTACTGTCCCTTGTGTCACATGCTGAGTGAGACCAACAATACATAGACCTTGTTTGCAAATGATGAAACAGAGGCTCAGAGCTATTGAATTGGGCTTTGATATCAAACTGGGATTCCCTGCTTTTTTTTCAGGGCTCTTTGCAATCTATGGACTGCCTGTTTTCCCCAGGAGAAGAGCCTGAGCAAGGTTTTCTGGGTAGATAGCATATTTGGGAGGTGTGATCATTAAGGTTGTGTGTCAGTTTGACTGGGCCGTCATTCTCAGTGGTTTGGCAGTTACGATGTAGTTTGGCAGTCATATAATGATGTGATCACCTCCATGATGAGACCTGATATAATGTGATCACCTAAGTGATGGGATCTGCTGTGAGTAGCCAGTCAGTTGAAAGGGAGTTTCTTTGGCGGTGTGGGCTGCATCCAATATAGGTAGACTTTTCTGGCAAGGCTTTTGTTCACTCTGGATCCTGCAGCTGGCTCCTGTTTATCTGATCTCTGGTTCTTGGGACTTGAGCTAGCAGCTTACCTGCTGTCTTGCCTGCCGATCATGGGATTCATCGGTCTTCACAGGCTGTGAGCCAGAGCCCTGCTGTCTAACTTGCCAATCTTGGGTTCGCCAGCCCCTGTGGCTATGTGAATCAGGAGACGCCTCCAGCCTGATCCGTGGACTTGGGACATTCCAGCCTCTACAACAGCTTGAGCTATTTCCTTTCTATAAATCTCTCTCTTTCTCTCTAATATTTATACACTTTACTGATTTTGCTTCTCTAGAGAACCCAGCTGTCATTCATTGAATTGTGTCCCCCCAAAATATCTGTCAACTTGGCTGGGACATGATTCCCAGTATTGTATGATTGTATAATCTGATGTGATCTCATGTGTTGTAAATTCTATCACTGTGATGAGGTTATACTGATGAGGTTTATAAGACTGTATAGTGTCTTAATCCAATCTCTTTTGATATATAAAAGAGAGAAGCAAGCAGAGACACATGGGAACCTCATACTACCAAGAAAGCAGTGCCGGGAGCAAAGCGTGTCCTTTGGACCTGAGGTTCCTTTGCAGAGAAGCTCCCAGACCAAAGGAAGATTGAGGACATGGACCTTCCTCCGGAGCCGATGCAGAAAGCGTTCCCATGGAGCTGACGCCCTGAATTTGGACTTGTAGCCTACTGGGCTGTGAGAGAATAACCTTCTCTTTGTTAAAGCCATCCACTTGTGGTAGTTCTGTTAGAGCAGCACTAGATGACCAAGACACTAGCCTAAGACAGGAGGTGATCAAGGGAAGCAAAGGAAGCCAGTTACCCCTGGGGTGATGGAGCTGAGATTAGTCCCACTGAGGATCCTGGGAAACAGTGTTGACTTCACACCTCAGCATTTTCCCACCCACAGGTATGGGAGCAGGAGTATGTATCCACCAACTTTCATTTGCTGATGACTGAGTGCTGCTGGGAGGTGGGGGAGGAAGGGTGGGAGGTGTTAATTCCCAGACACTTCTGGCCCCTGCCCCCCATGTGGGCAAAGAAATGTGGCAATGCTAGTTGGAAACTGATCAAGCAGATGCTGAAATGGTAAAGATCGAGGAGGTATGGGGAGAGCACCAAGAATACCTGCTGTGCTGATTTCAAGTGCTGGACCATATAGGCCAGACTGTGAGCTTTGAGATGGAAATGAGCATTATGGACTAGACTAGTCATGGAGTAGAACCATGAGAACTAGGGGCTGGGCAGTGACTCAGAAAGGTCGAAGGGGTGGTGAGAAGGACATGATTCTCCAGTTAGTTCCGGAAAAAAGGGCCCAGGCCTCCCAGGTGCCACCATCCCCCAAGTTTGGGGCAGGCACTCTGACAACATTACCCACATCTCACACGTGTGAAACTCTTAGGCTCCCCGTGCTTTTTTTTTTTTTTCCTAAATTTTATTTATTTTGTTGTTGTTGAGAATATACACAGTAAAACATACACCAATTCAACAGTTTCTACGGGTACAATTCAGTGACAATGATTAAATTTTTCGAGTTGTGCAACCATTCTCACCCTCCTTTTCTGAATTGTTCCTCCCCCCAAGTTTCCTGTCTACCATATTTTTCCACAAATAATGCACGCATTCTACGTTTGTTTGCCAACCACACCTGCTGCCCCCAAGAAGTATTTTCATAAGTGCGCTATGGTAATTTTTTTTACAGCAACATGTAAAAAATTGGCACAGTGGCACTCAAAATACCTCGCAGGGGCAGGTCGCAGTTGGCAGACAGAGAAGACACATGTTATTTGCATAAGTCACAGTTATCTTTTGAGTGGCTGTTGTAAATTTAATCCCTTGCAGATAGTTCTTAAAAGAGCATAATGCTCAAGGCTGACCTTTTTTACTAGTTAAGCTAAACTGTCATTCTGTTTTGAGAAGACTTCAGGGGATATTTCTGGTTTATGGTTTAAGGTTTGAAGATAATCTCAGGGCAATGGTTTTTCAGGAGTTCATCCACCTCCATGGCTTCAGAGTCTAGACTACATGAGAATTTGAAATTCTATTCTGCATTTCCCCCCTGTTGGTCAGGATTCTTCTATGGAATCTTTGATCAGAATGTTCACTAATGGTAGCTAGGCACCATCTAGTTCTTCTGGTCTCATGGCAAAGGAGGCAATAGTTCAGGGAGGCAGTTAGCCATACATTCCATATTCTCCTCCTATTCCTGACTCTCCTTTTTCCTATATTGCTGCAGGTGGATAGAGACCAATTGGTGTGCCTTGAACAGACACTTGCAAGCTTTTAAGACCCCAGGCACTACGCAACGAACTAGGAGGTAGAACAGAAGCACTAAACATGTTATTAGGCCAATTAATTGGGATGTCCCATGAAACCATGACCCTAACCCTTCAAACCAAGGAAGCAAATCCCATGAAGTGTTTGTTTGGACATAAGCAGCCTTAGCAGCTACTCTTTTTTTTTTTTTTTTTTTGGTCATTGTTATAAATATATCTATCACACAACTTTTACCAATTCAACTTTTTACAGGTGTACAACTTATTGTTAGCAATGACAGTAAACGACTGTGCAACCCTACCCTTAATCAATGTGATTTTTCCATCACTGTTAACCACCCCCTTCCCCCTCCCTGGTAACTACTAATAAACTTTAGTGTCTGTACATTCGCTTTTTCTTGTCTTTTCATATGAGTGCAGTCCTTTTGTGATTGGCTTATTTCACTCAGCATAATGTCTTCAAGCTCTGTCCATACACTAGCATGTATCAAGAGTTCATTTCTCCTACTGGCTGAGTAGTATTCGATTGTATGTATGTACCACATTTTGTTTATCCATTCATCTATCTGGTAGTTCTATTTTTAGTTTTTGGAGGAGCCACCACACTGTTTTCCACAGTGACTGTACCATTTTGCATTCCCACCAACAGTGGATAAGGGTTCCAATTTCCCCACATCCTGGCCAACATTTGTTATTTTGGTTTTTTTGTCTTAGCCATCCTAACTGAAATGGAATCTCATTGTGGTTTTGATTTGCATCTCTCTGATGGCTAATGGGAGCCCTGGTGGTGCAGTGGTTAAAGCGCTCGGCTGCCAACCTCAAGGTAAGCAGTTCGATATCACCAGTGGCTCTGCTGGAGAAAGATATGGCAGTCTGCTTCTGTAAAGATTTACCGCCTTGGAAACCCAATGGGGCAGTTCTCCTTTGTCCTGTAGGTTCACTATGAGGCAGAGTTGACTCAGTTGCAGGGGGTTTGGTTTGGGTTTTTGGGATGGCTAATGATGCTGAGCATCTTTTCATGTGTCTGGTGGCCATTCGAATGTTCTCTTTGGTGAAATGTCTATTTAAGCCCTTTGCCCATTTATGATTGGATTATTTGTCTTTTTGTTGTTAAGTTGTTGAAGTTTTATATATCTTTTGGTTATTAGATTTGTATCAGATATGTGGTTTCTGAAGATATTCTCCCAGTAGGTAGCTTGTCTTTTCACTTTTTTGGTAGTCTTTTGATAAATGAAACTTTTTAATTTTTATAAGGTCCCATTTATTTATTTTGTCTTTTGCTATTTGTGCTTTTGTTATTATATTAGATAGTCCATTGTTGAAAGCTAGGCCTGACAGCATTGCCCTTGCATTTTCTAAGATTTTTATGGTTTTAGTTTGCATATTTAGGTCCTTAATACATTTTGAATTTGTTTTTGTGTATGGTATGAGGCATGGGTCCTGTTTCATTTTTCTGCATGTGGAAATCCAATTTCCTAACACCGTTTATTGAAGAGATTCTTCCTTCCCTCATTGAATGGACTCATAACAAGTAAAGGGATAGAATCAGTGATCAAAAACCTCCTAACCAAAAAAAGAAAAAAGTCCTGGACCAGATAGCTTCACTGGGGAGTTCTACCAAACATTTAGAGAAGAATTGACACCAATATTGTTTAAACTATTCCAAAAAAAGAGAGAAGGAAGGAATACTCCCTAATTCATTCTGTGAAGCAAACATAACCCTGATACCAAAACCAGACAAAGACACCACAAGAAAAAACTACAGGCCAATATCTCTTATGAATATGGGTGTGAAAATCCTTAGCAAAATACTAGTGAACAGAATCCAACAGCATATTAAAAGAGTCATACACCATGACCAAGTGGGCCTTATTCCAGGAATGCAGCGATTGTCCAGCATTAGAAAATCAATCAACATAATACGCCATACCAATAGAACAAAGAAAAAGAACCACATGATCATCCATAGGATGCAGAAAAAATGTTTAATAAAATCCAATACCTTTCTTGATGAAAACCCTAAAGAAGATTGAAACAGAAGGGAAATTCCTCAGTATGATTCAGGGCATATATGAAAAGCCAACAGCCAACATTATGCTTAATGGAGGAAGACTGAGAATTTTCCCCTTGAAATCAGTAAAAAAACAAAGGTGCCTTCTCTTGCCACTTCTTTCAGTATTGTATTAGAAGTCCTAGCCAGAGCAATAAGACAAGAAAAGAGATAAAAGGTACCTTGGTAGTGCAGTGGTTAAGAGCTTGACTGCTAACCAAAAGACAGGCAGTTCTAATCCACCAGCTGCTCCTTGGAAATCCTATGGGGCAGTTCTACCCTGTCTTATATGGTCATTATGAGTCAGAAGCAACTCAGTGGCAGTGGGTTTGGTTTTTTTGGCTTAGATTAGAAAAGAAGAAGTAAAATTATTTCTATTCATGGATGATACGATCCTGTATATGGAAAATCCCAGAGAGTTCAAAGAAACCTTCTAGAGCTAATAGAGGAATTTAGTAAAATTACAGGGTACAAGATCAACAAACAGAAATCAGTTAGGTTTCTATACACAAGCAATAAGAAATCTGAAAGGGAAATTAGGGAAACAATTCCATTTACAGTAGCATCTAAGAGAATAAAATACCTAGGAATACATCTAACCAGGGATGTGAAGGAGTTATACAATGAAAATTATAAAACGCTGCTGAAAGAGATAAAAGACTTAAATAAATGGAAAGATGTTTCATGTTCATAAATTGGAAGACTGACTATTGTTAAGATGGCAGTACTACTCAAAAATGATCTATAGGTTCAATGCAATCCTGGTCAAAATTCCAACAGCCTTCTTTACAGATATAGAAAAAACAATCCTCAACTTTATATGAAATGGCAAGAGGTCCTGAATATCTAAAGCAATGTCGAAAGAGAAGAACAAAGTAGGAGAACTCACACTTCCTGATTTTAAAACATATTATACAGCAACAGTAATCAAAACAGCCTGGAAATGGTATAACAATAGACACACAGACCAATGGAATAGAATTGAGAGTCCAGAAATAAATTGACACGTCTATGGTCAGCTGATTTTTGACAAGGGTGCTAAGTCCCTGTGCTTTTTAATGATGTATCTTCCCACCTTTGTGGGGCAGAATTCTAGACCCAGTTCTAATCCCGCATCTGGAACACCCTGGGTATATGAAGTTGAGCAAAATACCTAACGTGTCTCAAATTCCTCATTGACTATACTTGTATTTGCTTAGAGTCTTCTCCCTCAGTAGAAGAGGGAGAAGGAGAGGGAAGGCAGGGGTGACAACATGAGGAAAACACGGAAGGACATATTGCAAGAAGCAGGAAACTGCCTGAGGCCTGTGAGAGGGGCCCAGATGTCCACAGCCCACTGATTCCATACTCAGAGCCACGTCTGACTCAGCCATGTTGGCGCGCTGAGGGTAAGGGATACTCTCTGAGGATGAATAAAAACTTAAAAAAAAAAAAAAAAGACTCGTGGAAATAAAGGCTTTGACCTTGCTTTCATTAGCACTGTCTGAGGGCAAACTTAGTTGTCATTCAAATGTTTATATGAAATGGTTAAGACAGCAGGAGACAAGCCAGTCACCAGACAGACAAACCAAACTTCAGATAAACTTCCTGGATGCTTATAGGAGTTGTAATCCTACTGGAGTGAGAATACTGGGATTCCTTTTTCTGGGTCTCACTGGCCATTGCGGTCATTAAGAGCAATAGTTAGGGCAGGAGGGAAGGGTACCCAGGGGCGGCTGGAAAACACGAGCAAAGGCACGGCTTTTCTTCGGTGTGCTCAGCAGTGCCAAGCAGAGGACATGGTCTCAACCAACTGGGTCCCGGCTTTTTGTATTTGTAGTGGCCAAAGTACAGATTTAATCAGGTGGCATCAGAAGGCAAATATTTGGACCTGTCTATGGAAAGTTCTTGTGATCCACCATTTCCTGTGGTGGCCCGAGGCTGGATGGAACCAAAGGGAAATGAGTTACACAGAGAGGGCACATGCCTGACTTAGTTACCAAAAAAAAGAAAGAAAGAAAATCCTTCAGTCCTGTGATTTTATATCCCTTCATTAAAGCGAGGCCCTGCAGTTGGCTCTGGTTGGGGCCTGCAGGCTGGCCTCTTGCCTTTGATCCACTTTGTCTTTTCAAATAGATGCTTTCAGGTCTGGTTTTTGTTTCCTACTGTGTTTAGTTCCTGAGACGGGATCTAACCTATATAACACAGTTTCTCCCTCTGCAAACCCCAAAGGAAGTCAGCCTGCACCACCGTCACCTCCTTTGCAAAGGCAGGCCCTGAGAGGGATGGGCTCTGCTCTGGCCTGGCTGGGCTGTTGAATGGGGGATGAGCAGTCTGGGAGGAACATAGTGTGACATACTGGTTTATGACATCAAAAGTTCAAAAAACCAGAGAGGAATGGAACTGAAAGAAAAAGCAGAGGGCTCCCACTTCTCAGAGACAAAAGGGACAGCCCCCAGTGAGAACAGCTCTGGTCAGGATCCTGGAAGAGCTGGGTCATGACCTTCATCTCCCTCTCACCACATGACTTGGGAAAATCACCCCAGGCTCCTGGGCCTTGGACCTTATTTCATCCTTGGAAGAACAAGAGCATAGGGCAGTGTGACTTCTCAAACCCAAAAGGAGAAGCAGGGAATGAGGGCAAAAGCCAGGAGCCCAGGCAGGGAGCATGGGCTGGGTCTGCTGCCAGCCTGGAGCGGGTCACGTAGCTGCTGAGAGTCCCACGGCACCTCCCCCTCATCTTCCTGAGTGTTGGCCACGTCTTGGGGACTCTCTGAAGCCCACCACTGGTGCCAGAAAACTTCTCCAACCATTTATCTCCAGGGTCAGCTGCCTGGCCTTCCTCGGGTATGTGAAGCCAGTGAACTTGACCTGACTTCTTGGGGTATAAATTATATTGGAGTATTTGAGGGAGGGGAACCACCTCTTATGAAACAAGCATGGCTATATTATGGTGGTAGTGTAAAATTTGCTTGAATTTTAAAGACCAAAGAAAAAAAACCAAACCTATTGCCATTGAGTCAATTCCAACTCATAGCAACCCTATATACCTTAAAAATAATGACTGAACATTTGGAGAAAAGGTTCTGTAGCAGAATCCTGATCAAAAGGGGGAAAATGCAAACAGAATTTCAACTTCTCATGGAATCCACGCTTTCTGGAGACAGGGAGGCTAGGTCAACCTCTGAAACTATTGCCCCGAGATAATATACCCTGAAGTCTTCTTAAAACCAAACAATAGCTTAGCTTAACTAGTAAAGAATGACGGCCTTGAGCATTGTGCTTTTTAACATCTATCTATCATATTTCTGTGTAATAGTGCATGCCTTCAACGTTTGTTTGCCAACTGCACCCTCCCCCTGCAGGGCATTTTCGTGGGCGCCACTATGCCAATTTTTTTTTTTTAATATGTTGCTGTAAAAAAAAAAAGAAAATTGGCATAGGGTGCTTGCAGAAGTGCCTTGTTGGGGGAGAGTGTGGTTGGCAAACAAACATAGAAGGCGTGCTTATTTGTGTAAAAATACGGTAATGGGATCAAGTAACAACAGCAACTGGAAAGACTAGATAGAAAATTTAGGGGAACTGATTTTATGTCAATGGAGGAGGAACACCTTGGAAAAGGAGGGTGAGAATGGTTGCACAACTCAAAGAATGTAATCAGTGTCACTGAACTACACATGTAGAAATTATTGAATTAGTGTATGTTCTGTTGTATGTATTCTCAACAAAAACAATAAAAATAAATTATTTTAAAAAAGAACTGTACATGCACTTCATGTCCACATTAAACCACTTTCAACAGAAGTCTAGCCACTGGTGGAAATGCTCTTAGCTCGTTTGGCCAGGGACCCCTTTTCTCTGTGTCTTGGTGGTCAGAATAGCCCACACTCCACCTCGGTTCTTAGAAGTGTAGATTATCGCCACCTCTAGGCCTTTTCCCTGTGTCGTTTGTGTCTAAGATGGTGGTCCCTAGCTCTTGAGGGACATTGACCCCATTGAAGATCTGATTCTTATAGCTGTAAATTCTGATTTAGATTTTGCATAGAATTTGAGGGCATTCAGGGATTTCAGTTCAACTCACCCTACAGATTTTTAGTTCGTGGATCCTAGGCTAAGAAGACTTTTTCCAAGGGATATGGGTGAGGGGAGGAATTGAGTGGAGGAGGAGCTTTAGCTGCTGCTAAGGTAGCATTTCTCTGGGGTGTGGGACTTCTGGATTCAGAGGCCTCCGCTTTTAGGCCACGACAGTGTGGAACTCTTAGAGATGGTGCTAAGGGTGGTGGGGCAGAGTTTGTGTCCATTTGCATCCCCTAGATCCCTGTTAGGGTTAGTCTTAGACATGACTTCTTTCAGGTTTCTTCATTTGGTTGAAACAGGGATTATCCACATAGTCGTCACCTAGCCACTGACACCAGTTTGCAAGGTGGCATGGGTACTTCTATGGCAAAATGCCTTTACTTGAGACCCTGATAAAGAAGGGGCCTCAGACTAAGGAAGTGTAGAGGGATGGTTTGTCTCAGTTCAGAGGGCAAAGCAGGGAGCTCCAGTCATGCCTCAAACTGAGAAAGCCCCCCAGTTTCTCTGCTTCCCTGACACTGAGATATCACTCAAATGCACCCTGGAGTGGGCTGAGAGAAAGCAGGATGGGCTGCCTGTCCTTTCCTTTGTGTTTTTACATGACTAATCATTTGTTGTTGTTGTTAGTTGCTGTCAAGTCGGCTCCAACTCATGGCGACCTTACATATAACAGGAGGAAATACTGCCTGGTCCTACGCCATCTTCATGTTTGAGTCCATTGTCGCAGCTCTTGTGTCAGTCCATCTTGTCGAGGGCTTCCCTCATTTTCGCTGACCCGCCTACTTTACCAACCATGAAGTCCATCTCTGATGATTGGTCTTTCCTGATGATGTGTCCAAAGTCAGTGAACTGAAGTCTCACCATTCTTTCTTCTAAGGAGCATTCTGTTTGTATTTCTTCTAAGACTGATTTATTTGTTCTTTTGACAATCCATGATATATTCAATGTTCTTTGCTAACACCACAGTTTGAATGCATCAATTTTTCTTTGTCCAACTTTCACATACATATGAGGCGAGTAACCATAAAGTTGTTTAAGAGTAGCAGATGTTTCCCCTGAGCTGGGATGTTGGTGAAGCAGGCTAAATCCATACCCCTGAAAGTTAGGCAGAGCACCCAAGATAGACATGCATACAAGCAGAATCCTGACACCAAGCCAGCCTTTCCCTCGGTGCTCAGTTATGACACAGAAAGACAGGGCAGCACACCTTCTCAGCTCTGCTGGAGCCTGGGGCAGTGATGAGCTTCCAGCCACCCCTTAATGATGTTACACTGCTTTATGATTTGCACAGTACTTTTGCGGGCATCATCTGACTTAGTTCTCGCCACAAACACATGGGGTAAGTATAGCTGCCCTGTTTTCTGGATGGAGAGCTTAGGTGTGGCTCAGAGAAGCTAAGGGATGAGTCTCGAGTCACAGCTCTGATGAGCAGCAAGATGTGGGATTCTGGGGCGTCATGGCCCTGCCCATGTTCTTCACCCATCCACGTCAGGGCGGGGTCAGCACCCACATTCCATCACCTGAGGGCTTTCTCTGGCACCCTACTTGTGCTTTCTGCCTTTGTGGTTAGCCAGAAGTGCAGAGGAATTAACCCTTACTGTGGCTGCCCTTAACCAATGACAGGTAGGAGTGGGTTTACAAATACCCCAGCTCCCACACTTCTTGGCAAGATAACGCTGAGGCTTGTGGACTACACTCTTTTCCCCAGCGTTACCCAGTGGGATTCAGCCCCAATTACCCACAGTAATAACTGCTTGATGACATGTGTTTGTCTGTCCCCTCCCTGTCTCACTTCCCTACCCCCTACTGTGCTGCTTACCTCATGAACTAATTCTTGTACCTTGTCTCTGAGCCTGCTTCTGGGAGAACCTACACTAAGACCAGCTGCTCAGGCACCGCATCCTGGCTTTTCCCAGGTGGGTAGCAGCGCTTCCCTCATTTCCTTCCTGGTGTTGAGGCCACAGCCTTCCTCAGAAGCCACGCTGCGCTCCAAGGCTGAAAACAGCCTGCCTTAGTACCGTGGTACAGAGTGTGGACGTAAGGTTAGGGGTTTCTTTCTTTCTTTTGAGGGGAAATAAAATTGGTTAGATTTCCCGGGTACACTCCCCCAGGCCCCCATGGATCAGCACTAGGCTTCTTATCCGTAAAAGGCAGTTGCCTGAAGTCGAGACTGGGCAGGCAGAGACACAGGAGAAAGCCCCAATGTTAGAGCTCTGGCCTGTGAAGACAGATGGGGCAGATAGGTTTCAGAGTTCATGAAGCTACAGCATTTATTATGCACACCACATTACTTTATGTGAGGAAAGTGCTATCTCCAACTCTAAAACTGATGTCCTAAATTACAGGATGGACCTGTGCTGCGGCTACCTCCGCACTGTAGCTTGGAAATGCAGCCACTTGTCAAACCAGGATGCCAGGAGGCCTAGGCCTCCCTCACAGGGGCTGTGCCTCTGGCTATGAAGACTGCTACAAGAGGGGGCGCCACTGAGCATTGGGGGGGCATTGCAACTGCTTTGAAGGCTCTTGAAAATCAGAGGCGCTGAGAAAAGCATGTCAGAATTTTCCAAGAATTTGTTTTCTGATCTTGGCAAAGGTGAACTAGAATTGGCCTTTTAAGAAGAAGGGGGACTTTTAAAATGAGGCAACTTCTCCAAAATCCGTATACTTGTTGAGAAGGCTCTCTTACAAGTCTTCAAAGAGAGTGAAGTAAAGAGAAGATGCTGAGGACAGCCTGGCTTTCTTGTTTAAAACTGAATATCAAGGTTGGATCATTCTAACTCAGTAAAAGAGTGTGTCTGTCTGTCTGTCTGTCTATATGCACGCACACATGCGCTGGAGGAAAACAGAGTGAGGGAAAGAAGGAGAGTAGAGATACCTCATGGGATACCTTGAGTGCCCCAGCTTATAGCTCCTGTAATTTTCTTCATTATTTTGTAATTTTGTTTATTATTACTGCCCCTGCCAATTTGGGAACCCTGCCATAGGTGCTGTGTGCCAAACCAAAAAGGAAAAGGAAAAATGGAGGACTGTCAGTGTTCAAGATTGCTACTTGCTCGTGGTTCTGGTGAATAATAATAACATAAGGGATAGACACAGGAGTACATTGAAACAGTCATACAGAATGGGGCAGTAGAATCATCTCTGGAATGCCTTTCACTCTGATCTACCCATGTGCCCTTTGCATGGATAATTGTGGGTGGGTATAGTTCTATCCTTGCTGGGAGTCTGATTCCAGTTCTTTATTTCACTCCGCCACGAGCAAACCAAGGGGAAAGAATATTCCCAGCTCCAGAGAGTTCCAGATTTTCTGAAAGGTCATTGCCACATTTTTTGGTAGCTCCCAGCACAGCAGAAATGCTTGGATGTAAACCCTGTCCCTTTGACACAGCTCTGAGCTGACTCCATTTATTTGAGATAAAACTTCCCTCCTGGTCCAGTTAGGTTCATGGCTGAGTTGGCCACAAGACAGAGGACCCTGTGTTCCTAATTATTTCTGGATGAAAAGTCCTGCAGGCGAGTGGAGATTCAGGGCAAGGATGGCCAGGTGGGGCAGTCTCCAGTGTGCGGTGGATTGTAGAAATGGAAAGATAATTAAATTAAGAGTGCCAGATGCAGGCATTGAAAAATAACTATGGGTGTTAATTATGCAGTCCGGCTTCATAGTCCGGTGTCAGCAGAGGAAATGCCACGGCCTGTCCATCACATGGCTACTTGAAAGGCTTGGGAGAGACACATTCATGGTTGTGGGAGAATTTGCCAGGTTCGTCTGCTTGGGATTCTGGTAAAGCAGGGATTATTTATTAGTTGGAGTGTGTAAATTTTTACAATTTTACACTGAGCCAAGGTGACATTTGGTGTTGTGGCAGGGGAAAGGCAGGGAGAGGAAGTTTATTTTGATCCCCAAGGAAATTTGAATTTGGTGGGGACAATGGTTGAGAGGATCATTCCAGTTTAGACACTGTCTTCATCTTCTAGGTCTGCCAAAACAAAGTACCACAAAGTTGGTAGCTTTAAAAAATAGAAATTTATTGTCTCAGAGTTACGAGAGCCGTAAGTTCAAATCAGACCATTGGCTGCATCATTTCCTTCCCAGGGCTTTCAGAGAGGAACTGCTCCATGCCTCCCTCTGTCTGCTTTAGGGGGAGAGCCTTCCTTGACCTTTTCTGCTTCTGGTAGCCCCGGGCATTTCTTGACGTTTCTTGGTTTGTAAAAGTTATCTTCACAAGGCATCCCCCCACCCCACCTTATGGCTGTCTCTGTGTCTGTTTTCTCCTTTTATAAGACCCCATTCAGGGGATTAGGACCCCACCCTACTCTAGTATGACTTCATTAACTTAATTAAAAATCTCTATTTCAAACAAGGTCACATTCACAGGTACAGAGGCTAAGACTTCAACATAAGTTGTCGCGGACACAATTCAATTCATAACAGGCACTCCTGGAGGGATTCTTTCTCCTTCTGATTTGAAATGAATTTGGTTTTAGAGGCCTGAGGGAACGTCAGGAAGGTGAAGGAATAAATTGTGGCTTATTCATCAGGTAGACTACAACAAGATGATAAAAGGGACTGGATCACGCACCACAGCAGCATGGCTAGATTGCAAACACAGCATACTGAGTGAGAGAAGCCAGGCTCACAGTCTGTTCTGTATGACTCTGTGTTGGTGAAGTTCTAGAACAGTTAAAGTGAGCAATGGTGTTGGAAGTCAGGGCTGTGGTTGCACGAGGGAACTTTTTTTTGTTTGTTTATTGCTGTAGTTTAAGTGAAAGTTTACATTTCAAGTTAGTCTCTTATACAAAATTTATACATACATTGTTATATGACCCGAATTGCTCTCACTATACTGTGACAGCACACTCCTCCTTTCCACCGCTGATTTCTCGAGAGAACTTTTTGGGTGATGGGAATGTTCTGTTTCCTTCTTGGGCAAGGGTTACATGGATATAAACATTTTTTCAAATTACATTGAATTTACCCTTAAAATCTGTGCACTTTATTGCCTGTGAATTATTCCTTAATAAAAGAAATGTGAAAAACCTTCCAAAACCTTCCACCTGGTCCCTTAGGTGGATTTTGAGCCCCATTAGTTTATCTTAGACGTTAACAGGATCAATCTCCTCATGTTTGTGGTCTCCTCTGACTGACCACCAGCCTTTGTCTGTCAATGGAGTTGCTCAGAAAAGCCTTTTGTAAGAAGAAGAGCTAAAGCAGGGGTTGGCAAACTACAGCCCTCAGGCCAAATATGCGTGCCACCCCATTTTTATAAATAAAGCTTTATTGGAACACAGCCACACCCATTCACTTCACCTTGCCTGGCTGCTTTCCTGCTACAACAGCAGAGCTGAGAAGGTGCTACAGAGACCCACTGTCTGCAACCTAAAATACCTGCCATCTGGCCCTTTACAGAAAAGGTTGGCTGACCCTTGGTATGAAGGATTACTTCTTTTTGGAACTTCTCACTTCAGATCTGTGTGGGTGGAAGTTTTGAATGGAGAATGTTGTCTGGGGGCAAGGACTCTCTAGAGTCAGGTACAGCTGTTAAGTTGTGGTAGCAATTTAGACAAGCTGTTCTCATCCCCTGGAGTTCTCTGAGCACACATGGTGCCATGGATTTACAGTGGAGTGTAGCTTGGCCTAGATAGAGTTTCAAAAAAAAAAGAAAGAAAAGTTTTCTGGATCTCTGTTATTAAGAGAGGAGAAATAAATAAGGCCTGGAAGCTGTAAGTAGCCAAAGCAAGGCTCCTGTTTTAAACCCTAAGCATTTGGCTATAAATTATGCAGGCATGGAAAATAAAACTAAGCTAATTGATTTTGATAAAAGTAAATACAACCTGGTTAAACTTTGTCAACATGATCGGCAATGTTTGTTGAGTGGATGAAGGAATAAATTGAACAACTGAACTGATGTAAAAATTTAGGTTTTAATTTGGGCTACATCAGCCGTTTTGTTGAAGATTCTCTATTGTTGTTTTCTTTAATAAGGTTTAAACCTTTTTCTCTTCTTTACCTTCCAACTAAGATGAATGCTTGTGACCAGGCATGAAGTCTCTGGAGGATTTGCTAATGAGGCACACAGGGCTCAAAGCTTAGTCTTTCTTAATTTTGCCTTTATTTATTTCCTTCTTCTGTCTTTTTTCTCATTCTGTGGTTGCCAGAATTAAAGAGTTAGGTCTTAGAGAAGAGTAATCAATAGCTTTTTTAATGACAGTAACTAAATGTGATGAGTATCACCTAAGTCTTGACAAGTAGATCCCTGCTTTCCTAAAAAAATACAAGTTGTTGTTAGCTGCCTTCGAGTCAGTGCCTGATGCATTGCAACCCCATGTACAATTGAATGAAGTGCTGCCCAGTCCTGTGCCATCTCCATGATCAGTTACAGATCGTTGTGACCATTGTGACCCTCGTCCATCTTAGTCTGGAAGCTCCACTGAAGCCTGTTCAGCATTGTAGCAACATGAAAGCCTCTACAGTCATATGGGTGGTGGATGTGCATTCGGTGTAATGGTGAGGAATTGAACCCGGGACTCCTTCATAGAAGGTGAGAATTTATCACTGGACTACCACTGCCTCGCAAAAAATGGCTCTGAGCAGGTGAGACAAAATCGTTAGAACTGGAAAATTCTGAAAACCAAGAGGATTTCAGAAACAAGTCAATGAATCACGAGTGCTGGGTCTATCCTGTTATAGAAACATATTCTGCAGAGGTATGCAGATGAATGGGAGACTAATGTTCCAGGAAGATGGAACAGCAAGTGCAAAGGCCCTGAGGCAGGGGGTGCTTTCTGGATTTGAGAAGGATCAGTGAGCCTAACACAGCCTGAGGAATACTCTGCTGCGTGCCTCGAGCCTCTGTATTAGACGGCCACTATGCTTAATAATTGGGGCAGTGATGGTTCAGTGTAGAATTCTCATCTTCTGTATGATTGCTGTCCAGTGTACCTCGTGTGCAGCCACTACTCATTTGTCAGTGTCTTAGGCTGGGTTCTCTAGAGAAGCAAAACCAATAAAGCATATAAATATATAGAGAGAGATATTTATATCAAAGAAATGGCTTATGCAATTGTAGAGGCTGGAACGTCCCAAGTCCTTGGATCAGAATAGAGGCTTCTCCCGGTTCATGTAGCCACAGGAGCTGGCAAACCCAAGATCGGCAGGTCGGAGAGCAGAGCTCTTTCTCACAGGCTGTGAAGATCGAGGAATCCCAAGATCAGCAGATAACCTGCTAGCTCAAGTCCCAAGAACCGGAGGTCAGATGAGCAGGAGGCAGCTGCAGGATCCGGAGCAAGCAAAAAGCCAGAATGTCTGCTTATATTCAGATACAGACCACACCCCCAAGGAAACTCCCTTTCAACTGATTGGCTACTCACAGCAGGTTCCATCATGGGAGTGATCACATATAAATCCTGAGAATCATGGCCCAGCCGTTGACACACAATCTTAACCATCACAGTCAGTGAAGACTTGGTTGTTGCTATGATCCTGAACACATTTTGGTGGAGCTTTCAGACTAAAATGAACTAGGAAGAAAGACCTGGCAGTATACTTCTGAAAATCAGCCAGTAAAAACCCTGTGGATCACACTGGTTTGATCCACAACTGATCATGGGGATGGCACCAACCGGGCAGCGTTTTGGTCCATTGTGTATGTGATCACCATGAGTCAGATGCCAAATCAACAGCAGCTAACAACAACTGCAGTGGGGAGAATAAAAAATAGTTTTAAAAGGTAAACAAAGTGAGTTTTAATTTATTTATTTTTAACTATGAGAGTTGTGATTAAAATTAAGCCACTTACTCATCTTTTTACAAGAAGGCCTGGAGGGGCTGTTATCTTTGCTTGGGGTGCAGGGGGGCTGGTGGAGGGAAGACATGGCCTGTGAGTCCACTTGGCTTCCTTTACTGAGGGGCTGCTCCAGTCCTCAGCATAACGGCCGCTTTCTGCTTGGCTCTCCTCTTCCTGGCCCTGCCAGGCGATGCCGAAACCTCTGGAGTGCATTGCAGATTGCGTACTCCCTGAATGCCTGTCCTGTCTTCTGCCAGAAAGTGATTTGTGATCCAGCACTCCATATCATGGCCCAGAGAAGATTCCATCAGAAGATGGTTTGGCTGCCTGCAGCCAGGCTAGGTGGTGGGCCGCATTTGCTCAAATGCTCCAGTATATGAACTCAAGTCTGGCTGCCCATGTCTCTACAGCAGTGCCTGCAAAATTGCAAGTATCAACTCTGTACAATTACCACTGACTCAGCTGCCAAAACCTATTTTCTGTCCATTTCTGACAGAGGCTTCTGTTTGAATAGAGAGGAGAAGAGAGATGATCTCTTTTCAGAGCGATTTCAGCCAGATTTTGTAAGTGCAAGTGGCAAAGTTACCACGTCTAATTGGAATGAATTGATTAATCATCCCGGGCAGCCTGGTCAGCTCCCTCCCAGGAGGCTGTTCTATAAATGAGAGGTAATCATGATGAGATACATATTTCTCTGGCTGCCGTTTGGCTAACTCAGTCCATTTTCCATAGATATCTCTTCAGACAGCTGCTGTTCCATTGCTAGTCTTGGATTTTTTATTTAACCCTGTACTTTAGGACAAAAATCAAATGAGCATTTGTCCTGTGACAAACACACGATCAGTCTACAAACATGCCCCGATGTTTGATTTTATACATCAAATCCACAGAGCTTCACATTCTCATTTTGCCTCTTTTCTTTGATTCATTGGGCTAGAGGAGCTTCATTAGGGTGAAATGTGGGATATTTACATGACCTCCTCATTATCCCTGCCGACACTTTGGTTAGAAACCTTTGAGAACTGTTTGTATTTTGACCCATCTTACCTGCCACCGGCTTGCACCCTGGAACTGAAGGTTTTCTCTAGGCTCAGCGTTGTTAGTTGCCATCAAGTTGTCTCCGACTCACGGTGATCTTATGTAAACAGAAGGAAACATTGCCTGATGCTGCGCCATTTTCATGATCGTTGGTATGTTTGAGCCTATTGTTGTGGCTATTGGGTCAATCCATCTCATTGAGGGTTTTCCTCATTTTTGCTGGCCCTCTGCTTTACCAGGAGCCCTAGTGGCACAGTGGTTAAGAGCTCAGGCTGCTAACCAGAAGGGCAGCAGTTCAGATCCACCAGCTGTTCCATGGAAACCCTATGGGGCAATCCTGCTGTGTCCTATAGGGTCGCTATGGGTCGGAATCAACTCGACGGCAACAGGTTTTCTACTTTACCAAACATGATGTCCTTATCTAGCGATTGGTCTTTCCTAATGACGTGTCCAAAGTAAGCAAGTTGAAGTTTCAACGTCCTCATTTCCAAGGAGCGTTCTGATTGTATTTCTTCTAAGACTGATTTTCTCTAGGCATCGCTTATTAATTCCTTGTGAACTCAGCACTCTCAACTGTACAATGCATTGTCTTCACATTCCTGCCCTACTGGTCAGACTTAAAGGCTCTACTGAGCTTGGGATGGTATCCTAACCCATCTTTCCTTCCCCCCACGCCAGAGCAGACTGGACACACAGTCACTGAATCAGGCATCGGTTGCCCTCCCAGGTACCTCAGGGCTCAATGATCTCTACTGCGTTGTCACCTCATCAGAGGCTTTGCAGACCACTGTGTCCAAAACTGCAGCCCCTCATCACACTTGCCCTCTAAGGCTCCTTACATTTCCTTGTGGGACGTATCGCCGCCTGTAACACTGTATTTTTGTTAATTTTTCTGTGCCCTCTATTACAGGCTCTATGAGGCTAGGGATTTGTTTTGTCACTGCTGAATTTCTAATAGGACAGTGCCGAAACATAGCAGATGTGCTGAACAGATATTTATTCAATGAAGAAAATAGGTGAATTAATGAAAAGCATGACGTTTTAGTTCTGATCTTCTTTCTTCTCTTAGTTCCTGTTCTTCCCTGCCTCCACACAAAGGTGTAGTGAGGGGTGGGAGGGGGTGGAGGGGCACTTGCCCCCGGCCACAAGTCCAGGGGGCACCAGACGAGGTGCTGAATGACATTCTCAGGTACCACAAATTTGAAAGGCACTTAATTGAGACAGCCAGACAGGAGGGGGAAGGCGATTCTGCTGACGCGTCACCGCTATCAATGTCTCTTTATCTTGAACTTGGTGGGGGCCTGGTCAACTTAGAGATTGCCCCTGGGCGCCCGTTACACGCACGCTGTATGTGTCAGTGTCCACATCCTTCCATAACTGTTACGTAAACACGGGCTTCTTTCTCCTCCACATTTTATGATGAGAATTTTCCGCCGAACTGAGAGCGTGCCGCTGACAGCACAAACCCACCACTAAGATTCTATCAGTGACATTTACTGTACTTGCTTTATCACGTATCACATATTTTTCCATCTTTTTATCCGTGCAGCCAAGATGGAAAATATCCCCCAAATAAACGTGAGGATCACAATCCAAGTCAAGAAGCTCCAAAGCTTGCCAAGGCCCTTCCGATAACTTTGTCCTAACCTGGGTAGGGTCGGCCTCCCCAGCAGGTGAGGACAGGCTCAGTTAAAAGGGGAGGGGATGCAAGGCCTGCCAGGGAATCTCCAGGAGCCTGCCTTCTCTTTATTGGACTTTGTGACTATTGGGTGGTGCGAATGGTTAACATGCTCGGCTGTGAGGCACTTTGGAAGAAAGGCTTGGCAATCCACTTCTGAAAAATCAGCCATTGGAAACCTGTGGAGCACAGTTCTACTCTGACACATACGGGGTCACCAGAAGTCGGAATTGACTTGATGGCAACAGGCTGGTTAACATCATACACAATGGATGGTCTCCCCCTTCCTCCCTGGGGGCCTGTGTGCTGCACTGTGCTTGCCCGAAAGAACTTAGACCCAAACGAGACATCCTTCAGAGCAGGTGAGGCAAGATGATATGTTCCAGGTGTGCGTACGGCCCCTTGTCTTCACCGCCTACCTAGCATTGAACTAGAGCTGTCTTGTCCTGTGTTTAACTGATTCACAGTGGTCTCTCTTCTCCCTCACCTGAGACTGTGAACCTCTTGGGCAAGTCCTGAGTTTTCTGCTCCATTTGTATCCCCTAAGGCTCCCAGCCCAAGCCCAGGCTTCAGTGAGCAGCCAGTAGCTCCTTGACAACTGACTGCAGGACTGACTGACTGGAGGTGAATGGATGTGTCACGCCATCCTCAGGCTGGAGTCCAGATGTTCACCACAAGGAATGGACCAGGCATGCCTGGTCTGATGAAGGACCTTCTCAGATCCACGGTGGAGGATCTAGCAGCTGAGTTGTCCTCAACTGCACGTATGCAAAGTCTCAGCCAACGGTGCCATAAGTGGGATCCTCACCCACAGCGTCTGCATCATTGGGCACTAGTTAGACATGCACGTTCTTGGGTACCCCAGACCTCCGAATCAGAGCCTTTGGGGTGGGGTCCAGCAGTCTCTAGGGGATTCTGAGGATGCTCAAGTGTGAGAACCACCGTGGCCCAAGCCACTGCATGATTAAAGCTGCTGATAGAGAGAACCGGTCCGTCTTTGCGGGGAGGAGTGCTGGCTACCCAGCGGGATGTCTTCTGCAGGCTTTTTCAGAAAAATGCAGAGGATTTTTTTTTTTTTAGCTTAGAAGAAGGACTCCTCTGGCAACTTGGCTCTGTCCCTGGCTATGTGGAGGTGTCACCTGGCATGTAGCAGGTGCCTTGGGCTCTTGGGCAAGGAAATGAATGTCATGGGCGGTGGAGAGTCTTTTTTTATTGTCCATTTCCCTCTGAGAATGTAAGCTTCATGACGCCAGGGCTTGGGGTCTCCTCAGTTGTCCCTGTGAGCCCAAGACACAGTAAAAACCAAAAAATCAAACCAGCTGTTGTTGAGTCGATTCCAGCTCATGGTGACTCCATGGCTGATTTTCAGAAGTAAATCGCCAGGCGTTTCTTCTGAGGTGCCTCTGGGTGGATTTGAACTATCAACCTTTTGGCTAGTAGTCTAAGTTGCAGCACTTAGGGACTCCAGACACACAGTAGGGGCCTAATATATATTTGGTGACTTAAAAGAGAAAAGACTCTTGGAGCGCAGGTGTCTAAAGGTCAGGAGGGGAGTTAGATCCATTGTGTTAACAAATCCTCCCCTAGACTGAGGCTGAGTGGTGATGCCTGAGGATACACAACAGCTGCCCCACAGGCCCTAAGAAGGCCTCCTTGCATTCAGCCCTCCAAACACCCATGCATGGCAGAAGGGAGGTCAGGGAGGGGCAGAGTGTCCTCAAATGCCTGGGCTACTTTAAAGTCGCCCAAGTGCCTAGATTCCAGCTGATTCTCTTAACCTTCCCTGAAAGAGGCTGTGGGAACCACTCAGTGTGCAAGCCTTCAGGGGGATTACTGGGTGATGAGAAATGGACCAGTGAAGCTCTCAGGCTCCCTGGGTTCCTTCAGCTTTGCTGTGAGTGGAACTCCGGCTTCTTCAGCTCCTGGAAGGAGGGGCTGGCCAAGCACGCTTGCTCCCAGTGAGGCCTGAAGGCCAAAAGGAGGCTGTGCCCTGGCCCCCATGGTGCTGACCTTGTAGAAAACATGCTGTGTGCCCTTGAGAGTGTTGATCACCTCTGTCTACCAGGGCAGGATCCAGAGTAAAAGTTCCTCAGCCACTGGCCTTCAACGTGCAGATATGTCATGCGTCTTTATTTCAAGTGGCAGATGTGAGTGTGACATGTGAATACACCTTTACCCAAGCAAAGATGACAATGATGGCTTGTGATCCCATGTTGAATTCACTGATAGTAATTGAGTGGACCCTCCACTGTCTGCCACAGGGAGGCAGAAAGCTTGCAATCAAAAGGAGAAAGATTATGTCTGGGGTCTTAAAAGCTTGCAAGCAGCCATCTAAGATACATTTGTTGGTCTTATCCAGTTTGGAGCAAAGGAGAATGAAGAAAATCAAAGACAAAAGGAGAATATTGGTCCAGAGGACTAATGGACCACATGAACCACATCCTCCACCAGCCTGAGCCCAGAAGAACTAGATGGTGCCCAGCTACCATCACCAACAGCTCTGATAGGGATCACAATAGATGGTCCTGGACAGAGCTGGAGAAAAATGTTGAACAAAATTCAAATTCACAAAAAACGACCAGACTTACTGGTCTGACAAAGACTAGAGGAACTCCTAAGATTATGGCCACTGGAGACCCTGCTAACTCAGAAAGGAAGCCACTCCCAAAGTCCATCTTTCACCCAAAGACAGGCCTATAAAACAAACAATAACGTGTGTGAGGAACATGCTCCTTAGTTCATTCAAGTATAGGAGACCAAATGGGCAACACCTGCCCAAAAGCAAAGATGAGAAGGCAGAAGTGACAGGAAAACTGAACAAATGGACATGGGGAACCTGGGTGGAAAGGGAAAGGTGCTGACACGTTGTGGGGACTGTAATCAATGTCACAAAACAATTTGTGTGTAAATTTTTTTTTTTTTTAAATATTTTATTGTACTTCAGGTGAAGGCTTACAGAACAGATAGTTTCTCATGTCACAGTAACACACATGCTGTTTTATGACATTGGTTAACAACCCCACAACATTTTAACCCTCTAAATTCTCAACTTTTTTTTTTTTTTT
>NW_004443978.1:8661949-8677096 GCF_000243295.1 Trichechus manatus latirostris | reverse complement strand
TGCCTTCTTGCCTGCATGGTTTCTGCCGAATAATCTGAGCTTAGTCTTATTGTTTCTCCTCTGTATGTGACTTCTTGTTTTTCACGAGTGTGTGTAAATTTTTGAATGAGAAACTAATTTGTGCTGTAAACTTCAACCTGAAGCACAATAAAAAATAAATAAAAAAGGAGAAAGATCTCCTGCTTATCCATCTTTACTGTCTAGAATAGCACTGTCCAGTAGAAATAGAATGCAAAACACAGTGTAATTTTTAGTTTTCTAAATTAAAAAAAGAAAAAGAAACAAGTGACATTACTTTTAATAATACATTTTATTTAACTCATTTTGTTACATGTTGAAATAGTATCATTTCACCATATAATCAGTATAAAATTATTAATGAGGTAAGACATTCTTTTTGTACACTGAGTTTTTGAAATCCAGTGTGAATTTTACACTTACAGCACATCTTAATTCAGACTGGTGACTGCAATGAGGGACACCACGTGTGGATATCAGATTGAACAGAGCAGGTCTCAAACATGCAGTGATTTAAAAGAAGTAAAGAACAGCTGTGTACTATTCTAATCCAATGGTCTGAATGGAACATGATCAGTTGCAGCATCCCTTTTTTAAGACTTTTATCACAGCACAGATGAAATTCCCTTCCTGGCACTTAGGAAGGTTTAAGCTGATGGAGTATAATCTTCACTGACACTTTCATTTGCCTGGATCATATGGCGTCTAAAAAATATACAGTCATGTCAAATCATGGTAATTGGTGCCAGAAAAACTTGTCAGGGGTACACGTGCAGTCTGCATCACCTCCACTTGCCAACCGCGCATTTGGATGTTCTTTTGCATTTTTATGCCTGTCGTCAGAATCGAATTTGGCTTCAGAATACACACACGTGGCTTGTGTCAATATCGGTAGTACTGACATTAGATGAGAACTTGGCCTGAAGGGTAAATGAGAGCGTGATCATGAACGTCACTGACTATTAGGAGTAGCAAACACGCAAGGATGCGCTGGGCACTTTGGTTCATGTGTTTGCATGTATGTGTGCATTGCAACCCAATTCAGTAGAATCAGTGCGTTCAGTCTCCATTTAAGCACATTCTATCCACTTTTCAAATTTCCCTCATTCCATATCTTGAAGCACTCTTTTAATATACAGATTTGGAACTCTTAAATCATATGTTCTTTGTCTCATAAGAAAATCCCTTCCGAAAGCCATATGTTTTCCTCCTCTCATAATGTGAATGATTTATTTTTTATCATAACCAGTTAGGTTCTTGCCAAAGGTAGGAAATAATTTTTTGCACCTGGCATACCTTGAATCCCAGCCTTTAAATCGAGATAGCAGACTAGTTGGAAACTACAGCAATTGGAGAGAAAATAAGACCTGAGCCTAGGAATTTAGCAATGTTTTCAAAATCTGAAGGAAACAAAACACTAAAAACAACGTATTGGACAACAGATAGTTCAAAAGGAGGACTTCTTGTTTTTTTCTGTATCTCATTTCATTTTACCTGGATAATAGTAACCTCTTTCAAAGTGTAAATGGCTGTAGAGAGAAAGGTTATGCTTTGAAAACAGCTTTGAACGGTTCTTCCCATTCAGTCATGGCTGAGGAAGTGAAGCCGGAACAGACCCAAATTTTTAAAATTGGGGTGAACTGGAATGATAACCGGAACTGGGAAAAATTACGGGTTGAAGCCCTGCTAGAAACCTAATCTCCCTCTTAGAAAACAAGGGCATTGTACGCATTGCATAGCAACCAAACCTCTTGCCCATTGGATTTTGAACAGAGTCGATAACAGAGGTGCCTTACTCAAACATGGCAGCTGAGCACGCTGCTTTGATCGTGTGTCGCCCTCCACAATCCTACCAGTAATCCAGTCCTATGCATCAGGGTCCTGAAAGGGCTCACTATGCCTCTTTCAAGTCTCCCATTCCAGGACTTTGATGCGTAAATTTTCCCATTCTGGTTATAGTTCTGGATCACCCAAATTGTAAAAATTCAGGTGTGTTCCAGTTTTGCTTCGTTGGCCATGGCTGAACTGGTTCAAACTGGTTCGAAGCCCTGTTTAAAAAGAAGTGGTACTTAAACAGATAAGGGGAACTAGGTGAAGATTCTAAAGTTTGAGGTTGGTGACAACAGTGAGGCTCTTTGCATCTGTTATGTAAATTGGAATCTTCCAGAAAGAACATTACTTGGAGATTTCTTTGAGATGTTGAAAGGACTGTTCTTCATGTAGTTTTGTGAAAGCTTGAATGTGGAGGAGTATTATATTGCAGACTTTGCTCTCTGAGGACCTAGGACAACAGGAAGTGAGATTCCATTAGGAAATGAGATGTTGACAGGAAGTGAATAATCTGACTCATTCCCCCTCAATCTGAGCAAGCAAGAGGTTCACCTACAGAGGAAATCAACCATTTTCTTAAAATACTGCTTCAGAAGAATGTAACCTACCTTACTGAATTTTGGGTATTTTATACTTCTATCTTGGTTCTTTATCTTAAATCTTTGTTGTTATTGTTACTAGTTGTTGTCAAGTTGGCTCCGACTCATGGTGACCTTATGCATAATAGAACAAAACTTTTACTTTTGATTTATTTCAGGAATTGGAGCCTTCTCTTTTACCCTATGGGCAAGCATTTCCTTTTGGCTTATGTTTTAACTTCTAAAACTCGCAATTACTACGACTTTATTACTTAATCTAACTTCTTAGGCACCATAACTTTTTTCTTCTTCAAAAAAGCCTGCTAGGATTTTTGTTGCAATTGTGTTGAATCTCTAGGTCAATTTGGAAAGAACTGACATCTTAACAATATTGAGCCTTCCATCACATGAGCAAGGTATGTCTCTCCATTTATTTAGGATCATTAATTTATCTCAATAATGTTTTGTAGTTTTCAGAGTACAGATTTTCCACATATTTTGTCAGATTTATCTCATTTCTTATGCTGTTGTAGATGGTATTGCTTTTTTAAAAACTTTATTTTTCACGTGTATTTTATTTAATTTCAAGTTTTGAATATTTATTGATAGCCTATAAGTATACAATAGATTTTTGCATATTCGTCTTGTACCTTGCAACCTTGCTAAACTTGCATATTAGTTCTAGTAGCTTTTTGTGTATTGCAGTGAGTTTTCTACATAGAGGATCATGTTGTCTGAAAATAAAGAGAGTTTTACTTCTTCCTTTCCAATCTGAATGCGTTTTACTTCATTTTCTTGCCTTATAGCACTTGGTAGAACCTTAACTCTGAACAGAAGTGGAGAGAGTGGACGTCCTTGTCTTGTTCCTGGTTAGCGGAAAAGCAACCAATCCTTCACTATTTAGTGTGGTATAATCTGTGGAATTTTTGTAGATGACCTTTTTCAAGTGAGGAAGTTCCCTTCTGTTCCTAGTTTTCTGAGAGTTTTTATCAGGAATGAATATTAGATTGTGCCAAATGCTTTTTCTGCATCTATTGAGATGTTTGTATTGTTTTTCTTTTCTAATTTGTTAATATGGTGAATCACATCAGTATATTTTTTAATGTTAAACCAACCTTGATCCCTACGATAAATCCCGCCTGGCCATGATGTATTATCCGTTTTATATATTGTTGGATTAATTTGCTAAAATTTTATTTAGAATTTTTGCACGTTAATGCGGAATTTTGGGGTTTTCTCCCCAGCTTCACAAACACAAGAAAATGATTTTAAATTACATTTCCTGTGACTATTTTTTTTAAAACTTTTTTTAAAATTGTGCTGTAAGTGAAGGTTTACAGAGGATATTAGTTTCTCATTAAACAATTAATACACATATTGTTTTGTGTCATTGGTTGCCAACCCTGCAATGTGTCAACTCTCTCCTCTTCTTGACCCAATTTCCATTAGTCCAACTTTCCTGTCTGCTCCTGCCTTCTCATCCTTGCCCCTGGGCTGGTATGTCCATTTAATCTCATATACATGGTTGAAGTCTGTGTATTATTGCTTGTTTTATGGGCCTGCCTAATCTTTGGCTGAAGAGTAGACCTCAGGAGTGACCTCATTACTGAGCTATAAGGGTGTCCAGGGGCCATACTCTTGGGGTTTTCTCTAGTCTCTGTCAGACCAGTAAGTCTGGTCTTTTTTTGTGAATTAGGATTTTCTTCTACATTTTTCTCCAGCTCTGTCTGGAATCCTTTATTGTGATTCCTGTCAGAGCAGTCGATGGTGGTAGCGAGGCACCATCTAGTTGTGCTGGACTCAGCCTGCTGGAGGCTATGGTAGTTGTGGTCCATTAATCCTTTGGACTAATCTTTTCCTTGTGTCTTTGGTTTTCTTCATTCTCCCTTGCTCCAGACAGGGTGGGACCAGTAGAGTATCTTAGATGGCTGCTCACAAGCTTTTAAGACTCGAGATGCTACTCACCAAAGTAGACTGTAGAGCATTTTCTTTATAAGCTGTGTGATGCCAGTTGAGCTAGATGTCCCCTGAGACCATGGTCGCCAGCCTTCATTCCAAGAATTCCATCCCTCAGGGAGTTTGGATGTGTCTATGAAGCTTCTATGACTTTGCCTTGGTTACATTGTGCCGACTACCCCAGTATTGTGTTCTGTCTTACCCTTCACCAAAGTTACCAATAATCTATCGTCTAGTTAGCGTTTTTCCCTCCTCACCCTGCCCCTCCCTCACAACCATCAAAGATTGCTTCTTTCTGTGTGTAAACCTTTTCATAAATTTTTATAACAGTGTTCTCACACTGCATTTCGCCTTTCATGATTGACTTATTTAACGTGCCTGATCTCGTCTGATCTCTCTCATGAGGATTTTTGGTCTATGGTTCTGTTTTCTTGTAATGTCTACGTCTGGTTTTGGTACCAGAGTAATGATGGCCTCATAAAATAAATGATTTGGGAGTTGGAAGAGTTTGTGTAAGATTGGTATTGTGTCTTTCTTAAATGATTAGTAGAATTTATCAGTGTAGCCACCTGGGCCTAGAGTTTTATTTGTTGGAAGGTTTTTAATTGTACATTTAAATCCTTTAATAGATAGAGAACTATTCAAATTACTTATTTCTTCTTGAGTAAGCCCTGGGGGTTTGTGTTTGTCAGGGAATTTGTTTACTTCATCTTTTCAAATGTATTGGCATAAAGTTCATAATGTTCAGTTAGTATCCTTTTAATATGTATAATATGTGTACTGATGTCACCTCTCTCATTCCTGATACTGGTGATTTGTGCCTTTTTTCTTTTTTCTTGGCTTAGAGGTTCATCAATTTTATTGATTGTCTCAAAGAATAGTTTTTGGTTTTATTGCCTTTCTTTATCATTTTTCCATTTCATTGATTTCCACTTTAATCGTTATTATTTCCTCTCTCCTACTTATTTTGGGTTCAGTTTGCTCTTCTTTTTCTAGTTTCTTAAGACAGAAATGGAGGTCATGGATTTGAGACCTTTCTTCCTTTTCAGTATAGGCATGTAGTGTTACATGTTTCTCCCCAAGTACTGCATTGGTAGCATCCTCCACATTTTGATGTGGTGTGTTTTCATTTTTATTCAGTTCAAAATACTTCTAATTTCCATTTTGAGTTCTTCTTTGGCATATAGGTTATTTAAAAATGATTTATTTGTTTCCAAATATTCGAGAGGTTTTCCGTATTTTGTGTGTGTGTGTGTGTGTGAGAGAGAGAGAGAGAGATCGAAGAGATTGATTTCTAATTTAATTTCACCATAAACAGGTAACACACTTTATATGACCTGAATCCTTTTAAATTAATTGAGACTAGTTTTATGGCCCAGAATATGGTTTATTTTAATAAATGTTCCATATGCATTTGAAAAACATGTGCCTTCTGCCATTGTTGGGTGGAGAGTTCTCAAATTGTCAGCTAGGTCAAGTTGGTTAATAGGGTTATTCAGGTCTTCTGTATCCTTACTGACTTTCTCTCTATTTGCTTTATCAATTATTGGGAGAGAGTTATGAAAATATATTTTTCTTTGTTTTATTTCTATTGCTTTATCTTCAAATTCACTAAACTTTTCTTCTGCAATGTCTAATCTGTCATTAATCCAATCCAGTGTATTTTCATCTCAGACATTGTAGTTTTCATCTCAAGAAGCTCAATTTGAAGCTCGTTTATATCTTCTATGTCTCTACTTAACTTTTTGAGCACATGGCATACAGTTATAACAACTATCCTCATGTTTTTATCTGCTCATTCTAACATCTGTGTCAGTTCTTGGTTTTGATTTATCTATCTCCTCATTGTGCGTCCTATTTTCCTACTTCTTTGCATAATTGGTAATCTTTTATTGGCTATCCAGATTAGGTGCTGGATGTTTTTATATTCCTGTAATTATTCTTGAGTTTTGTTCTGGGATGCAGTTAACTTACTTGGAAACAGTTTGATCCTTTTGGATCTTGCTTTTATGATGTGTCAGACAGGATCCCAGCAGTCTTCAGTCTAGAGCTAATCGTTCCCATTACTGAGGCAAGACCCAGTGCCCCATTAATCTTGAGGTTTTCCAGTCTGGCTGATGGAAGCCGTCACTATTCCCAGCCCCGTGGGAGGGCCAGGCACTCTTACCTGTAATCTTTTTCAGTGGTTCTTTCCCTGACCTCAGGTAAGTGTCCACACACACTGATCAGTAGTTGGCCAAAGGCTAAGGGGGACCGTCTGTCACTCTCCTGAGTTTTCTTTCTGTGCACCATTCTCCTCTCCAGTATTCTGCCCTGAGAACTCTAGCTGCCTTATTCTCCTTGGTTTCTCAGCTCCACCTCCTCAATTCAGGGAGCCTGCCAGGCTCCCTTTATTTGCCCTTCCTGTGCCGCTGCCTGGAAACTCTCTCAAGGCTGCTGACTAGGGCGTCGTTAGGGCTCGTGTCATTCAGGAATCACTCTCCTTCTTGCTTGGTGTCCATTATCTCAAAAACTGTTGTTTCATGTATTTAGTCCATGTTTCTGGTTGTTTCAGATGGAAGGGTAAATCCTGTCCCTGTTGCTCCTTCTTGGCCAGAAGCTCAATCGTGGGTATATTTTAAAAACTCTGTGTCTCAGTTTTCTCAACTAAAAAAAAAAAAAAGGATAGTTTTCAACCATGCCTCACAGGGCTATTGTAGGAGTGTGTGATGTGATTGGTGTAAAGCACTTATAACATATTGGCACATGATAAGTGCCCCTCCTATTTTAGGAAGGAGAATGGTCTGTAAATGGTAATGTCCCCAGTTGCTCCTCCTGGGATTGTCAAAAGGACCAAGAGCCAGTACCTAGAATGTTAGCACAACTCCTGATGTCAGAAAACAGCTGAAGAACCAGTCCATGGAGATAAGGAAGAGCTGACAGTGATGACATCAGCCTCTGCCATTGCCCAGGGTGATCTGGGAGAGGGGAACAGTCTCACCAGAGTCAATGACCTCTTAGCAAGCTGCCCTGAAGTGGCTTAGGAACCTATGAACCCATTGCTGTCGAGTTGATTCTGACTCATAGAAACCGTCCTAAATAAAGAGACATGTTGTGTTTATTGTTCTGCTGTCAGGATTGGGGATAATCCATTGGAAAGTAGTTCAGAGTCTCACAGTATCTACAAAGGTTCTCTGAACCTTGGAGATCATCCACTTTGGACCATTCATTGGGTTGATGAGAACACTGAGGCATAAAAAAGTTTGGTGACTTGCCCCAGCAGATTTCTCAATAGAGACAGATGAAGAATCTCTTTGGGGGATGCAGTAGCTGCTGTCAGTATCCTTCCCGAAGCCCCTCACCTCCCTTCAGCACACGCTTATCCAAGTTCTGACAGCTAGCGCCTGCACCTCTTTGTCTGAAGGCTCTCTCAGGATGCTGAAGCGTGTGTCGCTTGTCTGGGGGAAGCCTGGGAGTGCTGGGGAAATAACACCCTTGTCTAGGAACCAGCCTCAACTGATGACTGATGGGAGTTGGTGTGTAAATACCCCAGCTTTCCTGCCTCCCATGTGAGATACTCAGAAGCACATGCTTTACACTGCCTGTCAGAGTTCCCCAGTTGGATTAAGCTTCAGTTACCTACAGTGGTGGCTGCTTTTATAACACACCCTTTATTGGCCTTCGCTTCCTGTCTCACTTCCCTACCCCCTCCACTGGTGCTTCCTGGGATCACCTCCCAAGAGCATTACTTGCACTTGAATCCATGTCTCAGTGTCTGCTTCTGGGGGAACCCAAACTAAGCTAGGGGGCTGCATTGGGACAATTCTACAAGCATCAGGAAGGGCAGAATCAACTAGGGAAGAAATCCCTTTTTAATATAATGTTATGCGAGAGGAAGAAAGAATTACTGCTCCAAAACTCTAATCCAAAGATTAGACAGAAGCCTTGGAGGAAAGGATCACAAGATAATCAAATCCATGATCATCCTAGTAGGAATAAGCCAGAACATGAAGAAAGCCCATTTCAGGAAAGAAAATTTGCTTAGGTTTTCTCTCCAGCCATGTTGTCTAACCGTGTATGAATATAAGTGAGAGATGAATTCAGATATAAGAGCTATTATTCAAGAGCCTGAAATTTTCTTCAGGAACACAGCAACCAGGGTCTCAGAAGGACACAAGTGATGAGAAGCAATCCAGGACTCACCACAGACTCTGTGTGGTAGGGCACGTTGGAAATGGGGCCAGATCCTCAAAGAGAAGACAAGGAAACCGCCTCACTACACTAGGGAGATATTAAGGCCAATGTTGAAAAGAAAATGTTGCTGGTAAGCGCATGAAAACAACCAGTATGTTTTATATCTGTTGGGCAGAAGGAAGGAATCAGAGAAGTTTGTTTCTTTGATAGATGAAAGGTTTTACAGTCTTTCTCACTTCTGCCCTTTTAGAAGAGATCAGCAGTAAACCGTCAGCTGCAGCAAGTTCCAGGTAGGATGTTAGGAAGGCAGGCAAAACTGAACTAGGTGACAGTGTGGGCCAAGAGGACCCGGAAATATGGATGGTGCTGAGCTTAGCAGGGTCTGGATCAGTGCTGTCTAAAAGTCCTTTCTGGAATAATGGAAATGGTCGATGTCTGTGCCGTCCAGGATAGTAGCTACTGGCCACATGAGGCTGTTGAGCACTTGAAATGTGCCTCGTGTGACTGAGGAACTGAATTTTTAACCTTATTTAATCTTAATTACTTTAAATTTAAATAACTACATGTGACTAGTAACTTCTGTATTGGACAGTGCAGGTCTGGAATATGCACCCCAGGGTAACTTGGCCTGTTAGCCAGTGACTACTGGCCCGCCATTTTGAGATGTCACATAGGGACAGAGAATGAGCCTGAGGGCTGGAAAAGGGCCAATGTTATTTCTCTCCTTTTCTATGAGAAGTATGACCTTGGAAACTACAGGTTTGTTCAACTTCTTATAGTACATGGGATGATAGTTTCACAGTATTAACTGTTATGAACCACCTTATACTGCTCCTATGTAACATCTTAATGCCTGTTAAATTTGTCAGCCATTCATTCCTTCAGTGAGCAGATAATGAGTAACAAGTATGAATTCAGCTCAGGAGGATAAGCCTCTGTCTGCAGTCTCTGTCCTCATCGTCATGGAAATGATAAACTAGCAAGAGGAACAAACATTTTACCAATATGTATATCAAGTTATTTAATAATTGTGAAAAGTACTGTATTGGTCAGGGTTCTATAGAAAAACAGAGCCAATAGGAGATATGTGTGTGTATATGTATATGAATATGTATAAGAATAAATATAAGCATATATATGTATATATATATACGTGTGTGTGTATATATATATATACACACATGTATACACACACACACATGTATATATAATCATGGGATTGTTGGGGCTATCAGGTCCAAAATCCATAGGACAGGCCACAGGCTGGAGACTCTGGCAGGTTATCTGTGTGACAGTCTTGAGGCAGACTGGCAGACTTCCTTCTCCTTGGAAAACTTCAGTTTTTGCTTTTAAGGCCTTCAACTGATTGGATGAGGCCCCCACACATTATGAAGGGTCATGTGCTTTCCTTAAGATTAACTAGTTGTAAATATTAATCCCATCTATAAAATACCTTCACCAAACAGCTGGGCAACGTAGCTAGCCAAGTTGACATGTAAAATTAACCATTACAAGTACTATCAATAAAAAAGACAGAATCCTGGGAGAGCAAAAAACAAGGGACTCAGACTGCCCTGAGGACAGCCGGGAAGCTTCCTGAGGAAGTGACTTGAAGTAGGAGTTAGTATGGCAAAGGTGTAGCAGGGGGTGGACAGGTGAGGGCATTCCAGATAGAGGCCCTGAAGAGGGAGAGAGTTTGGAGTGTTTTAGGAGCCATGAGAATGCTAATGTCGCTGGATTTAAGGAAGTCTAAGTGTTGTACATTGGGTTGCTATGAGTCAGAACCGACTCAATGATACCTAACAACAACAAGTATTGTCACCCACCCAGAGGTGCCTTGGAGCCCTGGTGGCACAGTGGTTAAGAGTTAGGCTGCTAACCAAAAGGTCGGCAGTTCAAATCTACCAGCTGCTCCTTGGAAACCCTATGGGGCAGTTCTACTCTGTCCTGTTGGGTCGTTATGAGTCAGAATCAACTCAACAGCAAGGTTCAGAGGTGCCTCAGAAGAAAGGCCTGGTGATCTGCTTTTGGAAGGTCACAGCCATTGAAAACCCTGTGGATCACAGTTCTACTCTGAAACACATTGGGTCGCCATGGGTCAGAATCGACATGGTGGTTGCAACAACGGGATCAAACATAGCAACAATTGTGAGGATGGCACAGGGCCAGGCATCGTTTTGTTCTGTTGTGTACGGGGTCACTATGAATTGGAACCAACTTGATGGCACCTAAAAACAACAACAACAACAACAGAGTCTTTTAGAGTCCACTAGGTTACCTAACCTTTTATTATTCAGCAGTGGAATCCTTCAGTCAAACAAACTCTATGGGGAACCTTCATAATAAAACAAATGAATGTCAAGGTGCCCAGATTTCCTTCCTGCAGTGGCTGCAGAAATACCTCCGCCTAAGCTTTGGGGCTGCATATAACTAAGTGGGAAAACACTGGTGGAGTCAACCTCTCTTGTTTCGCAGATGAGGAAACTGAGGATCAAGGAGAGTGTGTGACTTGATTAAGGTAACATAGCTTGATCAGAACAAAGGGACACCTGCACCATGTCACCTGGACCCCTGCCGCATGTGCTTCCTGCGAAGGAAACGTTCTGAGTCCGCCGCTAGGTATTCCTGGGCACCTCTTTCAGAACTCAAATCTATTGAGCAAGTATTTTCAGCACCTACTACATGTTCTAGGCACTCTTCTGGGAGCTGGGGCTGTATCAGTTAACAAAACAGGCCACTATTCCTTGTGGAGCTAGATTTTTTTGAGCTTATATTCAGGCAATGAAATATTGGCTGGATGAGCCAAGGCCTTCCTTGCATGGAAATCCTTAGGTTCTTATGACTTAGCAATGTGAGTCACGGTAGTGTAGGCAAACATGGAAGAAGTGAATGGTTGATGAGAGCCACTGAGTTCAGGGTACTCAGTAAGTAGATCTTCGGTAGGTATTAGCTGGAAACAAGGAGAAGTCACCTGTAGCTTAAGGGTGTCTTGGTTTTACTCGTTCTTTCCCTACCTTTCCGTCAGTTTACCTCCTTGTGCATTTGTTAATACAAACCTGACTGATGACTTGGGCATGAGTTTTCATCTAGTTCCATGCAGACCTGGGTGGGTAACAGCGTGGTGCTGGTGTGGATGCAGGGTCAGGTTCCATGCCCCTTTAGACCAGTCAGATGTGGCCTGTTCCAAGTCTGAGCCAGCCATCTTGCAATGCATGCTGCTCCTTGCAAGAATAGTACATGGCTGGACAGGTGAAAAGGCTCTTCCCCGCAGACTTCTCCTAATTAGGCTGCAGTTCTTTCATCAGACTCCCAACCAAGATGATCGTGCACTCCTGGTTTTTTTCAAACCTTTTAGGGTTGTAATGGTTTTGTTCTTAACAACCCACTCAGTTGCTTTCCACTCACTCTCAAAGCTACTTAGGATTGAGATAGCCAAATGTATTGCACATCCAAAAGGGTCCTTCCCTGGTGACCACTTGCCAATGTCCCAGGCATTCCTCTGCTCTTAGGGTGAACTCTTGCTGGATACGGCTTTCTCCAAAAGTCAAAACTCGCCTCTGCACCCTTCTGGAGCCCCTAGCTTGTGTGGGATCTTAATTCTGAGGCCAAGGGTGTTTCTCTGTTATCCTGATCACTGTACGTCCCAGGGAGCCCACTCCTAGACTCCTCTTCTACATGGATGCTTGATAAGGGGTTGGTTGTTGGCATGACCGAAACCAGGCCTTGGGATGACCCCCACTTCAGAATTTCAAGAAAACCAGGAACCACCAGGACTACTGGTGCATCAGTCTCAATTTCTTCCTCCTGTTCCTTCTATAATGTAAAACTTAGTTAGGAAAATAGATTCATGGTTGAGACAACAAAAGTTTGGTGACTCTTCCATCAGGGACATCCTAGCTGCCTCAGATTCGTTTTCATTTTGAGGCAGGGCATAAGGAAGTAACCAGGTTGTTGTTGGTGTCATGACCATGTGCATGGAAGTATAATTGAAACTAAAAACGCGAGTGACTACTTGAGTTCGTCACAGAGGTGGCAGGATAATTCCAGTTGCGTAGGCCTTCACAACTGGTGTGTTCTCTGCATTTTCGTTGAAAACCATCCCGCATAAATAATCTAATCCCTAGTAGTACATTTGGCGTCAGCACCATTTCCAACTGATTTAAAACAAAATCCTAAACCCCAAAGAAGTGTTTGAAGAATTTTTATTTTACTTTTACTTAGGAAAATGACCAAAAGGTACAGCTGCCTGGGATAATGCGGCCGTGCACATCATACAGTATTAAATAAATTTTTTTTTTTTTCTTTTTGTAAAAGGGACATTGAGTAAAATCATGAAATAGTCTTAACACGTGGCCTTGGAAATGTGTTTGTGTTTGTTTGGTGAATGATTTCCTGTGATAAAGGGCTGTACTAATCAATAATTTGTCAGTAAATGGAATTTCCGGAAGGAATCCCGGAAAATCTGATTTCGAATCGCCCTGTGGGACTTCCTTCTTTATTTGATTGCTTTGGAAACACTTAGAAGTCAGTGTGAGAGACTTAACTGCCTTCAGCATATTGGGGTGGCCTAACCCAAAGTACTCTATTTTAGCAGAATGTTCTAGTGTTTTCAAATATATGTGACTCAGACTGTGTGAGAGTGAGTGTGTGTATGTGTGTGTATTTGAATATTGGTACCAAAACATACCCCATTTGGAAAATTCCACTTCCTTTGAAATTCTGCATAAGTACCTTTGTACTTTCATGTGAGAACAATTGTGAAATTACAGAGGATTGGCAAGGTTGATTTAGAATCTGAGGAATTTGAGGTTCAATTTTACAGCTTTTTCTGCCTCTCTTTTCCTTTAATGTCCATGCAGAGACTAAGAAAATTGACTTCTAGGTCTTCATCCAGAGATTCAGTCCAGCTCAATTAAAAAAATGTTTATTGAGAACCTGTTCTATGCTAGTCTGCTCTGAACTAACAGGATGTGATTCTGACCTTAAAGGGATCTACGGTCTAGTGGGGGTAATGGCGTATGTGGCAAATATATTATAATGCAGAGTGATACATACAGTGAGAAAAGTAGGGATGAAGTACAGGAGTGTGGCAAAAAGAGTGAACAACAGTACAGAAAGGGAATGATTATGTTTGGGGACATGGGGACGCAGCAGGGATCTGTAACATTCTCCATGTCTTCAGTGGTCAGTTCATCCTTCTGACTGAAATCAGGCTCTGCCCCAAGGCCTGGCACCCCAATGCGTGGGTAGGTTATTTATTTGCTTTTTCAATTGTATGTCAGGCAAACTCCCACCTCATTTATAGGATATGATGTTGCAAAGATACACACCTTGGCAAAGTGGGAGGATGTATCCAGATGGAGATGGCAGGTGGCAGACATGTGGTACCCCAAACCTCCCTTCCATGACCCATCACAGACCAACATCACGAATCAATTATGACTCTTTTCTCTTGATCTCTGACAGTATGATAAACCAGGGAGTATCTACCTGTCGATGAGGTTGGTACCAGGAGAATACCTGTGAACTCTTACTGGAGGGTCTGTTTCTGGGGACAGTAGGAAGGGGACAGCTCATTGGGTTTGCTGATTCAGAGATGATGGAGGCTCCCCAGGACCAGAACCAGTTCCGATCAGAGAGTCCACGGGAAGAAGGGGTTGGATCTTCTGAGAGTGCATTTAGGCAGCAGTGCTGAGAGGCTGCTTAAGAAGGTCCAAGGCAAAGAAATAGTGTTGGGGTCTGTCGTGATGATCAATCAAAGTAATGGTGATGGGAGTTTTTTGGATAATAGAAAGTGCTCTTCACATGGAAAGTACTTGTCATCGTTCGTTTCCCAGTGTCCCAATGCTGTGTCCCAATTTCTGTCTCCCTCCTGGGAGTCAAGACGGGGGTGGACTGTGCTCGGATGGCACACTCTCCAGCTGCTCAGACGTGAAGGGACACCACCTGGCAAAGCGGAGCTGCCTTTCATGTCAGAGAGAAAAAGGGAAAATAACAACAAAGTTTTCCTGACTTTAGAAGAGAACTGTAGGAAAGATGCAACAGAAAAAAAAAAAAATCTTCAAGGAGAATAAATGAATCACAAAAGTGTCTATTTTAGGAGTCTAGTTACTCTTGATTAATCTCAGCCATGGAAAGAGAAAAGGAAAAACCCAACCTCCAACCACCACCACTAACAACAATAATAGCAATTATTTTGATATGGCAACTTTCCCCTTGTGTTCCATCTTATATATTTTCTTTTTTTTCACCGTGTTGATTACTGAGTCTTCTATGTTTTAGCAAGGACATTTGGGAATGGTGAGTTTCTGTCATGGTATCTGCAGCCTAACTACCTAAAACCAGTTGCCGTTGAGTTGACTCTGATTCATGGCACCTCCAGGAAGTGTCACAGTGGAACTGTACTCCATAGGGTTTTCAGTGGCTGATTTTTTTGCCAGTAGATCTCCAGAGCTTTCTTCCGAGGTGCCTCTGGATGGACTGAAACCTCCAACCTCTCAGTTAGCAACCAAGTGTGTTAACGATTTGCACCACTCAGGGACTCCCCCTAACCACCTAACCACACCAAAAGGAATCAGTGAAATGAGAATGA
>NW_004443978.1:8611548-8661849 GCF_000243295.1 Trichechus manatus latirostris | reverse complement strand
GATTTGCACCACTCAGGGACTCCCCCTAACCACCTAACCACACCAAAAGGAATCAGTGAAATGAGAATGAGTCCTTATGCCTCTTTCCCCTTCAGTGGGATAAGGACTATTGAGAATTTGAAGGGAACTGTTGGTTTTATAGGCATAAACCCGTAGAACCCGTTCCTTCTATGAACATTCTTTCTGTAACACTTTAAAAATACCTCTGTTTGCAAAGCATCTCTAAGAATAGAAATGAAGGCAAGGTGTCGCAACAGAAAGTAGGAGAAAAACGTTGAGAGTTGTTGAGTACAGTATACCTTTAAACTCAGGAGTTAGAGTTTCTTTTTTAACTTCAGCCTGTAAAAAAATGCATACTCACTGAAGAAAATTTGTAAAACACTGAAAGCATAAAGAAAGAAATCAGCATAATCTTATCACTCAGAGATACACTATTAACACTTGGTACATTTCCTGTCATTTTCAAGTCATTAAAAATCCTTTATCAAAATGGTTTTTAATGTTTGCATAATGTTTCACTGCTCATATGAGATTAATATGTGTAACGATTTTCCCATTTTTCTATATAAGCATTGCTTTCAGCTTTTTATATTATAAGAGGGCTCTGATGATCATCCTCGGGCCAAAATCAGTATCTCCATTTCTGTCCACGTCATCAGGAGGGATTCCTAGAACCAACAGTTCCCTTCAAATTCTCAATAGTCCTTATCCCACTGAAGGGGAAAGAGGCATAAGGACTCATTCTCATTTCACTGATTCCTTTTGGTGTGGTTAGGTGGTTAGGGGGAGTCCCTGAGTGGTGCAAATCGTTAACACACTTGGTTGCTAACTGAGAGGTTGGAGGTTTCAGTCCATCCAGAGGCACCTCGGAAGAAAGCTCTGCATCAAAGGTTTATGGATATTTTCAACATTTAAGAAATCCTCTGGATATAAATTACGTCCATATAATGAGGAAAATAATATATAAAGCATTTCACCAAGAAAATTAGATTGACCTTCATGGTTTCATCCATTAATTCATTCAGAAAATATTTATTGAGCTCCTACTGTATGCCTTCAGTTTTCTGGACAAAGGGGACATAGTGATGAACATGAGAAGCTGGATTTTTCTGGAGGGAGAAGATGATCAAAAACAAATTGAAAAACCAGATACTTCCAGGCAATGATTGGTGAAGAGCTCAAGGACCCTGGGTGATGTAATTGGGAGTGACTGGTGGGGAAAGGGGACCCACAGTTCTTTGGGCTGTAGATGCAGCAAGGCCTCTCTGAGAAGGTGGCTCACAGGTGGCACCCAAATTCCAAGGAGACACTTTGCAGAGATCTGGAAGTAGACCTTTCCAGGAGAAGAAACAGCAGGTGCAAAGGCTTGGTGTGTGGATTTAGTCAAGGGCAGACTGGTGGGAGACAGGGTTGGAGAGATAGCGAGGCCAGGCTCAGGCAGATTTTGGAAGCAACAACATGAGAGCAGATGTTGCCACTGAGGGACCTGAAGCAGGCTATGCCCATCAGGACAGAACAAAGGTGTGCAGTGTTTGGAGGACACATGCCCTATGAAGGAGAATGTTCTGGGCCTGTTTCTTTCCAGCAAACTGAAAAATGTTCAGGGCTTATTGGTGGGTGAGCCATTGAATCAGAGGATGACAGCGATTGGTCTTTCCCGATGACGTGTCCAAAGTCAACAAGCCGAAGTCTTGCCATCCTTGCTTCTAAGGAGCATTCTGGCTTACTTCTTCTAAGACTGGTTTGTTGGATCTTCTGACAGTCCATGGATTCTATTCAATATTCTTCACCAACACCATAATTCTAATGCATCACTTCTTCTACTGTATTTCTTTTGATTGTCCAGCTTTCACATACATATGAGGCAAGTAACCATAATCTTGTTTAAAATTGTATTTCCCCTGAACTGGGACGCTGGTAAAATGGGTTAGATTCACGCCCCTGAAAATTAGGCAGAGTATCCACACACTAGATATGCAGACAAGTGGAATCCTGACATGGAGCGAGCCTTCCTCTCCATGGTCATTTGAATACAGACTTAAAAGATGAAAAATGTTTGGTCTTGAAAGAAATAAAGTATGCATCAGATCAGGGAATGAGAAAATGGAGGAACTGGAGGAAACATGCTGCTTCATTGCTGATGGCTTTGGAGTCTGTGTTCCTGTCAGGTCCGTGGATTCCATGATGCAGGACCACGTTCAGTTCTCTCCTTCACAGCCCCAGCACCTAGCACATTGCCTGGCACATAATAGGTGCTCAGTAAACACTGAAAATAAATGAATAAAATAACCCAGTGACTCATGAATTTAAGGTACCTCAAGAGGTGATAGTATAAACATGTCCAATTCTTTCTACAGACATTTATTGAATATTTCCTGTACAAGGCACGATCTTTAAAATATAAATGGGTTCACAACAAACTTGATTAAATCAGTGGGCCCACATTTGACTGTGAAAGGGGGCTGAACTGGGCAGTGTTTCTGGAAACATCTCTGGCCTTTTGAGATGAAATCTAGGGAGAAACCACGTCATCCCTCTCAACATGCCTTGGTGCCTCACTCAATGGACTGAAATGGCTGTGCCCTACTGATTGGGTTCCTGAATCCCTGCCTTTCCAGTCCTGTTGATGTGTTCCTTTCTGCTCTTGCGGTGGTGTCCTGGACAGAGCGAAAATGGTGTATTTGGTGAGTGAGTGTTGTGGATGAAGCCTGATTTGCCCCAGGGCCATCAAATATGAGTGCCATTACCCACTGTGCACATTCTTGAGTCAAGGTGCCCCCATATCATCCCCCTTCCTACCCTCTTCCTACGTGATGAATCTCCTCCAGTGTCCCTAGATAAGTCCTACCCACCCTGGACCCCAAAATGATCTTTCTTCAAATTCCTTCTTCAACAGAAAGTGTGGTCTTTTAGAGGGAACTCTGTAGTCTGACACTGCTCTAGGTCTCTGGCACATGTCTTCAGAACCATATGGTGTCATGTTAGCTGGCAGGAAAAGAAAATCAATATTTGGGAAATGTCAAGATATATTTGGACTTTGCCTTGGCCATCACTGAGCAGATGGATGATAGCTTTGTCCCGATTCTAGGATCCGGATCTTTTAAGTGCATCCAGCAGCAAGAAATGAGTTGGAGTTTTCAGGCAGCTGCAAGCTCTGGCAGTTGACACAGTCTTGTTTTGATGCATGAGTGCATCAAGCAAGCTTGAGGTGGAAGCAAACAGAGCCTTGGGGTGTCATGTGGAGCGCCGGCCCCCTCTCAGTCAGTTTGAACACGTTTGGGTTATGCTGCTGAGAAGTGAAAACCCAAGTATTCCACTCCGGCAGTCTCCTGATGCAGTCGAATTGTCTCAGGTCTCCAGCATCCTGCATACTCCAGCTTTGCGCACAGAGAGATTGAATATCCCTCGACACCGCTAAAATACTCGAGTTTTGTTCCTTACATGTTTGGTGTACTTATTTTGTGTTCATATCAGCCTGTTAGGTATAAAGAACACAAAATGCAAGTTAAGGAAAGGTTTGCCCCTAGCCCCGCTCCCCCTCCTCACACTTGTTCTTCACTGTATTGTTAAGCGTGGTATGCACAGGGTCATAGCCTCCCTTTCGAAACAACCTGGGAAAACTTCGTAAAGATATTAAACTACAGTATTATCTAATCTAGCACTAGGCTCATTTCAAACCCTAGGAACTCTATGAATTTAGTGTATTTGGCCTGCGAATGTATCTAATGCTGTTTGTGTTCAAATTCATCCAGTGCATCTTTCTTTCAAGCCTAATGAAATTAAGCCCTAATGAAATTATTCAGGCAGAGGGAGTGACCCACACAAAGAAAAATGAGCTGGGTGGGGTGGCAAGTCAGAGTGGAAAGTTCATGTAGAAAACCTTCCTATAGGACAGGAATGGGAACATAATGAAGAGGATTGTGACCACTCAGTTCCCCACATGGGTGAAATGTCAAATTGAAAAGGAAAATGACAAGAAGCAGAAAAAGACAAAATACCCAAATGCAGTAGGATGGTCAGCACGTCCTGATGAAATTACTTTAAGACCACTCATAGTATAGTATATGGTGCTTATTTTGGATGCCTCTTAGACTTAATGTCCTGAAAGAAAGGAGAAAATGGGCCATTGCTGGGAGTCCCAGACCCCTGTACTTCCCCATGTGTGCCCTAACAGCTTGCAAATCATTACCTGGTTGGCTTCCAGCCCCTAAACTTGCAGTCATCTTCCAGTAGATATTATTTTGTAGGCTTCTTTCTCTTCAGCATATCTCTGTTGAACACATGTTTTCAGGATAAAAAATAAAAGATAATCACAATTAGAAACAGCTGTTTAAATGGGGAAGAGCATACTAACTTGATCCTTACTATCAGAGTGCACCATCTTGGTATGAATGCTCCAATGGGAGAGGTCTGTGGTGTCCAACCTGGAAAGAAAGATGATCCACTTATGCAAAACCAGCCATTGAAAACTCTGTGGAGCACAGTTCTACTGTGGCACACATGAGGTTGCCATGAGTTGGAATCCACTCGAAGGCAACTGATAACTGGTGTGGTGTCCAACTGGGACCCTCCCACAGTCTATTAGCTTCTAAAGTAATGCTTAACCCTTTTGCCTTTTGGACACCTACATAATCACAGAGAAAGGCTAAACCCAGAAACGTGGGGCTGAGAGAATTGGCCTGAACCTGTAGGTAGTTGTCGTTGTTGTAGTTGGGTGCCATCGAGTTAATTTTTGACTCGTAGCAACCCCATGTGACAGAGCAGAACCTCCCCATAGGCTTTTCTAGGCTGTAATCTTTATGCGAGCAGATCACCAAGTCTTTCTCCTGTGGAGCAGTTGGGTAGGTTCAAACCACCAACCTTTCTGTTAGCAGCCAAGTGCTTAACCAGTGTGCTACCAGGGCTCCTTGTAGTTAGTTGCATGTTGACAAATCAAGACCCCTTCCTGAAAACGAAGGAAGAAAATTGAAAAATGAGAACGTAGGTAATAACATGGGTATGATGCCTCATGGAGTGTCTTGGGCAAAGCTGAATTTCAATGAATATTTGTATGTATAAAAAATAAATGGTACCACTCATTGGAATCCCTAGTTTCTATGACAACAGAAAAGAGCAGAAGAGTTGGAGAAAATGCTGAAGGGTTAGAAAAATGTCCCGACTCATCTTCAGAGAAGATTAGCACGTTGTAGGTGAGCCCTTTAAGCTGCCCCACAGTGTACCCAGTCCTTTAAAGGAACCCCGTTTGGGGAAGATGCCTCAAGTTGCAAGTTTCAGCCTCCTCTAGTTCTTCATGTTGGTTTCTCCAAGAATTCTGATACCCAGTAGTCATCTTTTGCTTTACCCTTCAGGCCCCCTTAGCAGGATTACATTTTCATTTGCACCTTCCTGTTCTGAAGGTGTTCCTGGGTGGTGCAAATGATTAAGCACTTAACTACCAACTGAAGGCGCCTTGGGAGACAGGCCTGGCGATCTGCTTCCAAAACATCACAGCCTTGAAAACCCTATGGGCAATTCTACTCTGCAACACGCAGGGACTCCAGGACTCAGAATTGACTGGACAGCAGTGGGGTTTTTTTTTTTTTTTTTGGTTCTGAAATAATTTAACAGAAGGAAAACTAAAATCTCCATGACATTTCCACTATAGTTCCCTAGAACAGAAACATTTTAGTAAAACTCTCTGCTGGAATTGCTTAATGTAAATGCATTAGAAGAAATCATAATGGAAGCAATCAATAGGTTTGACTTCATAACAATTCAAAATTTCTCTCTGTAAAGCTATCTCATGAACAAAATTAAAGGGCAGACGTAATGCTGGGAAATGTTTGAAGCAAATATGACAAACAGAAAGATGAATATTTCTAATATATAAGGAATTCATACAAATTGATAAGAAAAACATTAAGACCAAAATAGATACATGAGTAAAGGACAAACAGATCTCTAAAGAGGAAACGCAAATGGCAAATCTCCATGGAGCCTCACTGGTTTTTAACAAAATGCAAATTGAAATAGCAAGGGAATTATCATTTCTCCTATCAAATTAACAGAGATTCCAAAATGATGGTCCAGAAAAAGGTGCAGTAAGGTGGAAGGTTATGTGCTCCTCGGGAGAAGCACAGACTTTCTGGAAAACAATCGGTCCATAACACAAGAACCTTAAAATACTGATGCCCTCTCTGGGGACCATGGTTTCGGGGGACATCTAGGTCAATTGGCATAACAAAGTTTATTAAGAAAATGTTCTGCATCCCACTTTGGTGAGTGGCATCTGGGGTCTTAAAAGCTTGCGAGCAGCCATCCAAGATGCATCGGTTGGTCCCAACCCAGTGGAGCAAAGGAGAATGAGGAACACCAAAGACACACACAGGAAAATATTAGCCCAGGAGACAAAAGGGCCGCATAAACCAGATATTTGATCAGCCTGAGACCAGAAGAACTAGATGGTGCCTGGCTACCACCAATGACCGCCCTGACAAGGAACACAACAGGCAGTCCCTGACAAAGCTGGAGAAAAGTGTGGTGCAGAACTCAAATTCTAGTAAAAAGACCAGACTTAATAGTCTCACCGAGACTGGAGGAACCCCAGAAGACATGGCCCCTGGAAGCTCTGTTAACTCAGAACTAAAACTATTCCTGAAGCCAACTCTTCAAAGATTAGAGTGGACTATAAAACATAAAATAATACTTGTGAAGACTGTGCTTCTTAGTTCAAGCAGATACTTGAGACTAAATTGGCAGCTTTTGTCTGGAAGCAGAAGGAGAAGGCAGAAAGGGACAGGAGCTGATTGATGGACACAGGAAACCCGGGGTGGAAAGGCGGAGTGTGCTGTCACATTATAGGGATTGCAACTAGTGTCACATAACAATATGTGTATAAATTTTTGTATGAGAAATTAACTTGAGTGTAAACTTTCACCTAAAGCACAATAAAAGAAGAAAAAAAAATACTGATGCCCTTTGACCTAGAAATTTAGCTTCTAGAAATGTATCTTGAAGAGGTCATGAGAAATGTAAGCGATAATTTGTGTACAAGATGTTCTGTTCATTTACATACTAATCATAAAATGGCAAGGTGCCCCAAGTTATGACAGTGGTTCAGTAAATATGGTATATCCATTCAGTGAAATATTATAGGTCTGTACATATGAAGCCACCACCTGTCACTGGAGGCTTACATGTCACTATGATGCTGAACAGGTTTCAGTGGCGCATCCAGGCTAAGGTGGACTAGGAAGAAAGACCTGGCAATCTACTTCTGAAAATCAGCCAGTGAAAACCAATGGATCACAACAGTCTGATCTGCAACCAATCCTGGGGATGGTGCAGGAGTGGATTCATGAATGGGGGCCTGACTCTACAGCAATTGACAACAGCAATTAAACACGATGTGTGTAAAGTTTTCATGGCACAGAAAACTCTTCAGATATAACTTTAATAGAGAAATGGCAAAAAATCGCTATAGTGTGATTTCATCTATATTTTAAAAAATGGGAAGAGATTAGAAGAACATACTCCAAATCCTCACATCAGTTATCCCAGGTCAGTGAGATTACACAGACTATTATTTTCTTTTTAAACATTTCCCCCAGATTTTCCAGAATGGGTATCTCTTCCTTTTAAAATAGGGAAACAAAAACAAAAAAAAGCCATCTCTCATTAATGCCGTTAGTCTAGATCAATGACTCTATGGTTTAGAGTTATTTTACAACACGTACAACTCTGTGGACAATTAACCTGTAAATTACAGAAGACATTGTTTCCCTTTCCGCCTTGGCTGCCAAAAAGCTAGACTAAATTTAATACTCAACCAAAATAAATAACAGTCTTGACTTTGCTAGTTTAGTTATTTTCTGCCTCTCTTTATATCACTCTTATGTGTAATATTTATCCTTAAGGCCTTATAGTATGCAAAGCTTTAATTGGAAACCATTTCAAATCTTTTTAATATTGAAAATACTTAGCGGTTGCATTATTAATACATGCAAATATGTTTATGAAGTTTTAGAGTTGGTAGAAGCATTGAACGTGTTTGGGTTTGATGTGGATTTGGGTGTGCATAGTAGGGGTCCGTGTGAAGAGGCATAGGAACTGTGATGGTGTTGGAAGTGCATGCATGCATGCGCACGCATACACCCCCACACCCACGCATACATCCACGCACACCCACGCATACACCCACGCATACACACGCATACACACACGCACTCTGCTAGACCTTGACTGTTCAGCATAGGATGTAAGTCTCAGGGCCGCGTCCTTTCCTGTCATGAAGTGATACTTCAGAACTTCATGGGCTCCTGTGCCTCGACTACGCAGCCATGGTGTGGTCTGAGTGAGAGAAGCCAGCTCAGCAGGCTGCTGTTAGCCCTCTTCCTTCCTCTGTGAGGAGTTACCTTTTTGTTTACATGGCGAGGCAAACGTTAGCAAGTGCCCTGGGGTCCTCTCCTGTGAGTCTCTGCAAGATGTTGAGGTGGAAATGAATGCTTCAGCCATAACACTCATCTTTCCTAAAGGAAACCTAAATAGATATTTGAAGTTCCACTTAAACAAACAGAAAACCTTGGGATGAGACAACCTTTCCAAACGAACTCTGTCCAGGGATTTCTGCTTTCTCTTGGAGGGAGGTGGTGTAAACACCTGTATGCATTTAGGGGAGTTTGCTCTGTCAAGTCATTTCCCCATCATATCCCTTTTCCAGGAGGGGAAATCCAAAGGCTACCTTTGCAACCTCCAAGTAATGTTGTAAACTAAAAGGAAAAGTGCCAAGGCTCAAGACCTTTTGCACCTTCCTTTCTGGGTGTGGATGGAAGGTGGTGCAGCATGGTGAGTGAACACAGGTGTGTGGGGTCGGACACACCAGGCTTAGAGTATGGCTCTCCCACTTAATAGCTCTGTGACCGTGGAGTGGTATCTAACTCCTCTAGGCCTCAGTTTGCTCACTTGTAAATACACACAATAATAATAATAGCTAATGTGTTGCCCGTTTACATTGTGCCAAGGGCCGGGCCAAGTGCTTTACACGTATTGACTCATTTCCTTTCTCCCCACCTCACCCAGATGGGTATTGCATGGACTCCCATGGCAAATGAGGAAATTGAGGCATATAAGAAAGTGAAATTGTTGGCTAAAATTCACACAACTTGTAAGTTGCAGAGCCTAGGTTCAGACTTTGGAACCCGGCCCTGGAGTCCATGTTCTTAACCATCCGATTTTGGCTGGTAACATCTAACTGAAAGGATTCTCCTGCAGGTTAAGTGAAACCGTTCGCCCCCAGTTCCAGATAACAACATCCAGACAAAGTCATACCTAGGGAAGGAGATACGGTAACACCCCCTCTGCAGCTTGAGTAATCTTCTGGTCTTCAGTCAACTGTTGCTCTAGGAAATCTAAAGTGTCCATTAAGTGTCTCTCTAACGAGGGTTATAAGAACTCCACGGTGCCTGTGGTAGGCTGGAAAATACCCCCCCCCAAAGGTATATTCTTATTCTAACGCCCCCAGAACTATCAATATTACCTTATATGGCAAGAGATTTGATTAAGTTTTAAGGATCTTGAGAGGAGGAGTCTGTCCTGGATTATGTGAATGGGACCTAAATGTCATCACATCTGTCTTTGTAAGAGAGACAGAGGGAGAACAGGCCGACACAGAGGAGAAGGTGATGTGAAGACGGAGACTGAGGTTGGAGTGAGAGGGCCACAAGCCGAGGAATGTCTGCAGCCACCTGCAGCTGGAATAGGCAAGGAAGGATTCTCCCCTTGGGCCTTTGGAGGGAGGCAGTCCTGTGACACCTTGGCTTGTAGCCTCCAGAATTGTGAGAGAATAAATTCCTGTTGTTTTAAGCCACCCCGTTTGTGATTTGTTACAGCAGCCAGAGGAACCACAGACAGCGCCTTGTCCTCTAACGGGCCGAGTGTCCCTGTTCTGTGGTGGCCACCACAGCTGCCCTCAGTACTCGTGTGTACTGGCACAGGGGTAAATGGATCTGCCTAGGCTCTTCCAAAAAAATACTCACCATCAAAAAAGTCAGCAGCGCAGATTGTTGAAATTAAAGTTTTCAAATGTATAAGGCATGATTTCTAGAAAAGGATTTGTATGTCCATTTTAAAAATGTTACCACTTTGCTCCCAGCTCCCCAGTGTGGGGCACAGGACCTCAGCCAATCAGACAGACCATCCTGTACAGAGAACCTGCCAAGGACCAAGGTTGGGGAGAGAGGCTAGCTCTGGTGGCCACCTCATCCAGTTGCCAGGGACAGCAGGTGACACTGAGGGGCCCATGTCCACACTGCAAGTTGTGACTGGGCAGGTTCTGTGGCCACTGTGACTGTGGTCCTGGCCACTGAACCTACAGGTGTCCGTATCTGTTTGTGACTCTGGGTTTTCAGTCTTCCTGGCATGCTGTGAGCCCCCTGACATTGCTTCAGTCAGCTGTCCTCCCGCTTAACTCGGGCAGAGGGGCTTCTTTGCTTGTAATGAAGACTTTTGACTGATAAGGGCCCCCCTCCCTCACAGGTGAGGAAACTGAGGTCAGGAGACTGGACTTGCACAAGAATACCTGTAAGTTAGTGTCCTGTCCTACCCATTCCTCATCAGGTTCTTTACTTTGTGCTAAGATGCCGCCTTGGTTAGAGCAAGTTGATAGTATGAAAGAGATTCAAAGGAAAGATAGAATTTGAACAGTTCACTAGAGAGAGCCTACAATTTAAATAGGAGGAGTGGAGGGTAGGAATCTTAGGCTTCAAAACAAGAACCTTCCCTCGTTCCCTTGGTTGGTCATTTCATTCATATTGAGCTTCAGCTACTTCCTGGGCTCTGTGCTAGGTGCTTGAGATACAAACACAAAGAATCTTTCAAGGAACTTCCAGTCTGAAGGGGGAGGCATGCAGATACAACAAAACGTGATGAGTTCTGCAGCAAAGCCACATGTGGGATACTGTGGGCACACAGAGGGTGGCTGTTAACCCAGAACCAGCAGAAGTAATCTTGGAAGACATATGGCAGCAGGCAATATCTAGGCTTACTGTTGCAGGATGAGTAAGAATTAGACAAACAAGGAAGATGGAAGGACAACATAGACTGAAGGGGGAAGCATGTACAGGCATTATAGGTAGGACAGAAGGTTACGTGTTTTGGAAACTGCAAGTAATTCTGTGTGTATTAGACTGGAGAAGTAGGGAAAAGCCAGATTCATGAAGGACTTTAAATATTAACAGTTATAATAATTGTTAATCATTTTACTACAAATATAAAAATAAAAAGTAATATTAAAAGTAATAAGAGACTTTATCCTGAAAATAGTCGAGAGTGGCCAAAAGGAAGTGACATGGTCAGAGTTGCATTTTATAAAGAATTTCTCTGGCAGCAGTCTAGAAAATAGATTGGAAGAGACTTTTATTTAAATATGGCAGACTATATATGTATTTATCCATATTTATCTGTATTTAAGCCAGGCCAATTCTCTCTAGGCAGGAAATTGGAGGAGTCTTATTTGGGGAAACTGGTCAGCTCAGAAGGAAAGGCCTACATGTACTGACGTTGGAGAGCTCCTAAGAAATTACTAGATCCTGGCCTTATCAGTCTGCAGTGAAGCCCACACAAAGACAGCCTCTTCCTCCTTGGGAATAGCTTTCAATCAGCAGGTTAGCATCTCACTCAAATACAAATGAGCAACAAAGGATCATCAGACATTTGAAGAGGTGATGATAGGAGAGTTAGAAACCAAAGTGAACAAGCAGGACAAAGGGAATTTGAAGGAACAGAGACTCCTGGTCACATATGAAAATGTCAAGAAAACTATAAGTGATAGCCTTGGGTATAGGAGAAGTTCTTGCACCCATGAAACAAGATCATCATACTGTAAAAAAAGGGAACATTCAGAGAGCACAAAAGAGCTCCTAGAAATAAAAAAAATAAAAAAGCAGAAACAAACAGTTCAATAAAAGTTGTAACATAAAGTTGAGGAAGTCTCCCCAAAGTAGAACAAAATCCCAACTGGGTATAATAAAGTAGAGGGGGAAAAAAAGAAAGAAAGAAAATTAGAGGATTGGTCTATGAAATCTAAAACCCAGATAAATAGTAGTTATAGAAACAAAATAAAGCAAAACAGAAAAAACAGAGAAAATAGAAAAGGAAAGAAAATTATCAAAGAAACAGTAGAAGAAAACGTCCAAGAACTACAGATGTGAGTTGTCAACTTGGAATTAAATAACAAATTAAGAAAGACTCTCATCTGTAAATAACATTCCCCACTGCAAGAACCAGAAGTCCTTGGGGAAGTGGTTGATTCTAGGTCTGGAACAGGAAATGTGCAAGATGGAACATTGTGTCAAACCAGAAAGCAGAGCAGTCATTGCAGTCTGTTTAGGTCATGCTAACAGGACTCAGGACCCAGTTTGGAGAAGCTCCCATTGGCCAAAGACGTGATGAGTTCATCATCACTTAGAATAATGACTGCAGTGCATCAAATGTGTTTCAATCCACAGTAGTGATGATTTTAAGAAGAGGAGCTCATCGGTCACGTTTAGAAGATGCCAGGGTACCAACTAATTATATTTTGAAAGCTGGTAGAGAGCTAGAAGTAATCAAGCACTTATTTTGTCTTCTTGGGAAAACTGTACATCAGGTAACCAAATAGTTGGTGAGAGAAAGATTTTGTTTCTAAAAGTTCAGCTAATAAGCAAAGAAGGAATGAAAAAATTAGAGCTTCATCATATTGCAAACCTAATAAAACACTGGACCTAGGCCATGATGATACGTTGTTGCTGACGTCAGGAAGGGTAGCGACATTGTGCCTCCTGATGGAAGGACACACTACCACCTGTGAAGTCATAATGCCACAGTCCCTCTCCTGCCGGCTCAAATCAGACAGTAAAAAAGCGAGTTTCTATTTTCCTGGTTATCTCAACAGAAGAGAATATTTTAGGCTGAGGTTTACACTGAGGACAGGGATTGCGGATATAGCATAAAGGGTTTTGCAAGTAATTGATTATTTGGTGAGTGACCCAGCACCTCCAAGTGACAGTTCCTGAGTCTGCCCAGCAGGAATGTTGGAAGTTGCACTCAGCTGTTGACTTTCAGGTGGGCAGCCCTGCAGCCACTCAGGAAGTGACTGGGAGAGGAAGTGTGGAGGAGGCAAGGAAGGGAGCACAGCCTCAGGGTTAGGGTCGTCAGCAGCTGGCCTTCCCTCACTCCTGTGGGCGGGTAGTCTGTGAAGCCACTGTGTACCTTATCTCCTTCACCTGCCGTCTTATGTGTGTATGCCATGACCATTTCTCTCGAAAGATGAAGTAGTGCAGGCTCAGAGAACTTAAGGTCTTGTCATGTCTGCTTGCGCTCCTCCAACAGCCAACCCTGAACACGGGCTTGGATTTGGGAGGTGGTCCCAGGAAGCATGTGAGGAGTGCAGAAGTGAGATAGGAAGGCCAACGGAGATGCGCCAGTGACCAGGTTACTGCTGTGGTCAGCTGGGGCTCAATCCCACTGACGCCTCTCGGAGACTATCAGGAACTCACCTTGAAGTTGTCCACCAAGGGGCCGGGAAGCTGGGGTACTTATCCTCCAATCCCTTGCTCTCAGTGGTAGAGGGTCCCTCCTGGAAAGCTAACTGCCTGGCACTTCTGGCCAGTCGAGCTGAGCATGCGCTCAGAACAGAGACCACACACAGACAGGTAGTCATGGGAAGCTGTCTGCCTCTAGGGGGGCTGTCTGCAGGTGAGCTCCAGGCTGATCCAAGGTCTCCCACATACAGCAGAGCTGAGAACGGGACCAGATCTTCCCGACCCCAAAGCCTGCGCTTGTAACTGCTGCGCTACCTCCGTCTCAGGGGTCTTTTATAAGGTGCAGACTTGGAACCCTAAGAGAAAGGACTTGATGACATCCTGACACTAGCTATACCTGCGGGTGGTGACACAGGTGACATGTGAGGAGAGCAGGCACTTAGGTGCTAGAGGCGTGTACAGGTGACTGACACAACTCGCCACAGGCCAGCAAAACGGGAACATGTTTCTGCTCAATGTGCTGGCAAGGACCTGCCTTCTGATGGGCCATTGCTCCTCCGTAGCTCAGCATTATAGTTTTTATTATATTATTATTGTTAGCAGAGTGAAATGCATGTAACATAAAATTAACCAATTTAAAGTGAGCAATTGAGCGGCATTTGGTACAGTGTTGCGCACTCACCACCTCTATCTAGTTCCCAAACATGTACACATGCAAAGGAAAACCCTGTACCCAGGAAGCAATTGCTTCTTATTCCTCCCTCCCCTCAAGCCCTTGGCAACCACCAACTTGCTTTGTCTCTATGGATTTCTCTATTCTAAATATATTCATATAGATGGAATCCTACCATATGCGATCTTTTGTGTCTTTAACCATGTCATAACATGGATCAGTACTTCGTTTCTCTTTACGACTGAATAATAGTCCATTGTGTGCACACAGGGGGCCCTGGTGGCACAGTGGATAGCACTTGGCTGCTAACCAAAAGGTCAGTGGTTTGAACCCACCAGCCTCTCCTCGGGAGACAGATGTGGCAGTCTGCTTCCTTAAGATTTACAGCCTTAGAAACCCTGTGGGGGGTTCTGCTCTGTCCTGTAGGGTTGCTCTGAGTTGGAATCAACTCACCGGCCTTGGATTTTTTTGATTTTGGTCTGAATATACCACATTTTCCCATTTTGTTTATCCATTCATCTGCTGATGGACACTTGGGTTGTTTCCACCTTTGGGCTGTTGTGAATAGTGCTGTCATGCACATTTGTTTACATGTATTTGTTTAAGTCTCTGCTTTCAGAACTCTCTGGCATATACCTCGGAGTGGAATTGCTAGGTCATATGGTAATTATGTTTAACTCTTTGAGAACCACAGAACTGTTTTCCACACTCACTGCACCATTTTACGTTCCCACCAGCAATGCATGAGGGTTCCAATTCCTCCACATTGTCACCAACACGTGTTCTCTGTTTTTTGGATTATGGCCATCCTAATGGGTGTAAAGTGGTATTTTAGTAATTGTGGTTTTGATTTGCATTTCCCTCATGACTAGTAATGAAGTTGAACTTTTTTTTTCTGTGTGGTTATTGGCCATTTGTGAATCACCTTCAGAGAAATGTCTGTTCAAGTCCTTTGCCGTTGTTTGAGTTGTTAGTCTTTCTGTTGTTGAGCTGTTAGTTCAGCATCTTTTGCATCTGTTTTTTAAGTAGGTGATTCTGCTGCCCACCTGGCAGCGTTGGTGGAAGTGTGTACAGTAGTTCTCCACTTGACTGTACATTAAGATCACCTGCGGAACTCGGAAACTACTGACGCCTCTGCCCGGTTGTCCCCAGAGCCTCGGAAGTAATTGGTCTGGGCTGAGTCCTGGGCAGTGGAGCGCGATGATCTCCCAGGTGTTTGTAATGACCAGACTCACTTATGTGAAAGTTCTAAAGGCTCCAGCAGGCAGTCCCTCCTTCAGCCAGGTGTTATCTTAGCGATCACACAGGAATTTCTCACTTCTTTACAACACTCCCCCTACTGAGCTGGGGGGAGAGTGAGAGTCTACAGAGGGCCCTGTGAGCAAGTCCCTTTTTGCCTGCAGGCCAGTGATGGAAAACTAGAAGTGCATACACATGAGTGATTTGGGGAGGATTTCCTGTTCTTCAGTCCCTCATCTCTGTCGTCTTCTGGCCATAAAAGTATGCTGCTATCCAGCAGTGCTCTTCAACTCCCCAGGCTTCAGTTTTCACATCTGTAAAATGGGGGTATGGGTGCTACATGATACAGTCCCTGGGTGGTGCAGACGGTTAATGTGCTTGGAAAGGTTGGAGGTTAGAATCCACCTAGAGGTGCCTCAGAAGAAAGGCCTGGCGATCTACATTCCGAAAAATCGGCCCTATGGAGCACAGATCTACTCTGACACATGGGGTCACCACGAGTTGGAGTCTACTCAGTGGCAACTGGTTTTACTGGTTGTATTATATGAGAAAACGTGTACAAAGTGTGGAGCCAGCACACACAGGGCAAAGACATGGGCAGCCTCAAGCCCCACACCCAGCTGGACCCACCAAGAGTGGTTCTGTGTTCCAGACCATGGTGAAGGCACCTTGTCAGAGTACATGACATTCATCCTCTCCACACTGCTGGCCAGCCAGATGCCATGCAAGGGAGACATTTGGGGAGCCACCTTGGGAGAGATTGCCGTCCTTCAGCTCTTCCTGCCTGGCCAGCTCAGCCTCAACCACAGAAACCGAAACCCAACAGCAGGGCGGGAGCAATATGATAAAGGGCCCCACTCAGCCAGAAGAAACCCCGTGGTAATGAGGATGTAAGAACTTGTAGCTGGGCCATCTAAACAGTTTGCAGGCTGCTTCTCCTCCCAAAGAATTAGCTAAGCAGGAACCCCCTGGGGTGTTTTCACATGGGCCTGAGCAGCTGGAGAGTTTGCAGAATTGTTTTCTCTGCTCCCAGGGGCGCACTTTCTGTTTTGGTATGGGCACTGAAGGGTGTTGGTCTTCCAGAACCCCATTTGTTGTTATTAATAACACAGTGTCCATCATCTGGGCTTGAGCAAAGGTGGCAGCCAGGGAAGCAGGGGTCCTGCGACTTAGAGAGGGCGGCATACTTAGACTTGTTTCTAGCCCCACAGTTGGTCAGTTCTGTAGGCATTTGGGGGTGCAGTTGGTTAGTTCTATAGGCATTTGGGGGTGCCAGGTCTCAACAGTGTCGTCATAATTTGAAGTCATTTCTACCTGGGGAGCTTATTGTTTATGGGGATGCCAACTGCACCAACAATTCGTTTCAAGGCAGCATGGTACATGGTATAATGGAGGTAGGTACCTGAGCCTGGAGGGAGGGGAGAGATGGGTAGAAAAGGCATTTGCCCAGCAAGGAGTCTTTTCTGAGATGAGCTTAAAGGAAAAGAAGTTACAGAATGAAGAGAAAGGAAGAATTCGTTCCTAGTGGAGGGAACCACATGAGCCTTGGTAGGGTGGGGTGGAAAAACAGGGTGTATTCAAGGAATGGGAAACAGACAGCCTTGGCCGGAGCAAAAGGTGTAGGAGCTGGGTAAGGGGAGAGTAACACAGATGAAGGCGGGAGATTGAGCAGCCACCTACACCCAAGACCATTTGCTGGGTCAAAGAACCTAGACTTTGCTCTGCAACTAACAGAGGCAAAGAAAGAATCTCTGCAATGTTTTAGTTCTAAACTTCCAAACCTACAGAAAATGGAAAGAGTACAATAAATAACTGTATACCCTACATATGGATCTCCAAATTGTTAACATCTGCCTCATTGGCTCTCTCTCTCTGGTATATATTTTTTGCTGAACCTTTTGAAAGTAGGTTACAGATATCATGACTAAATACTTGAGCCTGGGTCTCTAGGAACAAGGACATTCTCCCCCATAACCACAATGCCATTAACGTACCCAAGGAATTTAACACTGATAACATTTACATTATATGATTTGTTCCATAGTTAGTTTCTCCAGTTATCCCCAAAATGAACTTTATAGCTTTTCTGTTCTTTATCTAGACTCTGATCAAGGAAGACACTTTGGGTTGGGCACAGTGGCTCTTCATCTGCCTTAAAGTAGAGCAGTCCCCCACCTTATGTTGTTTTTTCTTCCTTCTTTTTTTCTCATTAAGTTTACCATTGTTTTATCGGTTTTTACAGTTTTTAAAAAATTTTATTTATTTTGTAGTTGTTGAGAATATACACAACAAAACATATACCAGTTCAATAATTTGTACATGTACAATTCAGTGACATTGATTATATTCTTCGAGCTGTGCAACTTCGAGTTTCACCCTCTGTTTCTGAGTCATTCCTCCTCCATTAACATAAACTCACTGCTCCCTAAGGTTCCTGTCTCATCTTTTGAGTTGCTGTTGACACTTGTTAAGAGTCCAGGCCGGCTACTTTGGAAAACGTCCCTTGATCTGGATCTGTGTGATTTTTCACTCACCGTTAGATCAGGTAAAACATTTTTGGCATGGGCACCCCCAGGAGAGGTGGTGGCTTCCCATTGTGTCACTCACGAGGCACGCGATGCCACTTTGTCCCAGCATTGCGACACCTGGTGGTTCACGTGGGTGTGGCTCTGCTGGCTCTCCGTTGTAAACATGCATTTTACCCTGTGTAATCACAGATGAGTTTACAATCCCATCTTTCCTTTTCCATTTGTCAGTTGGCATTCTTCTCTAAAGGAAAACTCCCCACCACATCCCTCTTTTAAAAAATCATCACTAGAGACTCATGGGGGCCCTGGTGGTGCAGTGGTTAAGAGCTCGGCTTCTAACCAAAAAGTTGGTGGTTCGAATCCACCAGCCATTCCTTGGAAACCCTATGTGGCGGCTTTGCTCTGTCCTGTAGGGTCACCATGAGTCGGAATTGACTCGACGGCAAAGTGTTTAGAGACTCATGGGATTCTTTTTTATTCAATATGTTGTAGCCCATTCATGCCTTTATTCTTGTTGCTCAAATTATCCCAAATTTGGCCCCTTCAGACTGACTCATTGTCCTCAGCGGGTCCCCATTAGATGTTGAGCACTTCCAGGCTTCCTGCCCCACTTCCTTCTTTCTCTGCACCCACACATGGAATTAATCACTTTTCCAAGGAGCCATGGTTTTTTTTAGCAAGGAATGGAAATTAAAAATGTAAATCTGGCTGTTATACATGCTTATTGTTGTAAAAATGCCCTTGGTTCTAGACCCTTTGAGTGGAGAATGCTAGGAAATTTATATTTTTAAAGTTTATACCATTAAATCCAATTCATCACAAGGTTCTTTCCTATGTCCCCCCATTTCATATCCCTACATTAAGAGCCTAATTACCGAATATATTAATACATATACTTATTTGCTCTATCCTACAATATATACAGAGTCATTCCTGAATGACTATACTAGTAACTCCACCCACAAAAGCAAACCTACTAAATAAAATGTAAGATTTCTTTGTAGTTATTTTTGTCCTTAGAATATATCCCACTAAAGGTGTATAAAGAGCACTGTGTTCAGAATTACTTGAATTTATTCTCTGTGTGTGTATGTGTGTGTGGTGATGTTATAAATTTATACAGTCAGATTCATTCATTTGTATACAGCTTTAGGGTTTGTTTTTTCATCTTCAGATTTCTCTTTTGGAATTGTAAAATACTTTTCAAAAGTCATTATGATATAAAGTTGTTTATCTAATCAGTGGCTTAGGGATGGGCACTTAGGTAGTTTCCAATATTTTGCTGTTACAAGTAAAGCTGTGGTGAATTATTTGGATTTGCGCAGCAGTATCCTCCAAGTAAGCTCCTGAAAATGGGGTTGCGCATTAAAGAGCAAGTGCAGAGGGCATTTTGTGAGATGTTGCCAAGTTCCCTTCCATATGGGCTGGGCCGTTTGGGTTTTTAGTAAGCTGTTGCCCTGGCGGCTCTTTGGAGAATGGATTTGAGAGGAAATAAGACTGGATGTGGGCAGGTGGGTTCTGAGGCTGCTGCATGTGGTGGTGAACCCTGACCTGTGACGGCGGGATTGGGAGGGAGCGGAAGGGTTGGCTTAAAGGTTTTGCTGTTGATCGGGTGTGGGTAACAAGGGAGTAACAAGAACTGAAGGGGACTGACTCTCACGTATTTGAGCAAAGGTAAAAGGCAATTGGGGCATCCACAGCTAAGACAGGAAACAAGGGAGGAAGAAGATGTTTTGTGTGTATGTGTGGGCTGGGGTGGGGCGTGAATGACTTCAGTCATGTGGAGTTTGGGAGGCAGACGTCCAGTGGGCCTGGAGCATGGGGTCGGGTGGGGCTGGCACTTAAGATTTGTGAGCCATTGGCGTGAAGCTCTCAGTAAAACCATGATCAGGGATGAGATGCATAAGCACATGGCAGTGTCCCCAGACTCTGGGCACACAGGGAAAATGGGGCACTTATTTCACATTTCTCAGATTAACTACTGGACTGACTGCTTGAAATTTAGAAGTACTTCACCTGAAAAGGTGTCTGGAAGTTTAAGAAAAATATATTGAGCATATTATGTAAAAATGTAACTAACTCCTGTTAAAAAATAAATTTATTCTGTTTCCCAGCTTCCCAGATACCGTATGTGCATTAGAATTCTGCTCTGAGGCAGGCAAGTCAGCCTTGTCCCCCGTAGGAAGCAAGACGACTCTCATTATGAAGCAAGCTTCTGGCTGGGGAACCTTGTGAGATGATACCTGTGATGCTTCAGGCTATTAAAGGCCCATCCTTCCTCATGTCCTCCCAACAGCTCTGTCCTGGGGTGACCCAGAGAGGATAAAGATCTATAATGGAAAAAGTTATTTGCTGGAGATTGAAAGAACTTGAAGGCAGTGGGAATCGTTCCACTGATGTGCTCCTTTGGGGCTTCCCTCATTTTTACAAGGTATTTTCTCTTGGGCAAAAGGCATGGCTTGTACTCATGTACAGCTGTTCTATCAGTGGATAGATCCACATTTTTAGAAGCTTATCCAAACTTCTACTCTATGCACACATACAACAAAACGGTGTATTTTCAGGAACACATCAGGAATTTTGCATTGTGGTGCTACTCATTTGACTTGCTCAAATAATTGAAATACTCCTTCAAACGTCAATTCGGCAACAATAGGACACAGCCTGCTTTGGTTTTATTGTATTTCGGAGCAATCTTTTAAAAATACTTTCTTGCCTTCTTATACTTTCTAGTACACATTGCTTAACCATTAATAACTCAGTAGCATTATTATGAATGTCTAGACTGGCTGATGATTGTAGTTCTTGTTTGTTGCCTTGAAGGTTGGCTGCCAGCTGTTACTTCTGCTATCTTCTGGTTTGCTTTGAACAACTCTTTTCACACCAGTAAATCCAGTCACTCTCCTTCTTGTTTTGCTGGCTTGAATATTCCGTGAGCTTGGCCAGTGCTATCCATTCTATAGAGTATTAATGTTGTTAGCTATCGTTGAGTCGGCTCCAACTCGTGGCGACCTTATGTATGACAGAACACAACATTGCCCAATCTGGACCATCTTCATGATTATATAGTATTAATACTGTGCATAAAATAAAGAATTGTGAAACTCTCAGACTTCTCAAGAATAGCTGTCTGACTAGAATTTAGAGCACCATTAGGGAGGGCCGAGAACTTCTCTGCTGAGAACATCAAGGCCTGGATAAAGCCTGACTTCCAGATAGTGGAACCTTCCAACTGCACGTGCCTACAAGTGTTCCTTTTCCTCAGTATGATAAAGCCTCCACTACCACTGACCAAAGTAAGCTTGCAGTGCTGGCATGAGCTCTGTTTGGAGTGAGTGGGGAGGGCATGGACAATCCTTAGTCTGTATCTGCAAGGCAGAAGATAAGAGACCCCACGCTGGGGTTTTGAGTTCTTGTTGTTGTTTTTGTTGTTAGTTGCCATAAAGTCATTTTTGACTCAAAGAAACCTTTGACTCATAGCAGAAGGAAACATTGTCCAGTCTTGCACCATCTTCATGATCACTGGTAAGTTTGAGTCCATTGTTGTGGCCACTGTGCATTTTGAGTGCCTTCCATCCTAGGGGGCTCATCATCTAGCACTGTAATGGACAATGTTCTGTTGTGATCCATGGGCTTTTCATTGGCTAATTTTCAGAAGTAGATCTACCATGGGTGACCCTGCTATTATTTGATGTTGGCATACTAGTGGCATAGTTTTAAGCATCATAGCAACATGCAAGCCACTACAGTACAACAAACTGACAGATGGGTGGTGGTCTGAGTTCTTGTCTATTCCAGATTGCTTCATTTCTTGGTCGTATGGTCAAGTTGGAACTTCCTTATCTCCATAGCTTCTCCTCTAAAAATGGAGCAATTCCCTGTACTACCCAGGTAGTAGATGTGGAAAGACATTTTATGAGCAGTATAGTCTACAAACATAAAATATCCTCGTGGACATCAATGTCCTTATTAGCATCTTTGGGTTATTGTAGAAGTGCAATAGACAAATTATAACTTTTCTTAACTACAGCAAGCACAAGATGCTTTCTTAAAGCATACAGTGTTTCTTTTACTTGCCCCACCCCCAAGTATTTAAAAAGGAAATATAATACTGTTTTTAAAAATTCAAACTAATTTTCCCCGGTAGGCTACAGTTGTTAGCCACCAGAGTCTTGTTTCTCCGAAGGTCACTAAATGTAGGAAGAGGTGTGAACTGTGTTGAAGAAAGCAGACAACTCAGCTCCCCTCCACCCTTCTCACCTACATTTCTGTTTTCACCAAGAAATAATTGAGGAGCAACCTGTATGAAGCTGCCTATATTTGACCACTGCTGACATACAAAAATAACAGTTTTGTGTGGTCCAATATAACGATTTTGGGGGGAAAATAATCACTCTCTTCGTTCCCTGTTAGCCAAGCAGTATTGCAGCATACTGCTACGTCCATCATTTTTACGGTGAAAAATCTGGGGGAAAAGACAGGGAGTGCCACGTGAAGAAACGCAGAGGGAATGCATGCACCATCTCTATTGCTCTGTTTTTCCCCTTGTTCAGGCAATAGTCTCTCTTGAGTCTGGTTCATGCCAGGAGAGACACGTGTTTATGTGAAAGATGATGTAAATTGGACTTGAATTTACTGTGTCATTTTAATTTGCTGCCTCCTTTACTTGACAATGAGGTTCATTAAGGACTGTCTTCAAAGCCCTGCTATCTGCTAAATAATGCCCCGGCCAATAAAACGTGTATGCAGTTCAGCTAGGGGCTCATAAATCTGCCCTCATGGAGAGCAAAGTGCAGTCCCTCCATCTTTATTGCCAGCTGACCCATAAAAGGCGTCTTCAGTGTTGCTGATTACGAGCGCATCATCTGATTTAAAGTTATGTCACCCTAAAGCAGGAGAATTTCCTCACCATAAATCTCTCCCATTTAACCCGGAGCTTCAGCAGGGAAGCCTCTCTGCCCAGTTTAGAGACAAGGGGAAGGCCTGGGCCTGTGACTAAGTGGGATGGAGGGAGGAGGGCTGCCCACCCCTAGCTGCTACTGGATGTGAGAGGTGTTCTGCAGGGTGCCAGAGGGGTCTGAGGACGACGGAGGTGCGGTGGGAGGGATGGCTCCCTTTGGCCTCTTTCTTTCCCCATCCCCAGCCCTGTTGTTTTGCTTCCAGCTGAGCTTCAGCTCTTGCTGGGGTAAGGCCCATCTTTGGGGTCCGCTCCCAGATCTCTGCTGGCATGAGTTTTACTTGGCCAAAGACACCATTGTTCTGTTTTCTGAACTCTGACCAACGAGCAGAAGGAGGACTAAAGCAGAGATGATGGAAAATCAAAAGAGGATTCACCCTCGGCTCACTGCTTGGCAGGTGCAGACTCCAGCCAGACCCAGGGTTCTGGTCTCCAAAGAGAGAAAACAAAGGAGGACGGGCACTGCGAGAGAAGGAGGAAAAAGACAGAGGGAAGGAGGCAGGAAAGGAGGAAAGAAAGGAAGGGGGAAGAGAGGGGCATGGATGGAGGGAGAAGAGAAGGGAAGGTGAGAAAGAGGGAAGAAAGGCCATTTTCCCAGCTTATTTGTGTGGAAATTAAAAACAGAGCCCTGTACTGGAGGATTTCTGGAGCCTTCAGGGAGAGAGTTAATGGGGAAAGTAGTGCATAAAAAACAGCTGAGCCACGTTGGCAGCCCTTCTCCCTCAAGATGCTTCTGCCCTGGTCGTTGATCACACACTCACACATACACATGCCCACATGCACACACACATGCACAATTGCACACATGCGCATACACTTGTGCACGTGCACAGAAGCACACTCGTGCATACACACATGCATATACACACTAACATGCACACATGCACTCACATGTGTACACATGCATACACACATGCACACACACCCATGCACAAGCACACCCTCATGCACATATACGTACACACACTTGTGCGTGTGCACATGCTCACACACATGCACACATGTGCACACACAAACACGTTCACACCCTCCTTAGTCCTTCCCTTTTTAAAACCTTGGCCTTTGAGGTTGTCGTTGATCCTGATCCGACGGTAGGGTCCCCATGGGGAGTGTCCTCTCTCCATCTGCTTGACCTCAGGACACTAGCCCAGACAGGTACCTCTGCTGGGGGTAAAGGAGCTTTGGGGTCAGATAGAGTAGTCTTGATATGGCCATTGGCCAGTGAGAAGTGCGGGTGTGGACAAGCTATCTGTTGAGGACTTTGGTGGTGCAGGTTGCCCGGCCCCTTTTATGGTAGACCAGGAGACAGTTTAGTGATGTACACAAGGCCATCACGCTAGTCCAGATCCCCCAGTGAGCAGAAGCCAAGGCCTTAGTAAACGTGCATAGGTTTTGTTAGGGAAATGCCTGTGTGGGAGAAAATGGGAAGGGAGCTGGGTAAGTCTGAGAGAGATGGCCGGCCACCATGCAATCTGACCTCAGCTGGAGGAAGGAAGAGAGGGAAGGAAGGCTATGTGGAAGCATCCTCTGGATGGCTGGGCATGCTAGGGAAGGTTCGCCAAGACCATCAGGGAACCATCGAGGTAAAGTTGGCCATCAAAGGAATCCCATGTCTCCCAGGGGCAGGCCTGCCTCTGTGTTCTGTGATCTCAGTCACTGGCTGTGAGCAGCGTGGGAAGTGCACCTCAATGCCCACCTTCACATGGGTGGATGTCAGTGTTGATTCCAGGGGTTGATGATCTGTGAGGCACGGTCTCATAGGTGCCTCAGTCACGGGGCCAGGCGAGCAGCCGCAGAGCGCCCCCTTCCTGCTGCACTCCAAACTGCAGCTGAGAAAAGGAGGTAGATTTAAGTGCTTCAACCACAGTCGTTCAGAAACTTAGACCCGGAGGTAGAAGCAGTAATCCTGCACAGTTCCGTATGATTTGAAACAGAAAATCAGCAATCCACTCAAGCAATTGGTTGACTTAAAAAAAAAGAAAGAAAAGGTAAATTCAGTCAGATAGTCATTGCTAACAAGATATTTTCTCTGTCTGAAGGCAAGGAGTTCTCTTCACATCCAGTTGGGCAACATGTAGGCCCTGAGAAATGTCAGGGGCTTAAGCTGTGACACAGAGCACTTAATTTGGAAATAAGAAAGAATTTCCTGATGGTGATGCAAATGTTAAACATTGCAAAGGGTCAGAGAATCATTTTGTTTTAGAGTCTTTAGAAATCAGATTTGAATCCTATTGGTTTAAGATGAGTTGAGTGACCATCTGAGGGGAGATACTTTTTAGTCTTCCCAAAGCTGTACATTGGGGCCATGGAAATACCAGGTAAGTCTATATAAGCACAGTGCTTAGCACAAACCAAACCCCAGAGCAGGTAGTCACCTTTCATCTACGTTACAAAATCAAATAGGTTGATACGTGATCTTCATATTACATATGCATTGTACATTGTTCAATAAACAATGGACAATTTCAGATGTTAAAACAAGATCAATCAAGGGGATAGCTAGGGAGGGAAAAACACTGGACAATAGATAAGTGGTAAGTTTGGTGAAGGGTAAGTCAGTACACGATACTGAGGAAGTCAGCACAGCTTGACCAAGACAAAGTCACAGAAGCTCCATACACACATGCAAACTCCCTGAGGGACTGGATTGCTGGGCGGAGGACTGTGGGAACCATGGTCTCAGGGGACATGTAGCTCAATTGGCATAACACAATTCATAAAGAAAATGTTCTACATTCTACCTTGGTGAGTAGCGTCTGGGGTCTTAAAAGCTCGTGAGCAGCCATCTAAGATACTCCACTGATCCCACGCCGTCTGGAGCAAGGGAGAATAAAGAAAACCAAAGATACAAGGGGAAGATTAGCCCAAATGACTAATGGACCACAACTACCACGGCCTCAACCAGACTGAGTCCAGTACAACTAGATGGTGCCCGGCTACCACCACTGACTGCTCTGACAGGGATCACAATAGAGGATCCCAGATAGAGCTGGATAAAAATGTAGAACAAAATTCTAACTCACAAAAAGAGACCAGACTTACTGGTCTGACAGAGACTGGAGAAACCCCGAGAGTATGGCCCCCTGATACCCTTTTAACTCAGTACGGAAGCCACTCATGAGGTTCACCCTTCAGCCAAAGATTAGATAGGCCCATAAAACAAGCAGTAATACATATAGCTCAACCATGTGTATGAGACTAAATGGGCACACCAACCCAGGGGCAAGAACGAGAAGGCAGGAGAGGACAGGAAAGCTGGACAAATGAAAATGGGGAACCCAAGGTCAAGAAGGGGAGAGTGTTGACACATCACAGGGTTGGCAACCAATGCCATAAAATAATACATGTATTAATTGTTTAATGAGAAACTAATTTGCTCTGTAGACCTTCATCTAAAGCACAATAAAAGAAAAAAAGATCAGTCATTGAAGGCAAGGAAAAGTACCTGAATATTTTTTAAGTATTTGGTTGCTGTCTTTCTATGGCCATCTTAAAATTAGTCTACATTCTTTCATCACTTATTGACATGGTTAGTTTCCAAAGACTGGATCATGTGAAAATCAGCATTATGCAAAAATGGAGGATGACCACATCAGATCACAAAATGGAGGATGACTACATCATTACATAACTGCTAAATTACATCATTATATAACTGCCAAATAATATCATTACATAATTTATCATGTTGCAGCCAAGTTGACACATAACCTTAACCATCACAGCCAGTGTTACTCTCACCTCATACCTCAGCATTTGTTACTGCCAGACATACATCATTATGCACAAAATAGTTGGATAGTAGAATTTTTACTGTTGCAGTAAATGTGAAATATCATAGAATGAGATAGTTGATAAATGAGGAGTAGTTGAGAATTATTCTCTAACGGTCCACAATAGTTGAACTACAGGTAGATGACCCCATGGAGAATTCCAAGCTGAAGTCTGATTCTGCCACTACTCCCTGTCCCAAGCCTCAAGACGTCAGTAAGTGAGAAGGAAGAAAAGTCCAGCAACCAAAAGGAAAGGAAGTCTTCAGTCAGGAGCTCGAGTCTCTCGTCTGACTGGGTAAAGAGCGTGTAGTACTTACACTGTGGAGGCCTGTCCAGCTGTGCTGCCACAGCTAATAAGTGGAATGATTGGTCAGCTCTTAGTACTGGATGCATTATTTAGTGTGTGTTCACCAAAGCATCTTAAAACACTTATTTAATGCTCTACACTGTGAGAAGTAGAAATCCCTGTGAATGTTTCAAACTTTGATGAACTTTCTTTGGGTGGTGGTGGTTGTAATTGTTTGTATGTTAAATAACTTTAAAAGGAGTATAGTTTCATTCTTCAGGTAGTTCTGATTAAGATAGAGATATTTTATCCAGAGCAAGTAGCTATCTGTTTAGGAAGTTCTCCCCACTCAGTATTTAATGAAATACGAGCTTTCTCCATGGATGTATCATTTGGGGCATTTCAGTTATATGTAGAGCACTATGGCCCCATATTTTATTAGTAGGCTAGTGACAGATGACCGAAGTCCTTTTACATAAAACATTTATATTTTATTTTCAGACTCAGAGGGTTGAAACTGGGTCAAATCACTGAGAGCTCTCACACAAACTAATGAGGATACAAAATACAGATCTTCAGAAATCATTTTTGTTGTGGTTTTAATGAATGTTCCACAGGGAAAATGTACCGAGACTTTTTGTTTGAATCAGGCAATGAGTAAACTTAGGAAATGTTTTCTAATATGCAGAGTATCGGATTTGCATCTGCATACCTTTGATTCTTTTTTTCAATCACAGCTCTTGGTGTTCTTTGAGAAGCAAGGGAAAGATGAAGCCATCAAAATATAGGAGGTGGACCAGGGAGTTTGGTGGTAGAAACATAGTAGAAACTACCATCTCCAAGCAGGAATTCCAGTGTTTATCAAGCAAGATGAGTAAAGACGTAGGGCTACCTTTGTGTGGACAGAAACCCCCACATAAGGAAAGTTTCCCTTCATTCTCTCAGAACTGCACTCTTCTCATGGAAGCCCATGAGGTTGGTGCTCACCAGCCCTGCTCATTACTGTGTCCTGAGGCTCTGGAAGGCTCCTCAGCAGGAAGCAGGCAGCTATGCAAGGTGTGAGAGAGGAGGAGCACCACTTTGGAGTGGGACTTGAGGTGCATCATGGGAACAAATTAAAAAACATTTTTCAGATGGCTTCAGCCCAAGAGCGTTTACACTGCAGAAGCAGCATTTCAATTGCTGGACAGTATGGGGAACCTTGAGATCCCTAGTGGTGCCGTGGTTAAAGCGCTCAGCTGCTAACCAAAAGGTCGGCAGTTTGAACCACCAGCCACTCTGTGGGAGAAGGATGTGGCAGTCTGCTTCCATAAAGATTTACGGCCTTGGAAATCCTATGGAGCAACTCCACTCTGTCCTACAGGGTCACTGTGAGTCAGAATCGACTCATTGGCAGTGGATTTGGTTTGGTTTTCTGGAGAAACGTGGGGAACCCAGGCCTTTACTGTTAGCATTGGTGATGAATGATCTTTCTTTGGAGAACTTGCCTTTTGCTTAGAAAAAGGGGAAGGCTAGCTGTACATGATAGGGGCAGTGTAGCATGTTGTCCTCACTCTCCCTTTCTCTTTGCATGCCCTTAATGGGCTGCAGGGCTGCCTTTTAGTGGTTATTTGTTCTTGGCTAGTTACAGAGGGAAGGAATTTGCAGTCTGATAGACATGAAATGAACTTTTTAATTTTTTCCTGGGGGGAAAAGAAATGGAACTCTTAGAACGCCTAACTAGAGTCGTGTATGCAGGGGAAGGAAAATGCTGACCACACACCTGAAAGGAAGGGACTCCTTCCCTTCTGGCTGACATTGGACAGTAATTCCCTTGTCTAATTTTGAAGCCGACATAACAACCAAGTGCTGTCGTCCCTTTGTGTGGACACTGGCTCTCTGCATATCTTTGGACAGGTACTTGTTGATCATGGGCCCAATTACTCCCTTGGTTTTTGCCAGAATGATCACAAGATGCTGCCATCTGTATCTTGGGACAGTCTGTAATGGAAAGATAGCCGGTTTCCAAGTCAGATAAGCCTAGTTCAAGTCCTAGCTTAGCCACTTACTATGTGGACAAATTTGGGCAACATCTGAACTTCCCAAAACCTGAGTTTTCTCCTCTGTAGAGTAAGCATTACAGTACCCACCTCAGAGCTTCATGGGGAAGGTAAAGTGGTACCATTTGTGAACACACCTGCCACATAGTAGGCTCTTATTTTCAGTATATTCTTTTACATATTTATACCAAAAACATGCAAAAGTGTTTCAATAAAAAAGACCATTATTGTCACCATTTATACGTGACAAAGAAACAAGCAAAATTTCAAGGGGCAGTATTTGGGGAGGAGATTCATTTGCCCACTGAAAACGTTAGGAATACAGATTGATCTTTTTGTCTAGATGTTTTGATCACAGTGGAGTACAGGACATTTGGGGGGGCTGGTGTCTCAGTGGTTAAAACGCTGGGCTGCAGACCAAAAGCTCCCCTGAGAGGTCCAGTGCCTGGTCTGAGTGACAGGTCTGGCAAGAGGAAGGAGCAAAGATGGATTTTCACTGAGCAGTCCAATGCGTTTTCTATTTGACCCATGATCCTTCAAGGGTTGGGGGTAGTCTCCTCTAAATTCCTTATAAAAAGACAAGCAAAATGACCTGACTAGAATTTCAGCATGACTCTCTAGTTCATGTCTCTGGCCTTCACACACAGGTGTGAGAAAGAATGCCTCTCCACTTGTCCAAGAGTCCACGTGTGCCATCTGATCCAGTGCGCTCGTGTGCACCAAGAGCCTTCCAGTCCTTACAGGGTCCTCTGTAGAGGGTGTCGTCCCTCCAGTCTCTGTCATTGTGTCTGGATGCTTCCAGGAGCTGGATGGCTGGCCAACAGCCACTGGAAGAAACAGCCTTGGATGCTAGTATGGCCTTGTTCTCTCCTCCCATTTACCCCAAGTCACTGGTCCATGGCTGCCACTACATCTGGGCTCACCTCCTTACAGCTTGGCCACCAGGGAGAATGGGCCCTCTCCCCTATTTCCAGTTAGGAAACCCTAAGGGAGGGTTCTGACTAGGGGCAGCGGGTACATGTGCCTATCCCAGTGCCAGTCACAATGGCCAGGGAAATGAGAGACTATTTTTGGCCCAGCACAGGTCACATGTTGACCAATTACAAGGGTCAGGGAAGTAAGTGCATATCAGAAGACAACTTCCCCCATTTGGATGACAGGGCTACAGGAAGGGATGGGGGAGTGAGATGTATCCACTAAAGGCAAGAGGTAACGTTCCAAAAGACGGAGTGGGTAGCTGGGTACACAGAGTAAAAATATACGCCATAAATATAGAAAAATAGCTTTAGCGGTGACTCAGAGTGAGACAAACAGCATAATTAGTGAGCTGCCCATGTGAGTAGGAAGTTTTTGTGTTGGGTTGTTGGTGAGCTATGGAAGGAAGAGGGGGGATTAGAGAGAGAGAGTACACATGGTGGGATCTGGGAGTCTAGAGGAGGGGTCCATTGATATACTGTAGCTCTACTGGCCTTCTTTCTGCTTCTCAAACTAGCTGAGCCCTCCCACTGCAGGGCCTTTGCACGTGATGTTTCCTCTTTTCGTAATGCTCATACTTTCGCACTAATCGTAGCTTGCTCTTTTGTATCCTTCAGATCCCAGTGTAAATGCTACCTTCCCAGAGAGGCCTTTCTTGAGCCACTGATCTAAGTCAAAACCAAAACCAAACCACACCTTCGAGTTGATTGACTTTGAGTTGATTCTGACTCATAGCAACCCTGGTAGTGTAGTGGTTAAGAGCTTGTCTGCTAACTAACCAAAATGTCGGCAGTTCGAATCCACCAGCCACTCCTTGGAAACCCTACGGACCAGTTCTGCTGTGTTCTGTAGGGTCACTGTGAGTCTGATCTAAGTCATACCCTTTAAATCATCTTTAGTCACTTATTGAATTGTTTGTTTACTTGCTCCTTGTCTGTCTTCCTAGTGGACTTGCCTTGGGTATGTCCAGTGCCTGGCAGTGAGTAGGCACTCAGTCACAACTGGCCTGTGTGACTGAGAGCTCTAGGGGTAGATCTAAAGCAGATGGGCTGTGCTCATGTCTTATCAACATGGGGAGGAGAGAAAGGAGGGAAGATGCATAAGAGGAAGGACGTGAGAAGACTGGGAGTCAGCAGGAGTCAGAAGAGTGAGCAAGAAGGGATTTGGCAAACATAATGTCCTCAAGAATCCCAGGAGGTCGTGGGCAGAACACTGGGTTTCCCACTTCGTGTGGGGAGAGGGTTTTTCTAGGCAAGCTTATCCAAACATCCCGGGTAGGGTGATGCCAGTGGGCACCTGGGTTACCATGGTACCACTCTGCTCTACAGCTCGTGTGTCCATGGGAAGATGTTTTTAAAGCAGACGAGCAGAGATGCCAAGTGAGCTACTTGTGCTTCATACCACATGTGTTCTGTTCCCTTTGTCTCCATTCTCCTTCATCTTCTTTCCACTGCTATTTGGACATGACATTTGTCATGCTTACCTGTCACATCATGCTTCCAGAAAATTCCCTCTGCGACTTTATCACACGGCAGTGAAGGCATGCTAATGAGGTATTGCAAGGTCCTGCTGTGTTTCCTGAACAGTGTTCTGTCCGTAAGTCTAATTCCCTAGTGAACTAATGGAAAACACAGTGATTTCCCTAAAAGACCTCTGGCATGAGTGCCCCAAGCACTCTCAGCTCTTTGAGGTTAAACCCAGTGGCCCTGTGTGTGCGAAAACATGAAATGATAATTGAGAAAAGGAAGCCAGTTGAGTTTGGCAAGTCCCCAGTGTCTGGAAACCGCGCACTCAACAGTGAAAGGAAAAATGCTGGCCTCTGAGGATACGAAAGGTGTCTGACCGAGCTCTAGTAAAGTAGCTTTCACCACATCAGGAAGATAAATGGAACCTTTAATGGAGCCCTTCATTTCAGGGAGGACTGGTTTGTCCAGTGACTGAGTGATACAGACAGATGGTCTTGGAGGTCTTCAGCATTGGGCTCCCTTGACCTGCAGCCTGTTTGGGGAATGGCAAGTAGCTGCTCCTTGGTCCCTTCAGCCCGTACCCCAGAGTGGTGTGCCGACTTCATCCTGTGACTGCCTGAGCGTATGTGGCCATGCCCAGAGGCGAGTGTATAGTTGGGTGACGGTACCGCTCAGTTGTGGCTTTCTTGACGTGAGCTGGCCTCATTGCATGTAAGGTTTATTGCACCCTGCCTCCTGTACATATGCTTGCTTTCAACTGCTGCACACGTCTCCATGCAGTGTCCACTGCATCACCGATGGGCCAGATGCCCACTGTGCCCCCTGGGGCTGCTGTCATGTCGATGACCCTCATCTGGCACTAAGGAGAACATGTGATGTCATAGGGCAGCACCCCAAGCCTGAGCGCGAACCTCATTCATCATAAACAATGTTGTTTTACTCTCAAGGCCTTGTAGGAATACAGTACCAATTTTTTGTCTTTGTGTTTTTGCTTGGTTTTGATTAATTTTTCTCTTCTGTAGAAACAAACCAGTAAAAGCCAGTTGCTGTTGAGTTGGTTCTGCCTTATGGAGGCCCTGTGTGTATCAGAGCAGAACTGCATTCCATGGGTTTTTCAGTGACTGATTTTTCAGAAGTAGATTACCAAGCCTTTCTTCAAGGCAACTCTGTGTGGACTCGAACCTCCAACTTGCGGTTAGCAGCCAAGCATGTGAACAGTTTGTACCACTCAGGGATTCTGTAGAAAACAAAACCACATGCAAGACCATGCAAGACCACATATTTGGCTGGATTCCTCTAGCTTAGAGATGGATTTATGCAGCACTGTGAATGACTTATATAATTCTGTACATTTTGTTGGCATGTGAAGACTTCTTTGTTGTTGTTGTTGTTGTTGGGTGCCATTGAGTTGATTCTGACTCATAGTGACCCAATGTGACAGAGTAGAACTGCCCCATAGAGTTTTCTTACCTGTAAAGATCGCCAGGTCTTTCTCCTGAGGAGCTGCTGGATGGGTTCAAACTGCCAACCTTTCGATTAGCAGCTAAGCACTTAACCGTTGCACCACTAGGGCTCCTAGAGACTCCTACACCTTAGGACCCCACAAAAATAATTATTAGTAACAGCCTGGATATAATTTCCTTCCAAGGAGTCAAATCTCTTGCATTCTTCTTTTTCATTTTTCCATAAATTATGTCTACATAAACTTGGCCTGTGTAGTGGACAAGTTTAGAGGCCTCTGAATGAATAAGAACCAATTAAACTGAATGCCTCACTGAGCTGAGTGTTTGATTTGGCAAGGACACGGTTTCGCCACCACATGAACACAGCTAATTCCTGTTGTGGATCAGAAGGGAGAGAAAGGTTTAATTCAGCTGTGGAACCAAGATCACTCTTGGTCTTGCATTTAGCCAGCTTTGGGTGCGTGGAGGTACTCGTGGCTGGGTTTCTGATTCGATGTAGGAGTTTTACGCCTCCATAAGAAGAACTACATGGTCTTATGGATTTATTATATTTCAGTTTTTCAAATATGGGGAAAGAATCAGACTCAACCTTGACAATTTGTCTTTGCTGAAATACAGTGATCTGAAAATCCATAGACTTTGAAACGGACACCATCTAGAGTTCATGTTTTCCTCCTATCTGGATAAATTTAACTTATTTCAAAGCTCAGAGATACCGAATGTAAATTTAAGAGCAAACTCATGCCTGTAGTTTACTTTTATCATCCTATTCCCACTTAACTCAATCCATCCACCCATCGCATCTGTTGATACCCCAGCCAACAAGTCAGGTGCTGCGTGGAGGACAGATATGGAGGCTCCTGTTCAGAATCTAGGAAGGAGCTGGATTGTAATGGGGAGAGAGAAGGGATGAGTATCCACCCAGCTGTTATGGATCTGACTATGGTAAATGCCTTCAAAGCCATATGTTATAGACCCATGAGGAAAACAATAACCCAGCCCCTACAGTGCTTCCCAGTGAGCGGAAAACTGCCTTCTGCTCCCCTAACCTGGCTTCTGAACTATGAAGTATGAGAGAGATGGAGTCACAATTTCCATTCATTCCCACACAGCTCTAACTAGGGGAGCTTTACTTACTTGGAAAAATTCCAGAAATAGTTCCTGGAGGAAAGGCCTCATTCAGTGACTATTTAAAGAATGCGTAGAATTTCAATGACCAGAGTAAGGTAAGACCAGGTTGGAGGACTGGTGTCAGAGAGGCAGAAAGAGGAAACAGAGGTGTTGTCAAGGCTCCCCCAGGTATCTTTGGAGAGGAAGCCTGAGCTGGGGAGAGGGTGCTGGAGAAGCATTGAGTACAGACGTTGTCTCAGTAAAATGGGCTGAGAGTGGCGTGTGAGACGGACAGGTTGAAAACAAAGCTGTTTGCTGTCAAAGTGGGAACATGCTGGATCCTGAGAGTGTACAGTCATGGGATTCCACATAGTTTACCTGCTACAATGTTTCAGCAAGACTGTGGGATACTGCCTGGGCAGGCAATTTTTTAAATTACAGCTGGAAGCCTTCCTGCCCTCACCAAGCCAGGGATGGAATGATTTTTCATATGGCTGTCCCTTCCACATACAGTAGGAGCCATTTCTAATTCTGGCTAATGCCGACAGACTCTATTGCCTACTGAGGGGATTGGCCAGTTTGTGGTCTTGGTGGAAGGAGTAGGCTAATAAGAGAGCCAATCCCACAGAGGTTGAGAGAGACCTCACTACAATCAAGAAGAGCCAGGAGTGGAGTGCATCCTTTGGACCTGGGGTTCTTGCACCGAGAACCTCCTAGACCCAGGAGACAGAGCTGTAACACTGGAGATGACACAGAATAACAGTGGCACAAGACAGCAGTAGTGAGAACCAGGAGACTGGCATGAGATAGCCATGGTGGGCTTCCCAGCCCACGGAGTGAGGTAGCTGTAGTGGCCTCGCCAACCCACAGATTGAGAGAGCTGAGCCTTCAGGCAGGAGACTTGCTGGCAGAGTGGAATGCCTCCAGGTACTTCACAATGAAGCCAAAAGAGCTGTAGCAGTTGCCCAAGCGGAGCCCAGTGGCAAAGGCCAGGCCCAACTGAGGACTGGCGGCAGAGCCCAGGCCTGAGTGGGGGCCAGCAGCAGAGGCCTTAGCAGGGCCTAGCCTTCAGGCACAGTTGAGAAGCCCAGCCTGCCTATGGGCACAACCGAGAAAGAGCTGAGAGCTGTCTTGGTTAGAAGTTGTCCTGTTAGGATATCCTGCCTCCTGAGTTGTTCTTGTTACTTCCAAGTTGATCCTGATCCTGAGTTGTAGCCTGTTACTTCCCTAATAAACCATATAATCATGAGTATGATCTGTGAGTTTTATGTGGCTATTGCAACAAATTATCGAATCCAGTAGAGAAGTAGAGTACTGTGGGGAGGGTGGCTGGTGTCAGAATTGATAAAAAGGTTGGAGAGTGGAAGTATGTCTGACCTCCAGTTCATAGGAATCAGCTTTGGGCTGATAGTAATTTTCATCTCTCCTCTTGTAGTTAGACGGCTTCTGATGCCAATAGGTTATAGTTGGTGTCAGAAGTGGGATTGTTGCAATGGCTCCTGACTCATGGAAGCATAGGACTTTGGAAGAGAAAGGATGCAAGGGCATGGGAAATGAAACTTATGATTCTGGGAAGGTTACTTTGGTTTTTGTTATCTGTAATGGCTATAAAAGGAAAGTAAGAGATTTTATGCTGGAGCAACAGATAGGGAAATTGAAGATAAGAAAGCCGCATCTGGAATGGCTTGGTGTGAAAGCCTAGCACATTAAGCAAGATGATTGACAAGGAGCCAGGGTCTTCTGGTTCCACCCAGCCAGAGGCCCAAGACTACACACACATGAATGGAAAGATAGTCAAGGGTTGGAGAGAAGATGAAACTAGAATGTTTAAAAAGGTTATGTGTTTATCTGAATGTCCTATGACCAAAGGAATGTTTCTCTTACCTGGCATTTTGTTGTAAAACAGAACTAAAGGTATGGTGGAGATGAATATTGGGTATTGTTTGAAAACAGAGAGCATGTAACTCCATCTTCAGGCAACACTGATTAAATATGCTAAAAGGGGCACTAAGATTTCCCCGAAAAGAAACAGAGGTTGTTCATATCAATACAGTAGCCCTGTGTATAGAGTACTGGGGGCTTGGGTTGAAAATGTGAGCCCCACAGACAATCTTTGGAGCAGGAAATTTGTATCTGAAAGACATTCAAACCTACCCAGAACTGCTAGTAGAGCAGGAAAGAAAAAAAAGAAGGACTGTTTTGGTCTTTGAACTTCGAGCAAGCAGTTTGTCTTTAAGTACATAAAGGTAGGAAATGTCAGTGCCCATCAGAAGAAGCCCCCTACAGGACTTGAAGTTAAGGGAGCCAGCACGTAGACAGCCTAGTATGTTCACTTGAGGTGACCTCCTGAGTCCACAAGATGAGTGGACGTGGGGGAGATGCAGCAATGAAGAGATGGGCTGAGTTTGGACGTGTTCCTTTGGCACCCATTGACCCAACTTCAGGTGGCTGGGGATGGGGCAGAAAGAGAAGGGGCTGGCTGGTCTGAAGTCAGGGAGTTGTGTGGAGTGCTGACCTTTCACTGGTAACCATTGACCTAACCCATGGGGGCTAGGGATGAGCTGACCAGACCCCTCCTGAATGCAGAAAAGAGAGATGTTTGACACTGTGAGTTAGCGTAGATTGCTGCAATTCAGTGGCTTGCCCTGGACTGGACTTTACTGATGGATACAGATACTTAAAATTTCAACTGGAACAGAAGGTTCTTCTGATCAAGAAACGTGCTTTTCTCCTCAAAGTACCAGTTTGATAGGAACGAGCAATTTAAACATTGGCTGTCAAAAATGGGGAAGATGAAGGCATGAAGGATAAGGGAGGATCCCCATTGAATAGATTTCTCTTTTCTTGATGGGTATGGGAAGAGAGGCTTGGGGGAAGATGCTGATATATGATTATATGATTCAGTTGTGAGTGTTAATTGTTAACAGGGGCAATTGTGATTGTAAAAATGTAATTGTAGAAGCTGTAACTGAAAGAATGGACTAAGGGGGAGGTACTGCTGGCCTAATCTGAAGTCTCGTAAAGGTTTTGCTATGCTGATATCTCGAGAGACTCAGAGCAAGGGACTAATATTCTCTCAGTTAAATTTTATCAGAGGCCAGGAAAGGTGAAGCCTGGGTGACTTTTGGAGAACCTGACCAGATCAGATGGTTGGAAGCTGTCCTGATTGATGAACTGTATCCTGTCTCTTGAGTTGTTCCTGTTACTTCCAAGTTGATCCTGATCCAAGGTTGTAGCCTGTTACTTCCCTAATAAACCACATAATCATGAGTATGGTCTGTGAGATCTGTGTGGCGATTGCAACAAATTGTCGAACCCTGCGGAGAAGTGGAGAGTGCCAGTGGGAAGGGCGGCTGCTGTCAGCATTGGTCAGTAGGTTGGAGAGTGGAAGTATGTCTAACCTCCATCTCATAGGAATCAGCTTTGGGCTGATGGTGATTCTGATCTTTCCTCCTGAAGTTAGATGGCTTCTGATGCCACTAGGTTACAGATGTGTATTCATGAACAATACCATCTTCTAGAAGAAGACTCAGAGTGGAGGATCCAAGGGCAACTGGCTTACCTGGGCCGTGAAGGTCAGGGAGTAGGAAAGTGAGACAAGGAATGGAAGAAAGCCAAGAAACAGGCACATTATCAGGGAAGTTGTCACCATGGGCGACTGGAGCTTAGTCCCTCAGGGGACCTCTGTGAAGCAGTGTAGAACACACAAGGAAAAAAGGAGGATAGTGTTTACCCACAAACTTCGTCAGCCACGGGAGCTGCTCCCAGGTGCATGAAGCCCCTGATCTTTCCACACATGGGGGAAGTTAGCTTTGACAGGCAGAAAGAGCTCCCTGGCAGAGGTGCAGGCAGAAGCCAGGCTGGTGTGAAGACAAGATGAGCTGACATTAACAGATCAGACCCCAAATTTCTAGGCCACCAACAGCATCTGCTGACACCTCCTGTAACCCATTTCTTTTCTAAGGTTTGAGTTATTTATTTAGTTGTTGTTGGTAGCTGCTGTCAAGTCGGACCTCGACTCATGGATATCCCCTGCACAAAGGGAATGGACTGTTGTGATCCATAGGGTTTTTAATGGCTGATTGTTTGGAAGTAGGTTACGTGGCCTTTCTTCCTCATCTGTGTTAGTCTGGAAGCTCCACTGAAACCTGTTCAGCATTACAGCAACACGCAAGCCTCCATTGACAGATGGGTGGTGACTGAGCTTGAGGTACATTGGCTGGGAATTGAACCCAGGTCTCTTGCCTGGAAGGCAAGAATTCTACCCCTTAACCAAATCACTGCTCCCACTTATTCAGTAGGTGTGTAAAAAAAAAAAGTAAGAGCACCCCCTCTTATTGAATACTTGCCAGCTCTTAGGATCCCATTCCATCCCTACAAGAACCCTATGTGGAAGCTTTTGTTACCTTTATCCCCATTGTCCAGATAGGGACAATGAGGCTCGCGGGGTTCAGCACTCAGGGGCGGAGAGAAGTCTGACTCACCTGTCCTGGAGCCCCAGCAGCCATCAGAGAGTGTGGCCTCAGGACCGCTTTAAAACATTCAGGAAGGAAAAGGCTGCAACTGCAGAGCAAGCTTATTTTGAGCCAACTTTTAGAGGGCAACGTATAATGAGTGCTGGGAGCCCATTAATTAAACATTGAAAAGCACAAGAGATTGAAAGAAAACTACTTCAATTGGAAAGCTAATATTTACAGAAAAAAAAAAGCATGTAGAAGTCTGGAAATCCAGGTCTCTCGTTAGGTTTAATATAATGACTGAGTTTCCGTTTCCTAGCAATAAGGAAAAAGGTGATAATTCCTGGCCCATGGTCTGCATTTGGACAGGTCTTAGATTTTGTCACTCCTTGAAGCCTGTTGCCCAGGAGCATGTCTTTGGGTGTTCTGTTGAAAGAAGTGCTCCGGGAAATTGTTCTGGAAATGAAGGAGTTACTCTTATTCTCTGGTTTCGGGTGGCTTAGATGAGCCATTTGAACAGTAAATGCCAGAAAGGGAGAGTGCTTTTTATGTAACCTTAACTCTTTCTACCAGGATGTCTGCCGAGGGGAAAGACTCCTGGACTAAATGCAGAGAGTCTTGGACTAGCTTCAGCTTTGCCACAAACGAGCTGTGGGACTTTGGACAAGTCCATGGAACTCTCTGGAGTTAGAGTAATGTTTGGTGAGATCTAGCTTTGTTAATTGCACATGGCAGACAGGTGAACACAATGGAGCCTTCGCCAAAAGCCTTGGCCTGCACCTGCAGTGCTAGCTGTCTGCTCAGCCTGCTTTTGGCACAAGTTCATGCCATTTTGAGTCATTAAGTGGTTCTCCCCTTGGCCAAGCCTGGCAGTTCACTGCAGGGCTCCTGTATGGCTTAGATAAGGACACAAAAAGCATAAACAGCCACCTTAGGTGTCCCATAAACCTGGAATGAAGAGAAGAAAGTGCCTTGTGGAATTATCTAGGGTAGACCTAGCTGCAGTAGGAGTCCCTTGGGGGTGTAAATGGTTAACGTGCTTGGCGGCCAACTGAAAGGGTGGAGGTTCGGGTTCACTTAGAGGCACCTTGGAAGAAAGGCCTGGTGATCTACTTCCAAAAACTCAGCCATTGAAAACCCTATAGAGCTCAGTTCTACTTTGCCACACGTGGGATCGCCATGAGTTGGAACCAACTCCACGTCAACTCGTTTTTGATTTTTATCTGCAGCAACAGACAAGACCCCAAATTTTACCGGCTTAACACAGACAAGACCCCAAATTTTACTGGCTTAACACCATAGACATTTATTTCCCCCTCTTGCAAAGTCAGATGCTGTATTTAGCAGACACCCTTCCATGTGGTGACTCAGGGACCCAGGAGGCTTCTGTCTTCAATTTACCATCTGCTGGGACCTCAGGCATTCCCTCCCACCTGGCAGATAGGGAAAGAGAAAGGATGGCAGGTCAGGGGGAGATTTGAAAGGGCAGGCTGAGAAGTGGTGCATCAATTCTGCCCACACCTTATTGGCCCAAACTCAGCCACGTGGTCACACATAGTAAGTGAGGTATGTGCACCAGAGGTAGAGAGGTGGGTTTTGGTACAATCGTAGCAGACTCTGCCTTAATTGTATAGGAGCAAAAGCAGGATACACAACAGTCTGACAGCCTGTAGCAGGGAATGTCTTAAAAGATGAAATTTGGTGGAGACGAATACCTACTTGCAGAAGCATGGAATGGGGAAGACATGGCTTTACACTTGTAAATGGCTACAAGCCTGCTTTGGGTCTGCATTTAAAGCACTGAGGGAGCAGCTAATGTTAGAACGGCCAAGTGCTTTCTGTGTGACGGGTGCTCTACTAATCATTTGCTTGCATTTGCATATGTGATCTCGGATAATCTTCATAGCAGCCCTCTGATGGAAGTATTCTTCTCATTCTCATGTCACAGATGAAGAAACTGAGGCTCAAGGAGATTAAGTAATTTGCCCAAGGTCACATGGCTGCTATGGGGCAAAGTGGAATTCAAATCCACGTTTGGATTCTGTGTGTTTCTAGAGGAACAGCGTTCAGAACCAGGGTGGTGTGGATTCTGCTCCGCTCCATGCTAGACAGATGTCCCTTGGATGTGCATGATCCTTGATGCTGCACCCTGGCAAACGGGCAGGGGTGCTTGGCCGTGAGCTTGGAGTGATACCAAGGCCATGTCCAAGCCGAGATGGCCAGGGCACCTGGTGCTATTTGGTCTGGAGATAGTGCATTTTGGGATGACTCCCCCATCTGTTTGAAGGAGGAGAAGACTGAATGAACAAGTTTTCCAGGGCCCCAAGCAGGAGAACTAGTACCTGAACAGGTGGAGTTACAGGAAGGGAGAGTCTGTCCAGTATAAGATAGAAAGCTCTTTCTTTCCTTCTCTCTTGGAGTCTTTTTGCCTTTCTTTCTTTCCTTCTCTCTCTCTCTTTTACTCTTGTTTTCTTAATATATAGACAGGAAGACGGTAGAGGCACTATGATGGGAAGTATTTGGGCATGACTTGCTGGCGATGTGTTTGAAGGAATTCAAGCAGCCCTCGAGGGGTGACGGCCATTCCTCTATGGAGCTACTCCTTCCAGTATGCCCCTTGGTAGAAGGGCCACTTTCTCCTTTATGTCCTGTTGCTGCACTTGGGATGCCTTAGTGAACTTATTTCCTGCACTAGGCTTCATCCATCTCCAGTGGGTAGCACTGTGGGTACTTAATGAAGGCTTGTGATGAATGAATGAGTGAATGAGTAAATGTTGGCCTGGGAGATAGGGACACATGAATTCCTCGGTTCCTTCCAACCCCAGGATTTCATAATTCCATGCATACAGTGAGCCCCTTCCTTCCCTTCCTTCCAGCACTAACCAGTGGGCTTGGCTTTTCCACCTCTAGCTGGTCCTCTGAGTCCTGGAGGAGGCCACAGCACCAGGCATCTCTTCCTCCAAAAATGCAGGATCCAGGATTTATACTGCCAATCACCTGCATGCCCCAGTTGGCTGGACCTGTTCTCCAAACCCCCACCTCCTGCTCAGTACCGGACACAGTGCTGCGCCCCTTGTCAAAGTTGGCAAATGGTTAGTTGGACTAGCCTCCACAAGGCCATGGTTAGGGGTGTGAGGTTGGACTCAGACCACCCTTGGGTCAAATCTGGGCCCCACCATTTAGTAGCTTATCATCTTTTTAAAGCCCTAGTTATCTCATTTGTAAAGTGTGGGTGACACTCCTGCCAACAAGTAGGAGGGTTTAAGGGTTCGTTGAGATAAACTTTCTCAAAGCCATGTAACATGGCCCTGCACATAGTAAATGCTCCATAAATTAATATTATTTGAGAGAGAGAAGGTGGCCTGAGATCATGTTCACCTCTTCTACTTACAAGGGAGCAAAAACCACTCTTCCTGGGCAGACAGAGTTCAGCTGAGAAGCAACCATTTAGTGCCTGCTGTGTGCATGGCAGTGAACCCTGCCCACTTGTTAGAGATCTCCTGGAAGCAGGGCCCAAGATGAACACTTGAGTAATTTATTAGGGAGGTGATCACAGGAAAAAGAAGTGGAGGAGCAGGGAGGGTGAGTTACTGTTTTGTGCCATGGGGTTCCGTGGGGCTGGGAACCACCTGCAGAACTGGTAGACCGCCCCTTGGAGTTATTTCTCTGAAGAAATGGTGGAAGGAGAGTTCCCTACCATCTCCTGCCACCCAGAGGTTGAGGACTAATTCTTCCCTTCCAGAGACTGAGCAGCTTGGCTTGGCTTTGGAGAGAGCCCAGAGGCAGAAGGATGGAGAGTTGCTGTTGGTGCTTCACATGGGCTCTGCCCCTGGACATGGGAAGAGGCCACCGCAGCTACAGCTGAAGTAGAGGGCACAAAGTTTGTTGGCCTCCCTGCCCCTGGGAAGTGTACAAGCTCCAGAGGCCCAAAAGACACCTTTGCAGGAAGATCACTCTGATAGTATCCTAGGCTGGGACAGTTAGTAGGGAGCTAGGAAAATGCCTTGGTCTCAGCAGCGGAGATAGAAGAGCTCAGGTCTTCTCGACCATGGTGCTCAGCTGATTGGCATGCCTGGACCTGAGGCTCTGACACTGGAGTCCAGTTTTCTCAACACTGTTGATCATCGTCCTGAGCTTGAACATTCCACTGGCTCGAAAGTTCCTGGGAGGCAGAGACAAATGAGAATCTCTTCCTGGCCAATCATGTTTGCAAACCTTGGATACATCTTGGATCTTCGGAGAAGGAGGAGGAATATCTTACTATCGTAGAGTCTCTGATATGAACCCCACCTTCCCACCACTATTCTGTGCTAAGGGTCCAACCCTGGCCCCTGAAGTGCTGCCAATAGGAGAGAGCATTCTAGACATATTTTTTACCCTTGAAACTTTTTGGAAAGGAACATTAGGGAGAAAATAAAGGAAAATGAAGCACCTTTCTCTGTTTCTAACCTTTGCATTCATTCAATCAGAATTTCTTGAACATCCTCATTTTCTCCAGTCTTCATGGCATGAACAGTGAGGGGTGAGCAAGAAGGTTGGGCCGCTTTGAAAAGAAACAACACAGAGTTTCCATCACAGGTGCCAGGTGAGAGCAGAAGTTCAAAGGATATGGGTCTCTACAAGTTAACGTGGTCACAGAATGCTGCTTTTCTCTGACTCATAAGAAGTTATGTGATGAAACTGTAGATGGCATGATGGCACTTCCTTCCACCAAGCAGTAACTTGGACTCACTTTCACTGTTCAGACAAGGGCCAACCTGCAACATTCACACTCAAGATAGGGCTCCAGGTAGGATAGGGCTGCAGTCCTGGCATTTGTCTGCCCCACCGCCAATGGAATTCTTACTCTGGTCTCATCTCCCCAGCCCTGGCCAAGGGGATTCTCACTCTGGTCTCATCTCCCCAGCCCTGGCCAATGGGATTCACACGCCAGTCTCATCTCCCCAGCCTTGGCCAAGGGGATTCTCACTCTGGTCTCAACTCCCCAGCCCTAGCCAAGAGGATTCTCACGCTGGTCTCATCTCCCCAGCCCTGGCCAATGGGATTGTCACACTGGTCTCATCTCCCCAGCCTTGGCCAAGGGGATTCTCACTCTGGTCTCATCTCCCCAGCCCTGGCAATGAGACTGGATGTAATATTTACTGTGGGGAGGAGAAGGTGGAAGAGGGGAAGAGGGAGAAGAGGAGCATGGGCACGATGAAGCCCTCTGTGTAGCATCTCTTGTCATGTTCTGAGTTGTACTATTATCATCTCTGTGCATGCCTGGCCACCCTCACCAAATGGTCAGTTCTCGAGGACAGTGACCATATTTCTATGGACACCACTAACCCATCAACTGGTTTTGTGCAGACTTCAAAAAGGTGCCGCTGTGCCGATCACAGCCTTGTGGGCACTGGCTTACTGAGCAGGTGGCACCTTTGTTTAAGTTTTTTAAAAGGTGCCCATTGGAGGGGTACTTCTGGGCTTCTGCTAGTGTGCTACTTATGGACCTGGATGCTGTACATGGCCTTGTTCAGTTCATGAAAATTCACCAAGCCTGGAACTTATGAGTTAATATGCTTTTATTGGATGGATGTAATACGTCAACAAAAGTTACCAAAAAATAAATAAAGAGTCAGAAAAGATATTTTTAAAAACTCCTTTCTCCTGGAGGATACAGCTTGGTTTAGCAAGAGGGGTTTGGGGTGGAATTTCAGCACCCAATTGCCTTTCAGCCCGAGGCCCTTGTTCAGTCACATCCTACACAGCTCTGCATGGCCAACCTGACCTTCCTCAATGGTTTATGTCTCTGGGGAGCTTCTTTCGGCTGTGCCAGGCCCCTTGTAGGTTATCTCGTTAATGGCTGTCCAGGTAGTCCGTTCATCAATCCTGAGCAGAGAGCGAGCTCTCCGTCGCCTTCATTACTGATGATGACTGTGCTGTGTGGCATAGTGGAAGGGTCACTTGTACACACTTGAAAGTTCTGTCACTTGAGCTAGTCCCTGTCGTTTTGCAAGAACAATGGAAGACTGGCCAGCAGCTCCCTGTGGAAGAGATATTTAATGATGCCTGCAAGTGCACATAGGACTGGGAGATCCTCAGGGTCAACGGGAGGTTACATTTTCAGCTGTTAATAAATAACTTGCCATGATTTCTTATTGACCCCATCCCTTTCTGGTGCTGTTCCCCTCTTCCCTTTTCTCTGCACACTGGCCTCAGGAGTGGGCCAGATGGTCCTGGTCATGCAGCTGACATCTTAGATCTCAGGCCATCAAAAAGAAACCATACTTTGGGTCTGTCCTCCAACCTCCCACCCCCCACAGCACTAGAAGGAGCTTTCAGCCCCTACAAAGAAGAAGGACATGTTGACCAAAAGCACCCTCCCTACCCCTGTTTGCTTTTCCTGACATGCCTGTCTGTCCACATGCTACAAGACAAGCTTTTCCATGTGGCTATTTTCAGGAGCTCAGACCACATCTTATTACAGCACAAGAACACATTTCAAAAGCAGCCCAGCTCCACTCCTGGGAAGCATTGTGTGTGAGAGATAAGACGCTTGAGGCTTATCCCAGAAGTACAGTAGTTCTATTTCAGCCACAGACCAATATTTGAGAAGCCAAGGGGAGGAGAGGGTATACTTTTTAAAGAACAGGGTTAGAATTTTCCAAGGACATTACTGTTTGTCAAAGGTTCACATAGAAGCCTCTTATCTAACGATCAGACTCCCAGCAGTATTTCCATCCTAACTGAATTTGCTCTTGTCAGAACTCGCCAGGGTCAAAGTTTAAAAAATGGGAAGCAGGTGGTTAATGTGGGAACCTGAGGGGTATGTGTGTGTGTTTGTCTGCGTGTGTGCATGTGCATGTGTGACCACGTGTGCATGCATGTGTGTGCATGCATGCATGTGTGTGTGCGTGCATGCGTGTGTGCATGCATGCGTGTGTGTGCATGCGTGTGTGTGTGCATGCGTGCGTGTGTGTGTGTGTGCATGTGTGCCCATGTGTGTGCTTGGACGGAAGGGAGGAGTGGGGGGAAGCATTGATAGAGAAGAAAGGAGAACACCGGAAAGCGATGGGATGTGCTGGGACACTTAACCGGGGAAGACTGAGGTGCTCGGTGGGGTTTGGAAATAACCAGAATAAAGCAACTGATCCTCTTGTGAGAGGTTCTGATGGAACTTTATGCCTCTCCTCTTACACAGGGCATCATCAGGGGGTCTTGTGTAGATCTGTTTTACCATACACAGTGATCTGGCCCTGTGGAGAGGGAGAATGTACTGGTGTACACGGAACGTGTTCTTTGGGAGCCTGATCAAGTCCTGGAGGTCTTTAGCTTCTTATCTTGAAATGCTGCCAAGTATGGAGGAGACAAAAGGAGTGGGGGGTGGGGGGTGGGTGGGTGGAGGCAGGAGCCTGGAGGCAAGGTGGGAAGTGTTCAGGTTCCATTGGAGCCCCCAGACTCTTTCTATCGCCTTCCCATTCACTCTGGCCCTGCTACCCCTCACCTTTCCTAGGGAGGACCCTTGTGCGCCTGAGTGCTCTCACCCCATCTGAACTGCTTCCTCTCCCCAGGCTATTTGCACGCCCTGCCCACTGACAGAAAAATGGAGTAATCGAAAAGCAAACGCCTGGCAGACGGCTTTTGGGGCAGAGGATGTTCCCAGACTGACCATTCTGCTTAAGAAGACTAAAAATATACCCGAAGCCTTTATTTACTGCAAGCATTTGGGCAAAAGATTGCCAACACTGCAGACAGGGCCATTTTTCCACTTTACAAGCTGCTGTCTCCAAATTTTAATGAATTATTCCTTGCAGCGATCTGGCAAGCTTAGTAATATTACCATTTCATAGCTAAGGAGGCAGGGGTGCTGGGAGGTTAAGGAGCGTACTCAAAGCCAGTGATTTAGAGGCAGATCTGTTGTAATTGAATATTTATGGACCCGTAGATATGGGAGAGCGCAGCCGGCTTTGCTCTCCTCCTCACCATCTAAGGAGTTGAGCCATCATCAGACCAGAGAGGGGAAGACACAGAAATGTCATGTTGTCCCTAGTGAATGAATTTTGTTCCATAACGAGTTTAAAGTTCATTGAGGGAGTCATTTGCACTGGTCTTTCATTTCCTGTTTTGTGATAGGGTTTTCAGGTTGTTAAATCAGAACAGCGAGGTGAGTAGAGCAGGTTTGGAGAATCTATTATGATGTCATTGTAGGCATGCGTAGTGGTACAGTTGGTATGTTAGTAGGTGGTTGAAGAGCTAGTTTAAAAATGTGTTTATTACTGGTCTGGGGGATGGGTCATCTATAGTGGCATGTCTGCGCTTGACCCCAACAAGTTCAACATTTTTAGAAATGTTCGTGGATTAGAAAAAAATCAAGCCATAAGGAACTTAAGTGAAGACATAAAAGGCATGATTATCACCTTTGCAAGATGCCTATGGGTTATAGAAGTAACCAGCATGTGTAATAAGAACCAAGATTTCATGCTGTCTCCACATCCTGGAGATGCGTGAGATGAAGTTTAATTGGGATAAATGCAAAGTTCCACACTTAAGTCCCAAAACCAACTACATGAGTACAGGATGGGCAAACTCTGGCTTAACCGCAGTTTCTCTAGAACGTGTCTGTATCTCCCACTGTTGTTAAATAGTTGCTGTCGCATTAGCTTCAACTCATGGAACTTTATATATAACAGACCAAAACGGTGCCCACTGGTATGTTTGAGTCCATTGTTGTGGCTGTTATGTCCGTCCATCTCATTGAGGGTATCCCTTGTTTTCATTGGCCCTCAAGTTTACCAAACATGATGTCCTTTTCTAGAGATTGGTCTTTCTTGGTGACATGTCCAAAGTAAGTGAGCTAAAGTCTCGCCATTTTCACTTGTAAGGAGCATTCTGGTTGTATTTCTTCTAAGTCTGATTTATTTGTTCCTTTGGCAGTCCACGGTATATTCAATATTTTCGCCAATACCACATTTAGAATGCGTCAATTCTTCTGTCTTCCTTGTATGATTCTATATGGATGAAAATGGGTATTAATAGAAACCGAGTGTAGTTTAGTATCACCATCAGAACTAACCCCCTCCTTCCTTTGCTCCTTTTAATGTATGTCCCTCTTTATCAGCAAGGCAATCTTTTACTGTTCCCCAAGACTCCTCCCTCATATATCATGCCCATCCCTAAGCCGAACATTTGCAAATAGGATGGTTAATGAGTCACGTGACTCTGAGGAAAGATTGTGTTAGAAAGGAGGAAGAGGTGAGATAGATGTTGGTAAATGGCAGAAAAAGTCAGCTACAGAATGTTAAAGTGAGCTGTGAGACTCTCTAGTTCTTTTTTATTTTCCATAGAGCCCAGTACAGCGTTGGGTCATCAGTTGGTTCACTGAGTTTCTGAAGTTCATTTCTGATCTTAGGGTTGGATAAGCCTAATAGGTAGATGAGATATGAGACTGTAGCAAATGCTACCAGTGCCATGCCCATTTCCCCTCAGCCTGCCCCAGGGTCACCTGTAGATACTTCTCATAAACATTCATACTAACAGTTTCTTGCCTCTTTCTACCTCAAGATATTCTCTGCCCACGGCAGTGTGCTTGGCCTGAACATAGGCTAAGCGAAAAATACCTTCCAGTTAATGCCCAGGAACAGTCTTCAGCCAATGAGAGTTAGAAGTTAATAGATAAATATGCCAGCTTCCTTTCCTCTTCAGGGAACAATTCATAGGTGGGTTAAACATTGTCTCTAGAGGGTCCCTGTTGGGATTGAGCCACAGTTGCCCACGGAGGTACCATGCTCGTTAAAGCACCCTTTGTTTGTTTCTTTTCCCTGTCTCTCTTCCCACTCCCTTAGTGGTACTTCCTGAGATGACCCCCCAAAAAACCTGCTTGTACCTGCACACTTATCTCAGGGTCTGCTTCTAGGGGAACTGAAACTAAGACAGGCTAAATGATCATAGCCTACTTGGTTGAGAAACTAAAATTAGAAGTGTCACCATAATATATAATCAGTTACTTAAGTAATATTTATTAGGCACTTCTTGTGTACAAGGAACAACACTCTTTATTGGACATTTTTACAAAGATGTATTGGGGAAGGTAAAGTGGGTACATCCCACCAGGAAGTTCTCTATGCTGCCAGATAGCAAAATCTCCTCCCCAAATCCTGTGTTCTGCTGGTCTTTCCCATCTGTATCTGTAACTTTAAGCCTAAAGGAAAGACACTTAGGAAAAAGGATTTGGTAGGATGCTGCTTTAGGTCCACAATTAGGCTTCCTTCAGAGGAGGGTGTATGGCAAGAGAAAAGCCTTGCATTCACTTCCTCTAGGAGCAGATACACATACCCCTCTTCAGATCCTGCCGGGTCATCCTGCGATGGACAGCATTTCAGTACCAGACTCTCCCAAACTGCCCTTCTGCTTAGTGGTGACTCAGAAACCCTCTAGCAACCTATGAATCCCAAACCCTGGTCATTGAGTGAGGCAGGCTGGCAGGGGTGAGGCAGTGCCTACTGGGGACAGCTTCAAGCCTTGGGGTGGCTTTGACCTGGCCAGTCACCGCCCAGGCACCAAACACTCCCCTAAACTCAATCTGGCAGGCACGTTCTGTTCGCAGAGGCAAAAGATGATACAGCGACTTTGTCCAGAGCCTCCCTGTTAAATCTTGGAAGCTTAACTATTACAGCCTGAGCTTCCTCTTGGGATTAATAGAAGGGGAAGTGTGTGCCAGATATGGCTCCTCCATGAGCTGTCTGATGCTATAAAGAGAAATACTGCAAAGGGCATCCAGAAAAACATCCAAACCCCAGAAAAAAATGACTAATGTAGTGCTGACCAGCATGGGGCCTGGGTTGTAAAGGGAAACCCTAATGGCATATCCCAGGTCCCTCAGCTCTGGAGCCATCCACTTTATGACCCATCTCTAGTCCTAGTGGGGAAGAGTGCACTCTTCTGTGCTCTTCAGCTCTGTGCCAATTTGCTGTGTGACTGGGGTCCAGAGACTTTACCTCCCTGGGCCTTAACTTTAATGAGGGAATTAGACTGGGTCATTTTCAAGCAGCATTTTTTTATATAAATTCAGACAGAAATAAAAATAATTTATGGCCTATTTTTTTTCACTCAAAGTGAAAATGCTTTATCGACTTCTATGAGGGCAGCTAAGTATTTTTACCATTTAGATTATTTACTGAATAGAAGAATGCCAGTGAAAAAGCTCACACTGCTTTTTCACCTCTGAATTGTTAATAACTGGACATATTTGAGAAGCATTAAAACTGGGGAGGGGGAAGCTTTCTAATGTTCTACCCTAAAACTGGGTCTGGCAGCAATCCTTTGAAGCCCAACAAACTTGCTGGCCCCAGATCCCCCATCACACGACAAAGACACCCCCATTCCAAGTTTGATTGAGTGTGATTCTGGCTGCCGTGTGTCCCACCTGAAGGAGATTTCTCCAGAAATTTCCTCCAGCCACTGGGGATTGAGAGCTGCAGGTGTGGCTGATGGGGCCTGGAGGCAGCAAAGTGGTAGGAGGAGGTGTCTCTAAATCCCCGAGCATCTGGGGCGGTGATGGCCTAGACCCCCAGCCTCTTCCTCCAGAAATTCCAGACTGTACTCGCTCTGCCATTACATAATGATTCTGTCATACGTGACTTTGGCATGTCAGGATAGGCAGGGCTGGGGGTTGGGGGAACAGTGCTTTGTAAGTCCTGAAGTTGGCTGGAGAGGTTTTGGATTTGTTCATCCTACATTCTGCAAAAAGTGTGTGTACACAACCTGTGCAAGGAAAGGTCATGGAGGCCCCATGGACAGATCCAAACTCCCCGAGGGACTGAGTTGCTGGACGGAGGGCTCTGGGGACCATGGTCTCGGGGAA